>NC_050573.1:15460917-15760917 GCF_011100635.1 Trichosurus vulpecula
CGCACTGATCTTCTTGACCCCTGGTGTTTCAGAAGGTGTCACGAGAACACTTGTCCACACAGGGGCTTCGCCTCTCCCATCTACTTGGATATTCTCTCTCAAATCAGCTTCCCCTCTCCCCTTGGTCGAATAGGCTGAGACTGCAGCTAGCAAAAATTACATACCAAGGTGTCTGAAGACCACATGGGATGTCACAACTATACATTAGAGAAAAGAGACTGCACATTTTTTTAAAAATCCATAGGGCTGAACTTGAATCCCACATAAGAAATCCTTGGAAGGGCTGGAATTCAAGGCCATTGCACATCGTTGACGTTGGGGTCACCGCTTGGCCAGAAAAAGTTCAAGGAGATCCTCATCCTCCGGCCAGCATGTCCCACGATCGCTCCCATGGTGCTCGGTCAAACCTGCTGATGCAGAGGGCCCAGGCAGAAGTGGCCGCTGGGATGGCTGGGTCACTTCCTAAAGTTCCTCAAAGAAGGCCACTCGGGACTTTGTACTCTGCAGGGTGAGCTGTAAGAAAAGAGAGAAGGTGAAGGTAGGTCTAGCTGCCCTCCCCCTGCCCAGGGGGATCCACCCTGTTCACAACAGGTCTTGGTTCAGACAGGAAAGGAGGCCTGGGGACCAGCAGGGGGGCTTTCCCAGGCTCAGGAAGATGCTAGAGCACTTAGTGAGGTTCCATACTTTCCTCCCAATTCAAAACTCAGAGGCCGTGGCCACTTCATTGTGGATGACTAGTGGGCAAAAGCATGTTAGCAAAGAGATGTCATCAAAGCCATTTTCCCACAGAGAGCATGACGTCCGTGCCACATTAAAGAGCAGAGGGCACTTTCCTCAGTCAGCCTCTGTCTCACCGCTGACTGCAGAGAGACCATTTGTGAAGCCCACGTGGGACGAGGCTCATGCTGGCGAGGGCCACTTGGCACTCACCCAGTCAGACAAGCAGAAGTCTACTTCCCCCCATGCTGACCCCCAGGGAAAGCCCAAGGAGGAATCTCTCCATCTTCCTAACTCTTGCCGCCTAGAATGGCCCAAATGGAAAGTGCTTCCCCCGCTCCTGCGCAGGGTCCGAGGCCAAGAGCTGTGCGCAGTGAAAGGCAGGCAGGGAGCAAGCCTGCCCCTGATGTGTGGAGGAAGGAAAGGAGACGCCAGGACAGCCCATCTGTCTGCCTATTGCATCGTCTCTCTCGGCTCACAAGCATACAACTCCAGACACTTTGCAATGGATCGCAAGCCCGGGACATGATCCATGGAGAGAGCTCTGGAAGCCAGAGAGGAAGGCAGCATCCCGCTTCTGAAACCATCTCCCTGCTCTTAGGCTGGCCTGCAATGAAGCTGCTCTGCCTGGCTCTTCTTGGGATGGGGCACAAGCCATGAAAACTCGTAGCTGGCTACTGTGTGCTTTAATTTCTCCCCAGAATCAGCCAAGCCACAAGCATCTGGTGCACGAATGCCAGAGGTGAAACTAAAGCTTCTGGGGCAGGGGGATCTGGAGAGGTGGCAACATCCTCCACCAGCCCTGGGCCAGAGAAGCAGCAACAGCGCCGCACTGGGAAAGGGCGTTCTCTAGACTGGTGAAAAACCGATTGGCACTGTTGTGCTTGCTGTAGAGGCTGCTCTCAGGGCTGCCTTTGGAGCATGGAACGGTCTTCTTTGTCCCAACTACAGCTTTTATCTGCCAGCATTGCATTTCCTGCCTCCTCTGCCAACTCTGATTTCTATTCCCTTCAAGGGAGAAGAGTAAAAAGGGCTAGCGAGCTACTAGCATTTACAGAAAAGGCAGGAGGACCCAGTGGGGTTGCCCAGCAGCAGCCCCTCGGGCAGACGTCCATGCTCCCAGGTCGCCCTGCAGCGCTCTCGGGACAGGCTCCTTCCTCCTCTGCCAGGCCAGGCTGCAAGTGCAGGCACACAGACCTCCCAAAGAAGCTGACCCACTGCTCATGAAGCCAAGCTCCCGAGCTCCTTGCTGGAGTCCAAGAATTCTTGGATCCCACACATGACGAGCCAGGCTGGCTGTGCCCAAAAGGCGAGGGGAGGATCCTGGCAGCCAGAGCAGCCCCATATTCCAGGTACTCCAGCATGGGCTTCTTAGTATGCAAAGTGCCCTGGTGGTGGTAGCATGCCTATGTTCCAAACACTCCCTGCCTCTGCACAGACTCCACCTGGTCTTGGGTCTTTTAGGAACAGAAGTAGCATTGCCTCCACTCCAGGAAAAGAGGCCAAAGGCAAAGGAGAGGAGCAAAGTCAAAGGCTCCTGAGGGTAAAAAGGAGGACCAAGGCATTGGTTGCCCTCCCTGACAGAGCAGGCCAGCAGGAGCTGAGCCCCATGCGCTCAGGCAGAGAGAAAGATGGCCCTCCACAAAGGCCTGAAGAGGGCGGGCCTCTGGCCTGACGCTGGGGAGCCAGGATTTCCTGGTTGCCAGGCCTGGCTTCCAGCATGTGCCCACCTCACCACCATGCCACACAAGGCCTCGTGGTTCCAATTCCAGCAGGGACCTTAGAGCGCCAAAAGAGTCACTGTCAGTGCCAAAGGCTTCTCTATGCTCTGGACCTCTGTCTGCTTCTACCATGGCGGCTCTTCCTGTCCCTGTCCTCCACCCTGGCTGCCTAAAGGTGTCCCACTGGGCCGCCATTCCTCTCTCTAGCCAGGAGAGCAGGCAATTCTTCAGGGGGCAGGAGACAAGCAAAGGAGTAAGCCACAGAGCAAAGGGGAAATTCCGGGCTTCCTTCCTCAAGACAGAAATCCATTTGGTTCATAAACGCACGAACCACAAGAGCTTTGCTCAAGGAAGGTCTTACCAGAGCCTGGTTAACCTTAAGGTTAATTGCCAATTTCCCCAAAATGCCACCAGGTCAGCTTCCTGGCTCTTCCATCTCCTAATCTGGAACAGCCCTGAGAAGTACCTTAGAGATCAGCTAGTCATGTGCCAACATGTATTAAGCACCTACTGTGGGCACACTGCTGCCTGAGGCCTTTGGGATGACACTCCTAGAACCTGTTTTTGATTCCTTTACCATAAGGAAACTAAGAGCCAGGCTGGAAAGCATGCCCATGATCCCTGAGGGAGTCAGGTGCACAGCAGCGCTCCAGGCCACGCATCACAGTGCACGGCTTTCCCAGAAAGAGGGATGAGAGACCCAAAAGATATCGCGGTACACACATGACAGCTTGGACCTGGAGCCAGGAACCTCCTCCAGGGGCAGCAGCAGGAAACCCAGAACATGGACATCAAGGGGCAGGACCAGGTCAAGACAGATGGGGCAGAGTCAGGGGCAGGTCTACACTTGGGACCTGCAGAATGCCGATTCTAGCTCCCTCAAGTCCCAGGAGTTTGGTGTGTCACAGGGGCTGCGAGGCGGCACAGCCACATGGCTGGTGCCTACCTGCCTCTCCATGGCCCAGCTCATTGAGGGAGAGCTACACGTACCTCCTGCTGCTGCTGGCATTGCTGGCTTCTTCCAAAATCTTCCCAAATGGCCACTGGGACAAGAGACAGCAGAACCACAAGGGGGATGAGGGCCAAGACACCAGCTATTGTTGGGGCATACCCAGCCTGACATGTGGGGTACAGAGGAAAGAACACTGGACTTTGAGTCAGAATACCAACAATTACTGGCCATGGGACCTAACCCCTCACAGACTCCATTTCTCAATTTGTAAGATAAAAGATATCTCCATTATTTACCCCAAAAGGTGACTCCAAGTCAAGTGTTCTGTGAGTCTTAAAGTACTATGAAGAAAAGGGAGCTCACAGAGATGACGGCCTTTGACCCCAGATGGCCTCCCTGGTCCCTCTGGGGCCCTCACACGCCACAGGTCACAGGGCTTAGAGTTGGAAGGGCCTTTGGAGATGCTCTAGGCCAATGGGTCACCAACTTTGGGGTCTCAGGACTGTCTCCCCTTCCAAAGAGCTTCTGTCTACGTGGCTGATATTTATGGAAAGAGCTCTGAACCTGCCGATTCCTGGTAAGGGTCTCGGGGGACCTTGGTGAACTGCTGACCTAGACCAATCTCGTACAAATGAGACAATTCTGAGACATGAAGTTATCTTGGACCAGGTCAGAGTAGCAGCAAAGAGCCCAGATTCACACCCAGTATGCTTTTTCTCTGTAATAGGCTGCCTCTCCTTACTTCAGGGGATCTCCTTCTAGACAAACAGAGCTGCACACGGTCCTTTGGGCCCTCCACTGAGGCCCTCCAGGGCTTCCCAAAAGTGACAGTGGGGGATAAAGAAATGTATATGCAAGGTGCAGCCTACAGCAACAAGGCAGGTTGATTAAGAATAAATTACATTTTCATCAGCACAGAGAGAAAATTGATTTACAAGGCCGCATTGTGATAATCTTGTTCCTACTGCAAAGTAGGATGGAGGGGCAGGCAGGACAACCAGCATCACTTTGGATCTCAGTGAAGAGAGGAAACGTTACGATTAAACTGGGAGAACAAACCACTCACGGGGCCAAGATTCCTCCCATCATCCTCTGGCAGCCTCACCTCAATGCCTGAAGCCTTGGGGAATGGAAAGGTGCTGGAGCTGGAACACCGTTTAATTCATTTAAAACAACGACTCCCCACCATTGCAAACCCTGCAGGCCCTGGAGCTCTGCTCATCCTATCAAAACGCAATGGAATTGAAATGCAAGCCCCCTCTCCTCCTCTACACACCAAGCACTAAGGAGCAGGTCAGGGAGAATCTAAAATGGCGTGTGGGTGGATGCTCAGTCCCCAGACCTGCCAGGAAGGTGGCCTTTCAGAGCACCGAGGCGCGAGCCAAATCCTGCAGCCCTGAGCACCAATATAATCTGGGGCTTAGGGGGTGATAAACATCCCTGTTCCAAACTAGGAAAGAAGGATGGACAGGAGGGGATTTCCATTTTAAAGCGAAATGGTTAAGCTTTCCCCAGCCTCTCCTGGGGGTAAGTTTCATCTAAAGAAATGGTTTCACATAATGCACAAATGGGAACAAGTCACACACAGACAATGGCTCACCTGCCTGTCCCTAGTCAAAGGAAGAATTTAAGGCCAGTTCCGTCCTAATTAACAAACTGAATTTGGGTTTATCTTCTTTATCAGTCCTAGGAAAGAAGGCTGCCCTGGGAAATTCCAGAGGATCTCTCCTAAATGCTTCTCCTTTGGGGGGGCTGTGTCGATACAAAAAGACTGTGGAGGAAGCTGAATTATCACAGCAAAGGCAGCAAATGGAGGTAAAATGGTCTAAGACGAAATGGCGCTCTCTGCCAGGTGGGCCCAAAGCCTATTTTTGACTGCCCCTAATTTACCATGTGACAGACACTATGTCTCAGTTTCTCTAGCTGAAAACTGGGCTAATGACAATGACTCGCTTCACGAGGCTGGTGAGGAACCAAATGACGTCTATGAGGCTCTTTGAGCTCCTTGGATGGAAAGGTCCGGCCAATGACCTTGCCAGGACACGACCAAGGTTCATCTAAGAGATTGGGGCTCCTCCCTGGGGAGCCGCGTGTGCCGCCTGTCCCGTTCCTGCTAGTGCTGTGGTCCCACCATCGGGGGCTAGGAGTAGCACCAAATGGAACATTCCCCTCCACCACCATGAGACAAAGAGGGCTCACATACCAGTCCGAGTCACTTTCCAAAGGCACTTGGGCAGCAGCAGACCGCATTTCTTGGGCTCCTCACCACCTCCCAAGGATGCGGAAACCTACTCACGCAAGTGGCCTCTCTCTCAACCCCTGGACGCCATCTTGGATGCTTCCTTCTTTCTCACGCTTGACATCACCTATTCTTCCTACCCTTCTGCTCTCCCCTTTATTTCTGCTGCTGCCAGCCCAGTTCAGGACTATTTTAATCACGTATTAACTAGTCTTTCTGCCTTCAGTCTCCCTCCTCCCATCCATCCTACTTCTTTGTGGGCCAGAAAACATGTGGAACTGGGGGCTGACCCCCTACATGTTCACAACACCAGCTGGACTGTTGTGAGCAATGAAACACTGGTGTAGACCTGAGGTAACTGGAGTTAACTTTGCTCTCTGGGGGACTGGCATTCCACCACGGGCCCTCTAGGCAATAAGAATATAAAAGCAGTGTTTAAGACTTTTGTAGGGAGCTCCCAAAATGCCAGGGAACCTCCACATCCTTCATGGCAGCTTTTATCTGTTATAGTGTGCAGAACTGCTTTTAACTGTCTCGAGAAATGCTTCTTCTACCTTGGGGTACTGGAATATATTTTAAGTAAAAAACACTGTTTGTCTGAACCTAGGGGCTCTCATTCACTGTCCATGCACCAGACGCAGAAAGTCAGCTGGGACAAGTGTGCTGCTCGACTCCACTTCCCAGAGCACTGCTGGGACATCAACCCTTCTTTGGGAGCCTCACTGGCCACCCTCACATCCTGAATAAGACCCCACTCTTCCACCTGCTTCCAGGAAACTTGGTCCACAAATGGGCTACCGCCACTCTCCTTCGGAGCCCCGACATTCCAAACCCAGTTACTTGCTAGGACCGCAAATAGCCCCTAATTTCCTGTCCTCAATTTCCTTGCTTATGCTTTTCCTTAGACTGGAACGACTTTCCCTTCAGATTTATCTATTGAATTCAACACATTTTATTTATTAGGTACCTACTCTGTGTGAGGCCCTATGCCAGGATACAAAGATAATTATGACACAGGAAGTGCTCCTGAGGAGCCTGCAATGCTATGGGGGAAAAGATAAACAGATGAACATCGATGATACAAGAAAGAGTGAGCAAATGAAAAGGAGAGACCCCAACAAAATGCCATGGGACATGGGAGGCCGGGAACGCCAACTGGGAAGGAGGCGTGTAATGGAGTTCCCTAGGGAGCTACCCTCGGTCCTATACAGTTCTACATTTTTACCAATGACTTGGATGAAGCCACAGAACATATGCTTGCAAAATTTACAGATGACATGAAGCTTGGAGAGCTGGTTAACCCCTGGGATGGTAAGAGCCAGTATCCTAAAAGATCTTGACAGGTTAGAACTATGGACAAATCGAATTAAGATAAAATTTAATGGAGAGAAATGTAAAGTTCTACACTTGGGCTCAAAATGGCAACTTTACATGTAAAGGTTGGGGGCAGCCAAGTTAGATTAGGCAAAATTCTTCTGGCCCAGGATAAGTCAAGAACGTGACAGGACAACCAACCAAGGAGATGCCAAGGGAGTATCCTAGTGAGGCTTGGCACAGGGCTCCAAAGGAGGGAGACAAGAGGCCTATGGCCACAGTCCAGGCCATGTCTCTAGCACTACATTCAGTTCTGGGAACCCTATTTTAAGTAGGGCGCTGACAAGCTGAGTTGTGCCTAAGAGTGGGTGACCAGGACAATGCAAGTACCCTGAGGAGTAGGCAAAGCAATGTCAGGATGCTGACCGACAGAAGAAAAAGCACTGTCTTCAAGTGTCTGAAGGGCTCGGATGGCAAAGGAAGATTGGTCTGGTTCTGCTTGGCCCCACAGGTCAGAAATAGGCAGAAGCTGCTGGGAGGAGCAGTTTAGGCTGATGACAGGAAACGCTCCATAGAGATGGGGGAGTCCTCTACAGGCTCATGGAAAGGGGTGAGCGAAGGCCCAAAGAGGGGAGAGGGCAGAATGTGAATGGAACAGCACAGTTCAGTGTGCCTGGAACATGACAACTATTCCTGATTGGTCTCCCTGAATCAAAGCTCTGTCCTCTCCAATCCATCCCACACACAGATGCCAAGATTATATTCCCAGAGCACACGTCTGGCCGTAGCACTACCTGCTCTAAAAGCTCCAGTGGTGGCAAAGCCAAGATGGTGGAGGAGCAGGGAGTAGTAGAGTAAGCTCCCTCCAACCAAAAAGCCTCTTCCAAATAAATCTAGAAAATGCACCAAACCAAATACTGATGAGGAATTCCAAGAAAAAAATCAGTAATTTCTTGCTCCAGTCCAAATAGCAAAATATGAAAAAGGAGACTAGTTAGCACTCAAATGAAAAACCAGTTTGAGTGGGTAGAGACCCCCGATTTTTTGGAAGGGCTCCTTACTGATGTCATCCAGACAGCTACTAGAAACAAATAAAATAAGGCCAGGAGACATACAGAAGGGTAGGGTTCTAAAAGAGGAAGCCATCTTGAGGAATTAACTTAAGTCTTTGCTCAATCTGAACTCTAACAATCAAAGTGCCCTGGCTGGGAAAGGGAGAGGGATTCCTGAGCTCTCCACTGCTCCTGAAGAGATGGAAAGCCTGGAGGGGCCTTCTGGGCAGCCAAAGAGAATTTGGTACCACACTCGATGCTCGTCCTGTACTGGTACCCCCAAGGTGGACCGCTTCTCTAGGACACAGGCACTCGATTCACTCGGTCAGAAAGTGGGATTTCTACGTTAAGCACATAGTGAAGCATAAAGTATTGAGCAGCTCACTTCAAAGTAGGCTGTGCAGAGCAGAGGTCGCCAAGGTGGCCGTGGCCGTTTGTTTTAATTGCAGCAGATGCCTTTCATGAATATGCAATTTCCTTTCTGTGATTTATTATTTCCTGAGGTGTTTTAGCGTCTCATTTGATACCAATGGTGCTCCAGCAAGAGGTGGACTCTAACAAAATTAAAAATGACGTTGTGTTTTTATGTCTTCCTGGCCCCGAAGAGGCTGATCACAGATTGCTCTGCCCTGGAACGAGAGACCCTCATCCAAGACAGAACCGGGGGACTGGAACCATTTGGGCTTTTAAGAAAGGGCCTCTTCCACCATCCACCTCTGACCCTAAAAACCCTATTACTTTTCCTCTGGATACTCACTCTATTACTTTGGCCCTATCAAAATTACACAGGGAAGAACACTGACCATTTTGCGGGCATGTCCCCCATGTGCAAACCCTGAGAAGGAAGCCATCCTGGTGAGAGCCCTCTCTCCCAGAGCCTTGGGTGGGCTTCAGGGTAGCTTCTGAACAGCTCTGGCTAGTGAGATAGTTTAGCCCAAACTCTGGCATTGTCTCCCCCAGCCCTCAGACCCTTCCGTGGTAGCTCCAGACAATGGGAATCAACTGCCTTTAGCTTTGCCCCCTAAGCTGTGCTGTGCGCACACAGCCCACGCTCCATAGCGACTCCACGGCAGCTTCCCCAAAGACAGCTGTCACAAACAAAGCTCTTGCCACCAGTATAAATCTGACTCACATGGAAATGCCAACATGGTCATACTAACCAATTGGTATAGAGGAGCAGAGAGAACAGAAAATACACCCACCAAACCCCAAACCAAACCCTAGTAACATTACATCCCAGTCGGACTGACTCCCCCTCTCCTGATCCACCCCCCCTTAAAGTTTCTAACCTAAAATCCAAGTGGCCAGGTAGATTGGCGGATAGAGGGCTAGCCTTGGAGTCAGGAGGACATGGGGGCAAGTCTTACCTCTGATATATGGGAGCTGTGTAGCACTGGACCTCTCAGGACCCCAGGCCACACTCAAAGACTGAACTACCTTACTCAGACCCAATGAGGAAATTGCACATCTGGTTCCCCACCTCCCATCTAGATGTGAACTGGGAGAGACACTTCTTTAAAATGGCTTCTCCTTCCCCAGCTGAAGCTGCTATCTTTCCTGCAAGGCTACCACCAGGAAATCAGTTCTCAGCTCAGGAAGAAAGGGCAGCCCCTTGAACCGATGGCTTCCCCAAAGACTGGATGAGAGAAGTTCTCACATTCTGACCACACAGTGAAGGGGCCACCCAAGAGAGAGGAGAGCATTGACAGCCATAAGCCACAACAGGCAGCGAGAGGTAGTCAGGTAGAAAACACTTTAGTTCTATGAGTCGAAGGATGAAAAATGGAAAAAATCACTATGGGGTGATTTTAATGGAGAGCACCAGAAGATTCACTGGTTCTCCAATGGCCCTCCTCCATTCACCTGCCCTGGCCATCCTCAGGCAAGCCTGCAAGGCCACTCTGGCCCAGACTGGGGGCAGTCTAAAACCATGTGGTTGTGAGTGAGTTCAAGCCAGATCCCAGCAAAGGGAAAGAGTATCAAACTTTACAAATGTGGCCAAAACAACTACTATTTAACTAGAGATGATGAGGCAACCTTAGCCAAATATAAACCAGGACCAACTTTCTAAGCAACAGTAAAACCTCTATTAACCAGAATCCTCCATGAGCTAGATTTATCCTTTTTTCCTGTGGTTACTCTGATCTTGACAGAAGGAAAGAAATTATCTAACAAGTTTATATTGGGGGGCTGACTTTATATACTTTTTTAAAGCTGCTCTCTAGAGTATGACATAAGATCAGGGATAGATTCAGTCCATTCCGTTATTCCTTTTGTGGCTGCAACACTGCCCAGGGAAAAATGACATTCAAAGTCACAGCCTTGATGCATCTGAAGATCCTACATCAGTTTAAAAAAAAAAGCAAAATTCAATTTTCTTCTGTTTACTGTACTTAGCCAAAAAAGAGTAGATGAATTTATCTTATGAAGCTTTTCACCAAGGGTCAAAACAAAAAGGATTTTCTACTTAACCTTGAGTTAATCTGAAAACTTATTAAGACTCTCCATTCCCAGAGCATTGTGGGTGACTGGGCTTTTCCCCTGCATCAGCAGGTCATGCCCATTGCCCATCCGTGGCAAGGCTCATCCTGACACAGCGCCCTCCAGCTCTTGGCACCAGGGCACTTAATGGACTGTAGCTGTAAGGGAACCTAGGATTAGAGGCTGAATTGTCCAGCTCTTCCACAGGGCTGTCCTGGGGAGTCACGCCGCAGAAGCTGCCTCCCAGATCAGGGGCCTCATCATAAGATCTCTTTGGTACTTTAATTACTGGCTTCCCTTCCGTGGGATTCCAGATGAACCCAACAAATTATGTTTCACGATAAAGAGTGTGATAATAATGGATTCATTTTCCCGTCAACCTCTGTACTGCTCATGGCCGGCATGAACACATGAATGGGCGCTCACTGGCATCTGGAGGGGAGCAAGGGGAGAAGGTTGAATGAAGGTGACCAGCCCTGTCCCTTATGAGAAAACAGGCCCAGAGAGGGGAAGAGTCTTGCTCAGGACTAAACAAGTGCTAAGTAACAGAGAGAGGTTCTGAATCCAGGCCCGCTGCCGGCCAAACCGGGGCCCTGCCGCTTCCCTAGGATGCCAGGCATATGGCTCACTAGGAACGCTTTACCCTACTGCCCAGGCCCCTGGCAAGTCTGATGGCTGGATTGCGTCAAAAGCTTCTGAAGATCACTGCAGATCCATAATCATAATCTCACTGAATTTCACAGCTAGAAGGGAATTCTGAGATCATTCAGCCCAAACAAGTACCTACTATGTGCACAGGTCTGCACAGAACTAACAGTGACTGCATGTTCTCAATCTAAATTCACCCAGGCCACAAGCTCACTCCCCTCCCCGCTTTGGGGAAGATGCCCCTTGGAATTCTGGTGGGGGCACCAAGGCCCTCAAACTTAGTGAGATGCCACTCGATGACTGTGTTTCAGAGCATCTGGCAGCACTAGGTGCTCGTGCCAGGAAGGCGAGGCTCTGGAGAAAGACGGAAGGGAAGGGCTGGGGTGGCCATGCTTGCTCAGAAGGCCATCGCTCCCTCCCCACAGGAAGGGTCCCAGAGAAGAGTTAAAGCTCCCACTTGACTAGTTTCCATGCCAGATGTCACCCCCACGAAGGACTCTCCGACACAGCAGAGCAGATACAGCTGGGGCACCCAGAGGAGGGGTCAGGCCGGCTGACTCCATGGCATGCGCCTCTGGGGGAGGGGGCAGGGCACTTCAGAACTCGCACCTGACCAAGCATGCAGTGGCTGCAGTCCCTGCAGTCGCTGGGGGCCCAGCGCCCTGGGGGGCAGGGAGGGAGGACGACCTGGAGCACGAGGACAGGCAAGCTCATGCACAAGTTAGTGTTACAGAGGGCAGTCCCATCACCACACACAAAGTACCTTGGAACAACCTACTTGGAAGGCTCAAATGCAGATAGGTCTTCTGCCTTGGGCTTGAGGCTAAACCAGCAAAATAAAATGAAAACAGAGAACAAGGAATGACAGAGGCCGGGGAGGTATGAAGGGGAGTCAGCCTCTTCCCCTCACCCCCTCTCTGGCAGCACCCCCTGAGGCCCAAGGCTTTCCCCAGCTGCTGACATATGCCTCTCAGGACTTCCAAAGGGCAGGCTGAAATACTGAAAACGAAGAGACCTCTCTTCAACCGGAGAGCAGCTCTCAACTCAAGACTACTGCTGTTCAGTCATTTTCAGTTGTGTCCAACTCTTTGTGACTCCACTGGGAGTATTCTTAGCAGAGACACTGGAATGCTTTGCCATTTCGTTCTCCAGCTCATTTTACAGATGAGGGAACTGAGGCACACAGGGTGAAGTGACTGGCCCAGGGTCACAAGTTAGGAAGCATCTGAGGCCAGATCTGAACTCATGAAGACGAGTCTTCCTGACTCCAGGCCCACTGCTCTGTGTACTAAGGCACCACCTGGCTTCCCAACTCTACAATAAACAGCCAAATAGTAATGAGCTGGGGCTCTAGATCACTAGCCAGCACCAATATTGAGACTACCAACTGTTATCACCTCAGTGACACCCACTGGATGAGGCAGGTAATGGCATATTTGAAAGAACAGACTCTGGAGTCAGAAGATCTGGGTTCGAAATCTGCCTCTCATGCTGACTGCATGTATGACCTTGAAAAAGTCCTACCCACTTCCCAGGCCTCAGTTTCTCCATCTGTAAAATAGGTGAGAGTTGGACTCGCTGGCCAGAGGCCCCTTCCCACTCCAGGGCTCGGATGCTCCGACAGACACAGGGAAAAGGAGGCCTTTGTCAGCGGAGCAAGACGGCAGCCAGCCTCTGTGCCCAGAGCTATGATTTAACCATCACAACTAACCTCACCAGTTTGGAATAATGCCAATAGAAATAGGATGTGATGCTTGGAAGGGGAGGGGCATGTGACGCTAGATCTGGTGCAAATTCAAGCCAAACATCAGGGCCCACGGGTGTCCATCTGACCATCTTCCTGATGGGCAAACCGCGACCTGGGGGAGGGAGGCGCCAGGCCCAGGGCAGGGGGCCTGGCCGGGGAAGCTGAAGCACCAGCCAGGGGGCTTTTCTTGACACCACTGCAGCCTCTCCACATCCAGCAAAACTGGACAAAAAGGGGGTCGATTGAGCTGTCCAGCCCAAGGGAAAAACCAAGTAATAAATGATGGTTTTGATTTATTATTTTCTTGGGGAAGAGGAGCACAGGACACCGTGACACGTATGAGCACAGCTCTGGTCTCATGGTAGGCTGGTTTCTGCAGAAACGTATTCAACATAGCTTAGAATTTTGTTTTCCAATCCGCCCTCTCGACTCTGTAAACATCTCCCAAAGGAACGCTTAGTCCTCAGCGCCCTCACTCTGGTGGTCCCTTCTGGGTAGGCCAGGTGGCTCCCCCTCCCCCAATGCCAGTCCGCTTTCCTGCTAAGGGGGCGGGGGCTGCAAAGCTCTGGTGCACGCCCCCCCCCCACCCCACCCCCTCCCCGGGCCTCACTTGTTCTCAGGACCTTTTCACACCGACTTGACATCCCAGCCAGCCAGTACCTCCACAAGCCCCCACTCTGATAGTGGCCCTCAGGCCCCCAGAGGCAGCCAACCTTTCGGATGGTGTTGTGCTTGCTGCCACCCCTGTCGGAGCTCTCGCTGTGCAGAATGTCCAAGGCCGTCTCCCTCTCCTTCAGCTTGAGGGCCTCGATCTCCGTCTTCAGCTCGTTCAGCTGCTCCTGCAGGTGCTTGCTCTTCTCCATGTACTCCACTCTGCCAGAAAGGAGACAGAATGTGATCGCTGCTGCCAAGGGGGTGACGCATGCCCAGTCAAGGCACCCCAACCCATTGAGATGCTCAGATTGGCTTCTCCAAAGTGCTGATGCCTCACGTTTCTCATCCTGGTGATGCCACCCCCACCCAACAGAGCCTTCCCCATCCAACCAAGGAAAACAAACTTGTCGGATGTCCTTTGGATGTCTTAGCCAGCCCGGGGGAGCCCAACAAGGCGCTTCCAGCCTCAGGAAGCCCCCAGAGCCTGCCAGACATCTTCTCACCTGGCTCACCACATGTTAGCATCACATTCTGGCAGGCTGCGCCCCCATCCCACTGTAAGCATGAGTGGCTGCAGACGATGGCTCCATGACCCTATGAGTACTCCAAGAGCCCCAGCGCAAGGAGGGTCTTTGCAGACCCTCTCCAAGCCAGGACTGCTTTGGGGACTCACGCTCCCTACCACAGCCAGCCACTCAGGGTTTGCTTGCTGCACCTGCCGGCCAAGGGCTCTGGGCACAACTTTGCTGGCCTTCTGCCCAGGTCCAGTCTGTGGCCAGGGAAAGCTGACCTTCAGGTGAGCATGAATCATGGGTCCCCTCAGTCCCCCAAAGAGTCTAGAGGAGTCCTACTGAAGGCACCAAAGAATGCAATTAGGAGAAAACACCTGTCGAGCACCATGGGGGTCATCATTCAATTGGCTGACAAGGGCTGGTCTGACCAGCCAGTCCTCTCTCTGGTTATTCCTTAGGGCGCCTTGTCTCCAACGGGCATTACTGGCCCTTTGGCAGGTGGGAAGTTGTGATCAGGAGGTGATAAAAGAACAAAGGCTTCATGGACACCAGGACTGCCCTGCTGTATCACATTCCCTCAGACCTAAACCCTTCATCACCAGCTGCCCCGCCCAGAAAACAGACGAGTAAGTGACTTACTTCTCTTTCTCTATCTCCATGGAGAGCCGCTTCATGTCAGTGTCCTTAAAGTCAAAAGACAGGCTCTCGCCAATGAGCCCGAAGCCAGGCACATCGGGAGGCAGGGCTGTGGTACTCGAGCTCACGGGGGGCTGAGGAGAGAGCTCTGTTTAGATGGCACCCCAGACAGCAGGAGGTGCTAGGGGCAACAACTGGGGGGCCGTGGGTTTGTGGAAGCTCAGGAATGAATGGTGGAAGGGCTGGGACCTGGGAATGGCCTAGACTACTTCCTGAACACCCTGAAAACATCATTCTTACAACATCTCTAAAACCTCCTCTTCCAATGACTCCCCAACCCCCAAAAGAATGGTATTTACAGAAACTAACTCAACAGCTTGTAAAAAGGTGACCGAATAAATGGGGGAGTCTCTCAGACTTTACAAAGAGTTCCATCCATTCAATCATCTCTTAACACAGCCTGAGTAAAGAGTCCCAATGATGGCAACATCATAAATCCCAGAGGAGGAACAAGAGAAAGAAACCAGGGCTCACACCCTCTGCCTCCTTCTTGAAAGCCAAGAGCTCGAAGCTGGCCCTTGCTAAGCTGGGTAGACTGACCAACGCCATCACTACAGTGACTCAAGGAGCAAGTGTGTATGCTAACAATGAAGCTCGAACTCAAAGTCCTGTCTGTGGCCACTGCCCAGCAGCTCAGCATTTCAAGGGTGGGCAGGAGACTCTCTTACAAAAACATCCCTCTGGGATTCAGGGTGTAGAGCGACAGGACCAGAGGCTTTGAGAGCTGGAAGGGATGGTGGAGACCACCTTGCCCATTCTTCTCATTTTACAAATGAGGAAACAAGGAGAAATACAGAGTAAGGGGCCAAGGTTGTGTGTTCGAGGCAAGTCGAGGACCCCAGGGCTCTGCCGCTGAGAGCAGAAGAGCTGCTGCTTCGGGGATGGGCCCGCCCACAGCTCAGCCCTCCCTTGGCCCAGCGGCCCTCCAGCACATGGCTCTCACCGGGTAGGAAGCCTTGCTGGTGATTTCCAAGAGCTTCTGCTTTGCTCTTCTCTCAGACTCTCTGGCCTCCTGGAGATCCTGCTTCAACTGATCGGCCTCCTTCGCTCTAGCAGGAAGAGAGAAGCAGAAAGGAAATGAGACCCTAGCTCCAAGGGAGCAGGAGGTGAAGGGAGACACAAGCTCTAGGCTGCAACGCCAGCTCAGCCCTAAGACCGAAGCATCCCAGGGCGAGTTCCTTTGTCCCTCTGAGCGCCCACTGGCCACTCTGTGAAATGAGGGCCCCTGCAGCTCTAAAGCTGGGTTCAGTCACAGCAGACCCACTGTCCCATGGGGTCCTTAGGGTGGACCTGAACCCTAAGAGACCTCATTCTCCCCGTTCTACACTCAGAGACTGGGCCACACAACCAGGAAGCCTCTCCCTTTCACCACCATTCCACCTCATTCTACAATGTCACTGACAAGCAAGTGGCCAGCCTCCATCTGGAGAGCCTGGGCCAGGACATCTCTCCCTCCCAAGGCAGCTCCAGTCTCTCATTGTCAGGATGGACTAATACGGCTTCCTTGTGACTCCCACCTTCCAAGCCCAGTTCCGTCTTCAGAAACTCATCCCTAGTTCTTCCAACCAATCCTCGTGGCATGGTCTGAGCCCTCTCCTCAGCCTGCACTCTGGCTGTCAATGTCCTGCCTCAAATGTAGAGCCCAGACCTGGAAACACTATACCAGAGGTGGTCTCATCAGGCCAGGGTACAAAGAAACTATCATCAGCTTTCTATTAATGAGGCCTCCTGTCTGTATGAGCTTTTTTGACTGCCACATCACAAAACTAACATCTACTGATCTTGGAAAGATCCCAAGGTCTTTTTTCACACGGACTGTCTCCTAACCCTGTCTTGCTCATTCTGCAATGGTTTAGTTGATTTTTTTTTAAACCCAAGTTCAGAACTTTATACTTGGAAATCAGAGTGGGTGAGATGAAGAAATTTACTTAAGAGAGGAGAGATAAACAAAGATTTGGCAACAAAATTATCGGTCATTTGAGCAAAGACTACTAGGTACCAGACATGCCAAAAAGGGAACCTGAGTACTAACAACTTCCCTTGCTTCCTTTTGAGTTCATCCTGCCTCCTGCATCTATTGCCAGGCCTCTTCTATCCCACTCAGCTGTAAGTGCCTCCTCCCCCAAAACTGTTCAGTGCTTCTTAATATACTTCTTTAGTACATATTGCCCAGGTCACACAGCTAGGAAATGCCTGGGGCAGAATCTGAACCCAGGTCTTCCTGGCTCCAGGCCCAGTGCTCCATGCACTATGGAATCATGTTAAGACCTCCTTTGGCATAGGCTGTAACAGGACAGTGGCCCTCTGTATCCCATGCCAAATTTCTACATCTGGTCTGACTCACAGGAATCCGTGCTTGGCAAAACACGAAAGGCCACAGCCACCAAAGGGAGCTCCTGGCAGCTGAGTGGTCAGCAGAGACCAGTAAGGAAAGACACTATTTGGTAGGGGAGCAAGAGTGCCAGGTTAGGGTCTGCACCCTTAAATATGAATGAGCAGAACTTCCTGCCCTGAGATTCAGCAGGCCACTCTGCAAACTGCATGGGGAAGGGAATTTCCTCCCATTACATATAAAAAGACACACTTTCCTTTAGATGTAAATCTGAAAATAATTTGGAATAAAAATAAATTTGTTTTAAAGCGAACAAATAGGAACTTCAGAGGGAGGGAGGCTGGCAAAAATTGCCCTCATACCTGAGGTGTGGTGAAAAGATCCCTGGGCCTGGTGCCAAAAGAAAAGGCTTTGCATTTTGCTTCTGTCATATACCAGCTGTGTGACCTTAGCCAAGTCACTGAACCTCTCACTGAGCCTTATTTTTCTCCTCTGCACAGGAAAAAAGTGATTTCTAACCCTTAAAGGGCTACAGGAAAGCCGGCAGTTGTTCCAAGCCAATGTCACCTCCTCCCTAAGAGATGACTGCCTGGATCCCTGGGCCCTCTCACCTCAAAGCTGACAGAGATACCTAACTGGGGAGGTGGGAACTCAGGCTGCTACCCTCCACCCATAATATCCTAACAGCGCAGCTAAAGAGCTTGAGACCAAGCCCAGCCAAGCCCTGAGCTGGAATACGGCAGAAGCTACAAGGGCTGACCATTGCGACCGACCATGAAGCCACCCTCGGAGCCTAGTGGCCTACGGGCTTGCTGGGAATGTGGAGAAGAGCAGCTCCGCCGCCCAGCTCACCGCCTCTCTGACTCCTCTGCCATCTTCAGTGCCAGCATCTCGGCCTCTAGCACCTTCTGCTCCATCAGGCGCTTTTCCTCCTCCGTCCTAATGGCTGTGGCCTTGACCCTCTGCATCTCCTGCTCAGCCTCAGCCGCCTTCTGCGCTAAGAGCTTTGCCTCCTCCTCTGTGATCTGGGCCTTTTCCGCCAGCAGGTCAGCTGTCTCCTCAGACCGCATCTGAAAGGTTAAAAACTCCCTGGTAGGAACGGACTCCATCCTTATCGACCACGTGACCTCCACCGCAGATCTTAGGTCTCTGTACCATTAATATCCCAGCTGCCAAGGGCCTACCCTATCCATTCCACTGAGCTAGGAGCACTGCCCCAAGTCCAAAGGTGGCCCCAAACACTTCTTAGCTGTGTGGCCGTGGACAACTCACTTGGTTGTTTGCCTCAGTTTCTTCAACTGTAAAATGGGAATTGTAACAGCATTTATCCCCAGGCTTGTGAGGATCAAATGAGAAAATATCTTTAAAGTGTTTTCCAAACCTTAAAGCTCGACAGAAATGCAAGCTGCTGGTGACAGAAATGTACTGACCTGCTTTTTGGAAATGAGACAGCAGTTTCTCCCTCTACCCCACTGGAAGAAACAACATTTGGGAAAACCCACATGCCTTGCCGGGAAAAGGAGAACCCTCCGGCTACAGTAAAGGAACGAGCTGTAAGACTACTATGCAGGAAGGAATCAAGATGGCGGATGAAGAGGAAGAATTAAGAGTCTAGTTCTTCCCCCTCAATACCTCCACAAAGACTCAGAAAAAGCATCAGACGACTGAATGCTGATCAGGAAAGCCAAGAAAAAGTCACACAGTGTAATTTTTCCAGGCCAGGGCAGTTTAGGGAGACAGAGAGGCCTGTGGGTCTGGCCAGGAGTGTACAAAGAAGCAGCAGTGGCTGCAAGAATTCCAGTGTCCAGAGACTGAAAGAGGGTCAAGAAAGGTACCAGGGCAGAAAGTTCCAGAGCAGAGCGTGATTCCAGGGGATCACAAGAGCTGGGTACAGGAACGGGCGCATTGGGCAGCTCTGTGGGCCAATACCCAGCTCAGGTCATGGATATAGGGTGGAAAGAAATAGGTGTGCTGGTCCTAGTAATGTACCAAGCAAGGAACAAGTTCTGGGGAGAAAAAGCATCTGTGTGGCTCTGACCCCAGCAGACTAGAAGTGGAGAGCAACATCCCAGACCAAAGTGGGGGCAGTAGGTCAGACACTCTGAACCCACAGAACCTCCCAGGGGAACAATAGTAGCTGAGTCCAGTGGCAGGTTGCAATCTGGCTTAGGAACTTGTAGAACTCAGACAAGGAGAGCAGTGAGCAAACCTTGATCTGATTACATCACTTTGGGGGGGCACTGAAAGCTTGCAGGCCCTTAGCCTGAGTTATGAAAGCAGCAAATGGATATACAAGGTCAGAAGCTTGAGTCAAATATCTCCCCACCAGAGGTACACAAGGCCTGGCACTAACATAAAGTCCAAAGTCAAGAAATTGGCTCAAAGAATAAGCAAACAAAAAAAGAATCCCACAATAAGGAGCTATTAAAACAACAGAGATGCTCAGGACACACACGAAGTAAAAAAGAAAACTCCCTTCCAAAAAAAACTACAAATAAAGCCTCAAAGAAAAGTGCAGCTTGGACATAAGCCCAACAAGATTACCTAGAAAAACTGAAGCAAAGGTTTAAAAAAGAGCTAAAAAATTATTTTAAGAACCAAAAGAAAGTAGAGGAAAAAATGGGAAAGTAGGGAAGAAGGATGTGAAAAGAAAATTAACAGCTTGGGAAAAAGTACAAAACCTAACTGAGGAAAATAACTTCTTAAAAGCTGGAATTGGCCAAGTGGAAGCTAATGATTCCATGAGACATCAAAGAATAATAAAGCAAAATTAAAATGCTAAAAAAATAGAAGAAAATGTGAAGCTCTCATAGGAAAAAAACTGACCCAAAAAATAGACTGAGGAGAGATAATTAAGAACCAGTGGACTATCTGAAAGTCAAAAACAAAAAAAGAGCTTCAATATCCTAAGTCAAGAAATCATAAAACTATCTGATATCTCAGAACTGGAGGGCAAAGTAGAAATTGAAAGACTCTACCTCCTGAAGAAACACCGAAAGGAAAATTCCCAGGAATATCAAAGCCAAAATCCAGAGTTCCCAGGTTATGGGGGAAAAAAGTACTGCAAGTAGCCAAACAGAAAGAATTCAAGTACCAAGGAGCCACAGTCAGGATCACACATGATTAAGCAGTCACAACTATAAAGGAACAGACAGCTTATTCTATGACATTTCAGAAGATAAAGGATTTAGGCTTACAAAAAGAATAACCTACTCAAAAAACAAAATTCCCACAGGGAACAAAATGAACCTTTAATAAAATAGAGAACTTCCAAACATTCTTGATGAAAAGACTAAAGCTGAGTAGATAGTTTGATAAACACAGGAGTTAGGAGAAGGATAAAAAGATAAACATAAGTGAGAAATCACGAGGAGTAAAACATGGGTGGGGAGTCCCCACTCCTGGACTGAAAATTAAAATGTACCCATTCTTCCGTGGGAAGATGATAGATGTAGTCCCTTGGCATTCTATCCCCACCAGGAGTCCCAGAAGGAGTCTAATTAGAGTGCCTGGTGTAATTCTGTTATGGTAGATGATCTCTAAAGAAGAATAGAAAGGGTGAAGAAGAGGAGTGCATGAGGAGAGGGGAGAAGTGAGAGAAGTATGGGGAAAATTATCTCACCTAAATGGGGTGAGCAAAGAAGAGTTTATATGACAAGAAGGTGGCAGTGGGGGATGAGACCTGAACTGTACTTGCATCTCAACCAGCTAAAGAAGGGAAGAAAATACAATCCCACACGAGTGAGTACAGAAATACATCCTATGCAACAGGGTTAAGAGGTAAATAAGAGGGAGGGTAGATTAAAGAATGCATTAGAAACAAAACAAGTTCATAAAGAGGGAGGAGGGGGAAAGAAAAGAAAAGCATAAGAGAATAAGATGGAGGGTAACATGCAGTGAGTAATCCTAACTGTAAAGGTGAATGGGATGAACTCACCCATATAAAAGAAGAGGATGGCAGCATGGATTAGAAACTAGAATCCAACAATATGTTGTTCATAAGGGACATACTTGAAACACAAAGATACACACAGAGGTAAATAAGGGGTTGGACCAGAATCTATTACACTTCAGAAGAAGAAAAAAGATAGGGGTACCAATCATGATCTCAAATTTTGGATTTCAACCTAAGTAGTACTTGGGGAAAATTTATATTTTGAAACACTTTCATCAATAAAAAAAGAGAAATTAGACATAGAAATAAAATAAACTAGAAAGCCAAAAAATTAAAAACTTTTTATTAAAAACCAAAATAGAAATCCTAAAAAATCAAAGGGGAGATGAACAAAAAAAAAAAGGAAGAAAAACCCCAATGAATGAATTAAGAAATAAACTAGGAGCTGGATTTTGAAAAAAAAATTTAAAATTCATAAACCATTAGCTAATTTAATTTTTAAAAAACCCCAATAAATTACCAGTATCAAAAATGAAAAAGGCAAATTCACAAGCAATGAAGAAGAAATAAAAATAATTATTAGGAGTTATTTTGCCCAACTACATGACAACATAGATGAAATGGATCAATATTTACCAAAATATAAATTGCCCAGGTGAATAGGAAAAACAGTACACATATTACCTCATCTTAGAAAAAGAAATTGAATAAGCCATAAGTGAACACTCAAAAAAAAAAAAAACAACCCAATCAGGATAAGATGGAGTTACAAATGAATTCTACCAAAGACTTAAAAAACAATTAATTCCAATACTATATAAAGTGTTTACACTCTCTCTATAACATGAATATATCTTGATACCTAAACCAGGGAGAATCAAAACAGAGAACTATAGAACAACTTCACTACTATTAAACTAAATTACATTTTAATTTTTAAAATAAAATATTAGCAAGGAAACTACAGGAATATATCACAAAGATCATCACTATGACAATGCTGGACACTGAATACTAATGGTGATAATGAACATTTTTGCTTCACTCTTGATCTTACTGGAAAGGCTTCTAACTTGTCCTCATTACAGATAATGCTAGCTCTTGGTCAGGAATGCAGGGATGGTTCAATATTAGAAAAACTATAAATTTGACCATATAACAATAAAAACAACAAAAAAATCATGATTATTTAAGTAAATGTAGAAAAAGCTTTTTACAAAATACCACACTCATTCCTGTTAAAAAGCACTAGCAAAGAAAATAAAGAGCATAGGAAATAAGCAGTTTTCCTTTTTTCCCCTTAATTTTATTATTTATTTTAAATATTTTTTTCTTTTTAAATTTTGAATTCCAGACCTCTCTCTCCCTTATAACCCTCTCCCACCCACTGAGAAGGCAAACAATTATACATGTGAAATCATGCAAAACATATTTTCATATTAGCTATATTGCAAAACAAAACACAAAGATAAAGAAAGTGAGAAAATTATACTTCAATTTGCACTCAGAATTCATCAATCCTCTCTCTGGAGGTGGATAACATTTTTCCATCACAAGTCCTTTGGAAACTGTCATGGATCATTGTATCGATCAGACCATTTTCTCTTCCACTATAAAAACTCTTGCATTCCTCTTTAATGAGAAAATTTTCCCCATTCTCTCTCTCCCTTCCCCCTTCTCCCAGTACATCCTTCATTCTCAGCCCTTCATATTTTGGGGGAGGGGGACATTATCTCAACATAATTGACATACATCCCTGCCCCCTGTCTATGCAGACTCCTTCTTAATTGCCCCAATAATGATAAAGTTCTTGCGAGTCACGTGTATTATCTTCTCATGTAGGAATGTAAATAATTTGACCTTATTTTGCCCCTTATGATTTCTCTTTCATGTTTACCTTTTTATGCGTCTCTTGAGTCTTGTGTTTGAATATTAAATTTTCTGTTCAGCTCTGGTCATTTCATCAGGAATGTCTGAAAGTCCTCTATTTTGTTAAATGTCCAGTTTCCCCCCCGAAGGATTATATTCAGTTTTGCTGGGCAGGCTATTCTTGGTTGTAACTCTAGCTCCTCTGCCTTCTAGAATATCATATACCAAGCACTCTGCTCCTTTAACATAAAAGCTGCTAAAACTTGTGTGATCCTGACTGTGGCTCCATGACATTTGAACTGTTTCTGGTTACTCGCAATATTTTCTCTTTGACCTGGGACTGCTGAAATTCGACTATAACATTCCAAGGAGTTTTCATTTTAGGATCTAAAAAGGTGATTGATTGGTGGATCCTTTCAATTTCTATTTTATCTTTGGATATAAGATATCACAGCAGTTTTCCTTAATAATTTCTTGAAATGTGATGTCTACATATTTTTTTTTGATCATTGCTTTCAGGTCATCAAATATTAAATTACCTCTCATTGATCTATTTTCCAGGTCAGTAGTTTTTCCAATGAGATATTTCACATTTTCTTCTATTTTTTCATTGTTTTGACTTTATTTTTTCTTGATGTTTCATGGAGTCATTAGCTTCCACTTTCCCAATTATAATTTTTAAGGAATTATTTTCCTCAGTAAGCTTTTTTTTTTTTAACAGCCAAAGCAAAACAAAGTTTATTGAAGATTTGCCATATAGGTAAGACTCTAAGGAGTCTGAGTATTTGTGATGCTTGTGTTGACAAGCAGGCCAGACTGAATCTGAATTAGATTGAATCTGAGCCTTCAGTCAGCTTTTGTACTTTTTCCATTTGGCCAATTCTGCTTTTTAAGGAGTCCTTTCCTTCAGCGATTTTTTTTTTGTATCTCTTTTTCCATCTGGCCTATTCTGCTTTAATGAAGCTTTTTTCTTCAGTGAATTTTTGTGCCTTTTATCATTAGGCCAATTCTGTTTCTTCCAGGAAGTCTTGCTGGCTTTGGGTCCAATTAGTATTTTTCTTTGACGCTTTGCTTGCAGCTGTTTTTAAACTGCTATCTTCTCAGTTTATGTCTTGTACTTCCCTGCCACCATAGTAGTTTTTTATGGTCAAGTTCTTTTTTTGCTGTATGCTCATTTTCCCAGCCTATTTCTTGACTTTGAACTTTATGTTAAAGTTGGGCTCTGCTCACCTTCAGGAGGGAAGGCACTGTTGCAAACTTCAGGCTTTCTCATGCTCTTGTTTTCAGAGCTAGTTCTGGGGGTCTGCAAGTTTTCAGTGCTTCCAAGGTGGTGTGATCCTGGGAGACTTGTGGTCACTGCTCTTCTTGTCTGCACTCTGGTCTCTTGCAGCTACAAGCGCTAGCATTCCTCTTGGCCCTGAAACTGTGACTTGGGTCCCTGCTCCTTTCACAATCCTCTCTATCTTGGAATTGCGACCCAGAACTGATTATGGGCAACAGTCTTTCCAATCAGCAGCAGCTACACCCAGGGCCAGCAAAGGATCCATTGTAATCTCTTTCTAACCAGTTGTCTGACCTCCTTACTGTCTCCGGGTTGAGAGCTCCCAAAGTTGTTGCTACTACTGCTGCTGCGGCCACTTCTAAGGCCCACCGCTGGTGGTCTTGCCACACTTTGGGCCGGTGCCCATTCCTCTCTTGCAGACCTCCTAAGTTGTCTTAGGGTGGATAAATATCTCCCTCTGATCTTTTGTTGGCTTTGTTGCTCCAAAATTTGATTTAAGGCATTATTTTGAAGTTGTTTGGAAGGGAATGTTGGGAGCTGGGTCCCAAACTCTACTCCATCATCTTGGCTCTGCCTATCTCCAGAGTTTTCCTTAAAATGATAAGTAGTGTCTAAGACCAAAAGCAAGCAACATCGGTAATGGCGACAAGCTAGAAATCTTTCCAATAAGATCAGGAGTGAAGCAAGGATGTTCACTATCACCATTACTATTCTATACTGTACTAGAAATGCTAAATATAGCAAGAAGACAAGAAAAAAAAAAGAATTGAACAGAATAAGCACTGGCAAATTTTGCAGATGATATGATTTACTTAAGAGAAACCTTAAAGAGTCCATGAAAAAACTAATCGAAGCAAAGAACAACTTCAACAGAACAGCAGAATATAAAATAAACCTACAAAAGTCAGCATTTCTGTACATTACTAACAAAACCCAGGAAGAAGAAACAGAAGAATTCCATTTAAAATAACTACAGACAATAAAAAACCTGCCAAGGCACACACAGGAACTATGTAAACATAATTACAAAATAATCTGCACCCAAATAAAGAGAGATCAAAATAACTGGAGAAATAGTAATTATTCGTGGGTAGGACAAGCCAATATCATAAAAATGACAACAGCAGCCAGTCAATAAGCATTCGTTGAGTGTCTGCTACATGCCAGGCACTGTGCTAGGTGCTGGACAATTTATGTACTCAATGCCATACCAACCGAACTATTGAAGGATTACATTAGAGAGCTAGAAAAAATAATAACAAAATTCACCTGGAGAAACAAAAGGTCAAGAATATCAAGGGATTCAATGAAAACAAAAGGAAGGAAGGAGGCCTAGCAGCACCAGACCTAAAACCATAACCGTCATTACAACTTGGTAGTAGGTAAAGAAATAGAGAAGCCGATCAGTGGAGCAGACGAGGTACACGATACAATAGCAAATGAAAACAGTATTTTAATGTCTGATAAACCCAAAGATCCCAGCTATTGAGGCGAGAGCTCACTGTTCAAACGAAAACCACTGGGAAAACTGGAAAGCTGCCTAGCTTTCCACAGACCAACATCTCACTCTCATCTACCAAGACAAGTTCAAAATGGATACATGATTTGGACATAAACAGTGATGTCATAAGCAGATTAGTAGAGCAATTACCTGCGACATCTGTGGATAGCAGGAGAATTCATAAATAGGTTCAAAGGAGATAAAAGGGGTTATTTTGATTACGTAAAATCAAAAAGTTTTTGTACAAACAAAGCCACCTTGGCTTTTTTGCGGCAAGTTTCTTTCATAAAGGTCTAACTTCTAAGATATATAGGGAACGGATACAAATTTATAAGAAGAAAAGCCCTTCCTTACTTGACAAAGGGTCAAAGGATGTGAATAGGCAGTTTTCAGAGGAAAAAATTCAAGCCATCAGCAACCACATAAAAACGTTCTAAATCACTAAGAGAGAAATACAAATTAAAACAACTTTGAGGTAGCACCTCACACCCATCAGACTGGCTAAGATAAAAAAGGAAAATGGCAAGTGCTGGAAGAGATGTGGGAAAACAGGCATTTTAATGGTAGAGCTGTGAACTGGTCCAACCATTCTGGAGAACAATTTGGAACTATGCCCAAATAGATATTAAACTGTGTATCCCCTTTGATCAATACTGCTACTAGGTCTACACCCCAAAAAGATCAAAGAAAGAGGTAAAGAACCCATACGTACAAAAATGTACCTTTTTTTGTGGTGGCAAAGAATCGGAAACTGAAGAGGTACCCATTAACTGGGGAATGACTAAACAAATTATGGTATATTTAATATAATGTAATACTATTGTGCCATAAGAAATGATGAAAGAGGTGATTTCAGGAAAACATAGGAAGACTTTTAAGAACTAATACAGAGTGAAGTGAGTAGAACCAAGAGAACAATTTATACAATAACAATATTGTAAAGATAAACAATTTTGAAACACTTACTTGCTCTGATCAACACAATGACACACCACAATTCCGAGAAAGTCATGATGAAACATGCTGCCTAGGGAGCTGATGCACAGAGAATACTGACTGAAATTCTCATTCTCTCTCTCTCTCTCTCTCTCAGAAGGGCGCATGAGAAAATTTGTTTTGCATGACTATACATATTTGTAATGGCTTTTGTTTTTCTTGCCACCTCAATGAGTGGGGTAAGGGAAGGAGGAAGTAAGAGATTTCAGAACTGAAAATAAAATGGAATTAAAGAAAATAAAACAACTCTGCATCATGAAGTTTCCTCTACCTACTTTACATGGTCTGCATCCTCAATGACTTATAATGTGAAGCTTAATATACATAGGGTCTACAGTGCTTAGCACCACACCTGAAACATAATAGGTACTTAATAAATGCTTGCTGCCTTGACTTGCAATGTCTCATCATCTCACTATTTAAACTCAATCTAACCCCAAGAATGTCAAAGATTAAAAAAAAAGTCCAATGAATCCCAAAATATTCATAGCAGCATTTCTGTCATACTGAAAAATGAGAAACAAAGTAGGTGACTACACACTGGGGAATGCTTAAACATATCGTGGGGCATGAATGTAATCGAATATTACTGAAATTTGGACTTAAAAATTGAAAGAGGTGTGGAAAGACATATGAACTTTTGAAGAGGAAAATAAGATGAAAAAATGGAAAACCAGTATACATGATGAAAACAAATATGGCAGAAAGTGAAAAAAAATGAAGAAGCTTCTTGATGAGGGTGAAAGAGGAGAGTGGAAAAGCTGGCTTAACAATAAAAAAACCCAAAGCACCAAAGATCTTGGCAAACAGAGGGAGAAGAAGTGCAGGCAGTGTCAGAATTTCTATTCTTGGGCTCAAGGATTCCTGAAGACAGTGGCTGCAGCCATGAAATTAAAAGACACTCACTCCTGGGAAGGAAAGCTGTGGCAAATCTGGCCAGCAGACTAAAAAGCAGAGACATTACCTTGCTGACAAAGGGCCATACAGTCAAAGCTATGGTTTTTTCAGCAGCAACGTTTGGCTACATGAGTCAGACTGTAAGGGAAGTTGAGTGTCACAGAATCAACATTCTTGAATTGTGGTGCTGGAGACTTTGGAGAGTCTCTTGGGGATCGAGGAGATCAAATCAATCGATACTTAAAGAAATTAATTCAGATTATTCATTGGAAGTGAAGCTGAAGCTCAAATACTTTGGCCACATAATAAGACGGGACTCACTGGAAAATGATATTGAGAAAGACTGAAGGCAAACGGAGAAGGGGATGGCAGAGGATGAGATGGATAGAGAGTATCATGGAAAAAAGGAACTTGAAATTGGACAGACTTCCAGAGATAATGGAGGGCAGAAAAGCCTTGCATGCTATGTCCCATGGGGTCATGAAGAGTCAGACACGGCTAAACAACCAAACAACAATAACAAAGGAACACTGTGAAACTATAATAACCAAGCTTTAGCTTGGAGCAGAGTTGAGAAAATTCTACTCTCCCTTCATTGCAGAAGTGGGGAACTACAGGTGCAGAATATCGTACACACTATGAGACATGGGGGATTTGAGGATTAGTTTTGATTTGCCCTGTGCCCTCTTTTTCATTCTTTGATACAAGAGACTGGCTCTCTAGGGAAGCAGGAAAAAGATATAGCTGGTAATGAGTTTGATGAAAACAAAAGGTATCAGTAAGAGGTAAGACTTTAAGAACTCAGTCTAAGTGTGCTTCTGATGGTAACAATGGAGAAATGTAGACACAGCAAAATTAGCAAAGAGAGTGAAGCTGGGTCTGTGTGTTTCCCCCCAAAGAATGTCTTCAAAAAGGAGGGTTATTAGGCTCAAAAAGAAATCCCAGAGCTGCCAGGTCCTCTCGGATACCAGTGGCCACTTCTACTCTCACAGGTTTTCAATTCTCACCCTGATTAAAAATGCCCAATGACAACAGTGACAGAAGCCTAGGATTTACAGATGAAAGGGACCATCCAGTCCGCCTCTACCAACCTGCTGCCCACCTCCCCATCTTGGATAGGTTGAAACTGAAGCAGGACTAGAACCCAGACCCTCGAGGCTCCACTCCCCTCTCCTTTCCATCACACTGGGCAATGTCACATAGCATAGTTGGTCTCTCCAAGGACTCACCAGAGCTTCATTGGCCATGGTAGCTTCCTCCTTCAACTGTAAGAGCCTCCTCTCCAATTCATCCCTTGTTCGCTCAGCCTCTTCCCTCATCTGCTTCTCTCGAGCCAAACGCTGCCGCTCCATCTAGGGAGGCGAGGGACAAGAAGACTTAGAATGATGACAAGTGATGAGGAATCCACACCAGTCCAGCCCACAAGCAGACCCCTGTAATCTCTGCAGACTGATATGGAAAACCACAAAGTAGCATCACCTATGGCACATGCATCACTCATTCAGCACAAAAATTTTACTGACATTTTCTGCTTCTTACATCACACAGTATCCCAAGGATCCATTCCCTACCCCCCGCCCCCAGCCATAGAACAAACGGTATTTCTTGGAAAGGGAAAAGTGGAACAACTGATCGCTACCCTGGGGACGTCCGAAAACCCGTGCCCTGGGCAACAGCAGAGGTCCTGCCACCTCCATGATGGGGCAGGACGCTCATCTCTCTTCGTCCTGGCCCCAGTCGAGCTTTACAATTTTGGGACTTTGACTTCTGGCTTTTCCAGGCATCATCACTCTTCTCATTTACACCACTGCGGTCACTGGGTATAGTGTTTCCTTGGCTCCACTGACTTCACTCTGCATCAGGTCATGGAGATCATCGTGGGCTTCTCTTAATTCATCACAGCCATCATTTCTTACAGCTCAGTCACGTTCCCTTCACCACCCTCCAATGGACGGGCATCTACCTTGTTTCCAATCCTTGGCCATCAGTATTTTGGATTATATAGGGACTTCCTTGGGGCATAAGCCCAGTCATGGAGTCTCCGGTTTAAAGGGTGAGGACATTTCAGTGACTCTTATCTGCATAATTCCAGAATGGCTGCAAACCTTTCACAGCTCCACCAGCCACGTATCAGCGTGCCGCCATTGCTGTCAATTTGCTGGGTGCGTTTCTCTTACTCCTTGTGATTTCGAGCTTTTCATGTGGTTGTGAACATTCTGCAGTTCTTCTTTTGAGAGCTGTCTGTTTATATCCTTTCACCATTTACGTACTGGAGAATGGCTATTCGTCATATATACTTACTGTTTATGTGTCTCGAGACACCAAGGCCTTATCAGAGAAACACAGTACAGCGATATTTTCCCATTCAACCACTTCCCTTCTCATGCTTGATGCATTAATGTTGTCCGTGCAGAAGCTTTGCAGTTTCCCATTCCCTCTTCTGCTGTGGACGCAGCCTAATGCTCCTTCAGTTACTCCACTTCGGTCCTTAAGGTGGCCCTGTTCCCCCAGCTCTCTTCCCCTCACCTTGATCCCCTCTTCTCATCCGATATCCCCCCTTCAGCTTAGTTTTTAAATTTCCTTCTTTTTTTGCCCCTTTCCAAATAAGGCCTTCTCTGACTCTCTCCTCTTTCTGTTTATTCCAGACCCTCATTCTCTGACTCCAGGATCTCCATAGTTATCTGCTCTCTCTCTTCACGCTATCCGAGCTTCTGAAGCATACCTCCTGAGTTCTCCTCTCTAGGCACTTTCTGCCACTGCCTGGTAGGGCTCCTCCCATGGATTCCCCTTTTTGGTGGTGCCTCATTTCTGGAGCAATGCCAATCACTATTAATATTGCTGATATATTACATATTAATGTAGTACTAGTAATAACGTTATCAGCTAGCATTTATCATGCACTTATCCTGTACCAGGAGCTGTGCTTAACGCTTTACAATATTATCTCATTTTATCCCGGGACGTAGGTGCTATCATTATTAAATTATTATCCTCCTTTAACAGATGAGGAAATCGAGGCAAACAGAGATAAGGGGCTTGCCGAGGGTCACACAGCTGGGCACTATCCAAGGCCAGATTTGAACTTGGGTCTTCCTGACTCCAGGTCCAGCACTCTATTCACGGTGCCACCTGCCACTGCCCCATGGTGGGGCCCCAACCCACCACATCCCTGACTATGCAATCCACTACTAATTATATCCTTTCTTGCTGATCGTTTCTTCTACATCTGCCTGAAAATCATCTTCCTACGTCCATGCTCTCCCAGTCCTCTAGGTGCCAGCTGGAACCTCCAGAGTTCCCAACATTCTCCTTTGTCCCCCAGCCCTAAACAAGCAGACTTTTCAAGCACCAAATCCCCCATTCCTTACCCAGTGTAAGGTCCTAATCTCCCTTCACTGCCCACCTATCTTCATTCATATGAACATTAGTCAGTGGAACCCCTCCACCTTCAAAGTAAGGCCTCCTTCCTCTTCCCATCCTTTTCAAGCTTTGCCCCCTCCCCACCCACTCCCTTGTAGGCTCTTCTCTTTCTGAGACCTCCTTTTCACTATTCTTGATTTGACAACGGTGCATCACTTCCCACCACCCCCCATCATGGACCCTCCTATGTTACAATGTAGTCTCATGAAAACAAAAACAAAAACCCATTGCTTCGCCTGTAGGCAGGGTGCTGCCAGATTCTGTCCATATTTCCCACTGACCTCCTCACTGCATTTATTCATCCCTCCTGCATTTCTGTTGTTTGGAGTATTTGAAAAGCACATGACCTCTTTTAGTTCCGGTTTTCTTTCTAAAAATGTTTCCATTTTTCTTTATTATTGAATTTATTACTGAATTTTGCCTGTATGGTTAAGCTCAGATTTGTAGGTCTTCAAGCTATGTATGTTTTACTTGTATAACGAGTATATTTCTTTTGACGTACTTGTTTTTCACTTCTTTTCTCCTAGATTGTCCTTCACTTCTGTGTATTTATATTCCCAAGCTAGTGTTCTCTCTAGTTTCTTTGAAGAGGCTTGCCATTGCAGATTCAAGTTTTTCAATTCTGCCTCTTAGGTACATGTGTGTATGTGTGCATATGTGCAGGCCATAAATTCTGCTTCCATAATCCTCATTTTTCTTTGTAACCAGTCAGAAACAATGTATTATGGTTCCACGCTCTCAAATTCCCCAGGGTCTTCTGTCTAATCAAGTGTGGGATCATTTTTTTTGCACACCATTTACTCATAGATGCCTGAACTCATTTACTAGATCTAGACTCTATATTTCCTTTTGTTGATGTTTTTCCTCTTGATGTCTCTGTTTATGTTCAAGGAATTTGAATCTTCTTCTTCCTGAGACGTTTGGTAATTTCAGTCTTTTTTTCCCCTTATTTTCCCATCACTCACTTCCTGACTCCTTCCCCTCTGCTTGTGGTTCCCTTGGGGCTGATCTCAAAGCATCTCGGCCTCCTCCTACACTGGGCAATTCACAGTCCATCAGCCTAGGTAGCGTACTGGACAGCCCCCTACATGCGCAGTGTCCTGTCTTGGTTACCTGTCCTTCCTCTGTTCCTTAGGTCTCTGGCCCAGCACCAGCAGATCCTGCTTTCCCCAGCATTGTCGCTTCTATATTACAAGCCCCTGGTTGGCTTTTGCTCCTGAAGGGCTATGGCTGAGCTGGCTATGACACCCAACGAAACTTCCACAGCTTGGAGCTGGGATCTTTCTGGCACTAGAAAGGGGGAAGGGGACCAGGGCATAAGAGTGGGTTTCAATATAGGCCTGTGTCATGTCCTTGGGTCTGCCAGTGCAGCCTTGCTGTTAGTGGGAGGTGGGGAAGGGGTGCTGAATGAGCTGAGTCAGTGGGCATCAGTTCATGGGTTTTTGGAGGATTTTTTTTTTTTACCTTGCCCTAGACCACAGAAACAGCTGAAATGGCATTATCTTTGGCATATAATTTTTGCTTTGGAGAGGCTTAAGTTTATGTTCATGGTCACAGGGTTTAAGGTCATGGGGATCAGAGAAAATCTCTAGTCCACCATCTTGCTGCTTATGTGACTCAGAAGTCATTGCAGGACATTTTTATTTGTTTTGTTAAACATTTCCCAATTCCATTTTAAGCCGGTTCCTATACCCTGGAGACATCTATGGGCTATGTCATATCTGATACAGGCTATAACTTCTTTGAGTTACAGATACTGATTGTGCAAAACATCCAAGATTTACAATAATAAGAAGAATGTGAGAGTGGTGTACAGTTGTACCGTAATTTAAAATACCCAGATGCAGTAAAATGTGAGAAAGAGTGCGGCATGGTAGCCTGAGGGCTGAGCTTTGCAGTGGAAGCCACACAGCAAGCAGCCCAGGACTGGGGGAGGGGCAGCCTTCACCACTGCCTCCAGCCCTTCACCTGCACGCTAAGCTTCAGAGGACCAGAGAGTAGGGTAAAGAAGAGATGTAGAGAAATCTGCACTGTGCAAGGAGTTCTGCCACTTCCGAAATCACAGGTCATCTTGACATAGAGCAGAATTTATGGTGAGAAGCAGAGAAAGGAGAGACAGAGAGGGAAGAGAGGAAGAAACAGGGGAAAGGGGAGAGAGGGAGAGAGACAGAGACAGAGAAGGAAAGACACAAGAGACAGACAGTGAGAGGGCGCTGTTGTTAAAGCCCCACCTCTGCAAACATACTATCTGTTTGTGGGACTCTGGGCCAATCACCGAAAAGCTCAGTGTCCCCCACAACGTGCCGAGACTAAGTCGCCAAACTCCCAGCGCACGCATTAGCGAGGGAGGCCACATGCTCCTGACAAAGCGGCGACACCAATGAATGAGAGAATTCATGCCCCTGCCCCATCACTCGCATTATTTTTCATCTCATCCTTAAACTGACCCTGTGAGAGAGGAGGGCACAAATATTAGCATAACTCTTTTATGGATAAGAAAACTGAGGAACAGAAAGAGTCCGAGGTCACCAGGGGAGTAAGAAGGGAAGCCAGAACGCACACCAGGTGTCCCGACTCCTTGCAGTAGCAAGAGGGGCCCTCTGACCCTGTTTCCTAGAACACCCTCCTCGTGAAGATGCTATTAGCTGCAACGCCACAGGGCAGAGAGGCCTGCTCTCCTACACGGCCCCGACTGTAGATGGAACAGATGCTCACAAAGGCCCTGACGGCTCCAGGTCAGTCAATGACACGAGCTCCACAGCCTGACTCATCTGAAGCCCTGGAGTCAGCACCTCCGTGTGCATCCCAGGTCCCCAGCAGCACCGTGCACACCCGCATGGACCCAAAAGCAGCAGCCTGGCAGGGGGAGTCTGGCTGGGAACACAGGGAGCACCCACGTGGCTCCCTACAAAGACAGCACCCCACCTTCATCCTGGATTACTCTGCTGACTGGCCTGCACGCTCAGATTGAGACATAAGCACAGGACAAGCGCTGTGTTCTTGGGGTTCCAGCTAACTTCAGGAAGTGAGCACTGTACTGTTTTCTCCTTCTTCATTAAAGGCATGGCTGGGGTTATTACTTCAATCCATTCCCAAGATGTAATAACACGTGTCTTCTCCGAATGCCGTGCAATTACACTCATCCATCTCAGCCGAAGAAGGGATGCTCGAGTACATGCCCCCCTTGGCGTGACCCCTTCAGAGTCATCTGCTTGGGAGCTGCTCTCTGTCACTTCTCTCCCCGCTCCTTGTCTTATTCTTTGTTCTAAGGAGTATTTCTCTGCGAGAGGGCAGACTTGGAAACAAATCGAACATGAAAACAAAAGGCAGCAATATGTACATATATTTTTTAAAAACATTAATGATTCTAAGGTTGCATGTTCCTACTAAACTCTAAGCAAAAAAAGGGAAAGGGAAGACCAGAGAAAAAGAACCAAACGGTGCCCAGGCCCTCCCCCTTTCCCTCTTACAAATACGCCCGAAGACACCCTGGAAAATTCGTCTCCCTTTGAAGAAGCACCCAAGGGGAGAGCTAACCTGCTCCTCTTATGTTAGTGGGAAGCAGACAAAGCTGGGGAAGGAAGATCACACGGTTGCTGGCCAGAGGCAAAGCCAGGACCAACCTAGTGCACCTTCCACTGGTCTCCACCCTGAAAACCTCACCGCAACGCCCCCAAAGCAGCCCTCCCTCCTCCACACACTGACAATCTCGGTCTTTGTTCTGAGCACAACATCTAAAGTGGGGTCACTGGGACTTTGAGAAGCCTCCCCTCGCTCCTGAGCCCTGCCCATAGGAAGGGAGGTCAGACTGGGGTCTCAGGAAGAATGTCAGTGCATTTACCTGACTGCCCCATCACCCCACTGGGGACTGCTCCAGGAGCACTGCCCCCCACTACCGTTCCAGAAAACAAAATGACACGTGAGTCTCCTAATGGCCAATGCCCCACACTCACAAGAACCAACACACATGCTCCGTCCCAAACTCCAGCCTTCGACGCTAACCGCCCCCTTCCTTCCGGGACCCCAATCTATGTGAGGCAAGGAGCCAGGTCAGGCTACTAGCGGCCGGCCACTCTCTAGTGGTCTGGCCAAAGATGCCATTGGTATTCTGAGCAGCAGGGCTCAAATTAGTTGTGTGGGTTTCAGGGAGTGGAAAAGGTCCATGAGCACAAGACAATGATTCAGACAGCCCAATTTTGCTGACGTGTGCTCATTGGCTCCACGCTGCTGCCTGGGATGGGCTGTGACTAGTGCTGGGGCTGACCTGCAGGGAAGAAGCAAGTCCAGAACCTGATCAGCATTCTGGTGGTGAGCTGTGAAATGCTGCCATGCATTCCATCACCATCTAATTAGTGAAGGAGAACACTGGGCCAAGGAGTGAGGCCAGCCTTCTGCCAACTGCCCTCAGCTTCACTCATGTACCCCAACTTCCTCTACGCCTGGGGCCCAGACACACAGTGCAATGGCAATGCGGGCAGCCAGGGAGGCCCTTTTGGGAGATCCAACTGCTACTCACTCCTATGCCAGGCAGGAAGGCCATCCCTCCATAGGGAAGGGCTCACTCACCTGCTTTCGGGCCTTCTCCTCTCTGGCCTGGGCTTTCATCTGCTGTACTTCCAATGAGTCGGCCTTCCTTCTTCGCATAAAGAGGTCATGGTTCCCAATGCACAGCTGCAGAATCTGTCCAGATGAGACGAGAAGCATTACTGTCCGTGGTTATTTCATGGACCCCATGGCTCATGGCCACATCTGTAAGGTCAGCAAACTTGGAAAAGCTGGGAAAGAGGGAGCCAAGAAAAGGTTCTGTAGGGGATCTTTTCAGACCTTTAGGGCTATGACACTGAAAACGGGTTAGCCTTCTCTAGGCTTCTTAATTCCTGGGCCTACATGAGAACGCATTTGGAACAGGTGTGCCGTGGGTGGGCAGAGAACCAGAACTGAAGGAGGACAGGATGAGGAAGTCTCTCACCTTCCTTCCAGATATAGTTCAATGTTCCCCACCAGTATAGTTTAAGTGTGACTCTTCAAGGATAAGTAAAAAGAAGTAAAAAGCTGCGTGCTACTTGGCATGTCCCTCCAATTCACAAGGATGACATTCTGATTCCTTCTAAGAGAGGGTTCATTTTTTTTCTGAAATCCCAGCTATGTAACAGAGCAGTAAAATCTGAGCCTCCACTTACCAGCTTGTTAACACGCAGCTTTGAGGAGTTAAATTTAAAGACGTCAATCTTCTTGTCCAGAGGCTTAATGGTGAACTACAAGAAGAAGAAAAGGTGTCATGCTGCCTGATGCCCACCCGCCCAGAGGGAGCTTGGCAGCAGGGCTGCTGCCACTGCTACGGGCGCAGCCACTGCTGTGGGCACAGTCACTGTGGTCCCTTCAACATGGAGTGGATGAAGACGGGGGAACTTTCCTCAAGGTGCTGCCATTTGGAAGTCAAAATTTCTGAGGGCCTGGCCAGGTGGTAGATGGGCTGGCAGGGTCATAGTTGCACTTGGACCTTGAAGGCAGCCAGACTGAGCTGAGAGCAGGCCAGACAGCCAACAAACCCTGAGGTTCAGAGCCAGGCACTGTAAGGGACCGAGAAGAGGAGAATGCACTCTCTACCCCAAGGCGGCCTACACCCAAAGTGGCAGAGCCGAACCCAGTACACACAAAGCAACAACTAATGGTACAAGATGTTCTAGAAGAAACCAACACAGGACTGTGTGACAGAGACTGCGTCTTACAGAATTTCAGCCAAGAGAAACACCGGGGAGGCCTGGGATGGCCAGGACAGGACAGAGGCAGGTGGTAAGAGAAGGGGCAAGGGCAGGGAGAGGAGGGCAAATGTGATAAGGGGAAGCTGCAGGGTAGAGTAGAATTGTGCTGTAGGAACCAGTGAGAGAATGGAGGAGATTGGGCCACAGCACACAGGCTGGAAGAGGGGTGGGAAATAACCACGGAGAGACAGGCTGGGCCCAGATAGGTTGAGGCCCCAGAAAGCCGGGCTGCAGGACTTCAGTTTGACATGACAGGAAAAGGGAATCCTCTCAAGGTTCCTAAGCAATCACTTCATCAACACAATTTTCCTAAGGGCTAATGAAGCCAGGCATGAATCAAGCCCTGCCTTTAAGAGTGAGAGAGAGAGAGAGTGTGTGTGTGTGTGTGTGTGTGTGTGTGTGTGTAGGCATTTAGCTAGCTTTAAGTCAGCATTTATAGAGCTCTTTAAGGTTTGCAAATTGCTTTACAAATATATCCTTTAACCCTGATCATATCCCTGAGAGGTAGGAGTATGCCCACTTTATAGATAAGGACATTGAGGCAGAAAGAGGTTAAATGATTTGCCCTGGTCACACACTGGAATTCAGGTTTGCCAGGGTTCTACCCTTAGTACCACCTCACTGCCTCTGTTGATACAAAAGGATCTGGGAGTCAGGTATATGGTTGGGCTGGGGTGGGGGGTGCGGTGGGCTGTCAACAAAGTCTTGATGCAGATATATTTTCTCAAGGGACCAGGGTCACCCAGCCGGCCAGTTTCTAGGGCAGATCTCCTGACTCAGTGGCCTGCACTCCATCCACTCCTGCAGTAATCTGATTTCAGCTGAAGACAGTACCGGCCCCTCAAGTGGCCAAGGCCAGACTCATCCTGAAGCATTCTTCTCCCTCCCTCACCCCTGAATCCAGTTGCTGCCAAGTCCTATCACTCTCCCTTGGTAAATTCTCCTCCATCCACGTCCTCCCCATCCCAACTACATTGTGTCAAGGGCCTCTCTCCTCTTGTCAAGACAAGTGCCTCCCAAGCAATCCCTGTGGCCACAGTCCGGCCTCTCGCGCTGCTTGCTGCATGTGCGGCAGTCCTAGGGAATGGGACTGCTGAAGGCTGTTTTAGACCCCTGAACAGTTCCTCACTGCCAAGCCCGTTTGCTCTCGGCCAGACCCCCGGGCTCTCTGTGACCCGAGGCCCACTTTCTGTTCTGACTTGATCCCACTCCATGGTCTACAGCTTGTCCCCTTGTTCATGGCTCTCCTCCTGCACTCTCCTGGGTCGTCCTTCCCTTTGCTCACACTGTTTATTTGCCCATGCCTCAATTCCACTCAAAAAGGATTTATTACACCTCTACTTTGAGAAAGGCCCATGTGCTAGAATGGGCTCTTCCCCTTCTGGGAGGCCTCAGTCAGGAAGACCTTCCAAGTCTGCCTCCTCCAGGAAGTCTTCCCTGCCCCCTGCCCACAGCTGAAATGGATCTCTGCCTTCCTCAGGCCTCTCCCTGGCCTGCTGCCCTGGTGGCACTCCCCACATTAGACATGCGCAGTGAGTAGAGCACCGGCCCTGGAGTCAGGAGGACCTGAGTTCAAATCCGGCCTCAGACACTTGACACACTTACTAGCTGTGTGACCTTGGGCAAGTCACTTAACCCCAATTGCCTTGCCTTCCCCCCTCCAAAAAAAAAAATAAAATCTGGACAATGAAGCTCATACCACTCACTCAAAGCAGTGTTGATAAGAAAAGTGCCTTACAAACTTAACTGGAATTACTGCAGGCCCACGAAGCAAGGACCCGGGAGCTCCTGCAAGTGGAGCCCGAGGCCTACCCCCTTCCTGCATCACGCTTGCCACCCTAGGGCCTCAGTAGCTGGAGCCCTCCAGGAGATCCTGAGGAGTTTCCCTACTTATTCAGTCATTGTGGCTGATCCAGTACTTCAGGAATGCCTTTTAAACACACACACACACACACACACACACACACACACACACATCACACTCACCACATGGGGCGGCGGGGTGGGGAGGGCAGTCCTCAGAGTGGCAGAAAGGTTCTTTCTTTCACACATCAACAAGAGGGGAGCCAGGCAAGCAAAGAACCGCCCGGAATCCTTCATGGCCATGGCCAGGTTCCTTTACCACCCCAGGCAGCTCTAGAAGAGCATTTCTTGAGCTCTCTTTGTTGTTTAACTGGAAAGCTGTCAGTGGGAAACCACAAACAGTGGAGAAAACCCCAGTCTCAGCACTAAAGAACATTCCCAGGATCAATGGATCGCTTATAATAAATGAACCTTTCTGTTCTGACAGCTGGGCTGTCACGCATGCAGAACCATGAAGACGACTACCTTACACCAAGTCAGGTCAGCTCAGGGTTGTCTTATTATGTGGATTATGGACATGATGGAGCACGATGGCTCCGTTCCCCTGGAGAAGCTCTATTAGAGTTTATGATGTCAGGTCTCACTAGGGGAGACTTTAATCCTTGGGTTCTTTGAAGAATGGGGGTTTGGGGAGCTTTTAGTGCTCCAACCCAAGGTTGTGCAGTAAACATTTTTATAAAATGGGAGAGGAAGAATTATCATACTGGGGCAAATCAAATGCTTGAGTAATGTGGGCTTTCGACTGAAGGGCTTTTAGAAGGAAACACGTAAAAGCCCATCCCAGGGTCTCTATCTCTCCAAAACTTTCAAAATCGATTACAATGTTCAATTTGTCTGACACCAACCCAATCTAAGGTCTAGGCCTCTTTTCCTCTGGTTTATATAAACAAAGGAAACAAGGAATTGTCCACCCCACCTCCTAGACACAGTGGCCCACAATGCCAGGGCAGCCATTGGGGTGGGGACCTCGCCAGGTCACCCATACTTTGTGCTCAATACTCATCCATCCCTGACGGCAACCCCTGTGGGCCTCTTGTCTTCCCTATTACGCTAAGGTCTTCGAGGGTGGAGACTACTTTCTCTTGTGTTTTTATCTCCACTGTCTGAGATGATGCCTTGGATATTAATAAAAGTCTGTTAAACGGAAGACTTTCTGTAATGCTTTGTCAGTTATCAGAGAACATTTTTAATAAATATTTGTTGAGTGAATTAAAATGGCTGAGAAATCTGGGTCATCATCTTGCAGGAAGAGATTTAAATTCTGAGACCATACATCTCTGTTATTAAAACTTAATTATGTGCTAACTGTTTAGGGTGAGCTAGTTTTTTCTTCATTATTAGTTTATAAGTTTCATGAGGACAAAGTCTGCTTGATTATAATGATAACAACTCATATTTGCAGAGTGCTTTAACATCTACAAAGGTGCAGCTAGATGGTTCAGTGGATTGAGTGCTGGGCCTGGAGTCAGAAAGACCGGAGTTCAAATCTATTTCAAACATTTACTAGCTGTATGACCGTGGGCAAGTCAATTAACCCCTGCCTGAATAAAACTTGAGAAGGAAATGGAAAACTACTCCAGTATCTCTGCCAAGAAAATCTCACGGGCAGTTGGTCTATGGAGCCACAAAGAGTCGGACACAACTGTAAGACTGAACGACAACAATTAACATCCACAATCCCGTGAGATCAAGCATTATTATCCCTATTTTACAGATGAGAAAGCTCTGGGGTTACATCACTAGCCCACAGACAGAGAACAAAAGTGTCAGAGGCAGGATTCAAGCCCGGCCACGAGCGCTGGCTCCAAGCGCCAGATATAAATTCCATCATCTACATCAGTGGGGTCCAGCTCAAACAGAAACAGGGATCACCAAGCCATCCATTCATTTTGTTCAGTATTTCCCAATTATATTTTAATGTGGTTCAGGCTGCATTCAGGAGTGCTGTGGGCCACATGTCTGACCTACACCACCTCAGACATGAATCTTAACACGCTCATGCCCCAGCTTCCTCATCTGTAGAATGGAAAGCGTGATCCTTGTACAGTCTGGCTCCCGGGGTTGTTACGGGATAAACACTGGATGAGAATCATTCACCCTGCTGTAAGGCTTTAAGGCAAACAAAGCATCTTCCTCAGAACAGCCCTAGAAAGTCAGTATTGCCAGTACGTTTTTAATCCCCAATTTACAAACAAGGAAACAGACAGAAAGGGTAGATGCCTTGCTCAGAGTCACACAGCCCATAGGTGTCTATGCTTGCTGCAAACACTAGTCTTCCTGACTTCATGCCTGACATTCTTTCCAGGACAGTGTACGGTGAGTTACTATTGTCACGTTAGACCCCGCAGAGTATTTAACAAAAGACTGGGCACTGAAAAAGCCCTCAGTAAGTTCCAGCTCTCGCCTGACTAGCTAGCCTTGAAACCCAAAAAAGCCTTTCTAACCAGGCTCAGAATCCATCTGTTAGTTAGAAATGTTTATTTTCCATTGTACTTGGTGGTATAAGCAACCCAGCCAGGTTAAGCCTCTTGCCTCCTAAGCAGTGGGGCTGGGTGACTCTCTTTGAAAAAGCAGCGGAGGCTGCCAGAGTTGACAGCCAGAAGCCACCATTCCAGACCTGAAGAGTCCTGCACTTAGAGGAAGCATCTGTGCCACGGTGCTTCTGGACGGCGGGACAAGCAAGAACATTCTGGGCTGCCCCGGCAGGGGAGGGTGCCGCACCCGCCCTACCTCTTTGTCGCTGTAAGAGATGTTCCGGATTTCATTCCAAGGGAAGGAGATTTTGGGGGTCAGCCTGTTTTCAGGGTCGTAGATGTGGAGGCCCAGAGCATCTACCCCGAGCAGCAGTTCCGTGCCCTTCTTATTCTGCACAGCAAATAAAGAGCCACTGTCAGGTTCAACTCAATCAAAAGATTTGATTCACATTTTTAAAGATCCGTACAAACGGTTACATTTGGCATATTTCAACTGGTTCCAGCTAAAAAATGCAGTAAGTGGTTAAGCCAGAGAAGTGATAGCTTCTTGGAGGAGGCCCAGTGAGACACCCAGAAAACAAATGTAATATGTTTTGCCAACATTAAAGCACCACAGAAATGTTAGTATTATTATCATCAAAATACCACTGAAATGTACTGTTACGTGATACCTTGGTAGCCCAGGAAGGTGACAGGTAATTCTTAATGCAGGCTCCAAGAATATCCACAGGCTAAAGAATGCAGATGCATCTAACAGCTGCTCATTTATTGACATCAAAAGATAATCTAAAATAAACCCCAAGACCTAAGCTATGAAGCTTAACAATTCACTATAGGACACAAACTGCTGGGGAAACGGGAGAGTAGTCTGGCAGAAAATATATATAAAGACCAATGTCTCACACCACATACCAAGATAAACTCCAAATGGATACATGCCTTAGACATAAAGGATAATATCATAACCAAATTAGGGGACCAACAGAAAAATTAGGATGGATAGGGGAAGAGTTCATGACTTAAATAAGCAATAAAATCATAGAATCACAAAATCATAAATTTGATTACACAAAATTTAAAAGCTTTTGAACAAACAAAACCAATGCATCCAAAATTAGAAGGGAAACAAGTAATAGGTGGAAAAAAAAATTTTTTTCAGCAAGTTTCTCTGTTAAGGGCTTCAGAATCACTTCCAAGATAGACTTTTTAAAGACACTGATCAAAATTTACAAGAATAAGAGCCATTCCCCAACATAAATAAATGGTCAAAGGACACAAATAGGTATTTCTCAAGGGAAGATATAGAAACCCTCTATAGCCATATAGAAAAATGCTTCAAATCACTAATAATTAGAAAAATGCAAACTCTTGAAGTCTTAGCTTAAACTTATCAGACTGGAAAGGTTGACAAAAAGGGAAAATGACAAATGCTGGTGGGACCATAGAAAAACAGGTATATTAATGCCCTACTGGTGGAGCTATGAATTGATATAGCTGTTCTGTACTAACTATATCCAAAGAGCTACTAATCTGTGCTATCACTTTGACCTAGTGATATCATTACTCAATCTATGACCCAAAGAGATCAAAGAAAAAGGAAGAGGACCTATATATTAAAAAATATTTATAGCAGTTCTTTGTAGACCAGCAAAGAACTGGAAACTAAGGCTGTACTCATCAATTGTAGAATAGCTGAAGAAATTATGGTATATAAATGTGTAATGGAATTCTATTGTACTGTAAGAAATGATGAAGGGGACAGTTTCTGAGAAACATGGGAAGACTTATCTGAACAGACATAGAGTGAAGTAAACAGAACCAGGAGTTTAACAACACTATAAAGACAAACAGCTCTGAAAGACTTAAGAACTCTGGTCCCCTCAATGACCAGCCACAATTTCAGATGGCCCATGATGAAGCATTCAATCTCTCCTAACAGAGAAGTGATGGATTCAGGATACAGACTGAGACAAATATTTTTTGGACACAGTGCAGAAATCCATTTTGCTTGTCTATGCATATTTGTTACAACAGTTCTCTTTTCCTTTAATGGAGGGGCAAGTAAAAGGAGGGAAAGAAAATAAAATTTTTGTTAATCTTTTAAAATTAAGTTTAAAAAAAATTTTAAAGTGAGAATTTAAAAACCAACACTAAAGTAACATAATGAAGTTCACTGCAAAAACCTCAAATTGTAATTAAACAACCACACTATCAGTGATGTAGAATAAAAACTTAAATAGTAGATAAAGTTATCCTTACCTGGGGGAAGGAGGAGGAAAGGGAGAACTGTAACTAGAACCTGACTGATTTAATTTTAAAACAGGTAATCATATACCTGACAAGCTCTAGTATTTAGAAGTCAGAATGGACACAGAGAATTCTCAATCCAACCCAATATGAACTCCATTCCAAATCTAAGATGGTGCTCATGTCACAGCCCAACAGTCTTTCTCTACAACAGAAGATGTTTACACTGAGGGGAAGCAAGGAAAGGTACACTCCTCCACTAACCCACTTACCAATGACAGAGAAATCTAACTCAGAGTCAAGAGCATATGAGGTACAGCAACTCTAAAGAGGTAGGCAGGATAGGGAACTGGGCTCAATCAGAAGGCCTGTGATTTAGTCCCAATTCAGACAATTGCTAGCTATGAGACCTTGTGTGAGTCACTGGTCCTCAGTCTCCTCATTCATAAAGCTGACACTTGTTCTAGCTACCTCCAGAGGTATTCTGGGGATCAGGTAACATATGTAAAACCCCACATGAGTACGAGCAGTTATCATGATCCATCTATTATGCAAAGATGAAACTTCTTGTAACACTTTGAAGACAAGCATGTGCTACCAGCCTAAGGTTCATAATTCCTCTCTCTGACCATAAAGCACTTTAAAAAATAAATAAAACTAAGGGGCATTTTGGCACTATTTTTTATAGCTGCAGTTGAGTTTAAGTAAAACAAGAAAGACTATATTCTTCTTTTTGGACCATATAGCCATTAGGGTTTTAAAAAATGATAGTAAGAAAACCTGGAAAAACTTACACGAACTGATGCAAAACAAGTGAACAGAATCAGCAGAACAGTGAACACTGTGAACTCTAACATTAATGTAATATTAACTTGGTGATGAAGAACTGTGAATGACTTGGCTATTCTCAGCAATACGGTGATCCAGACAACTCTGAAGGAATTCCGAAGTTCACTTACCTTGGTAGTGCACTTTCCAGGGATGTTCACACTGATAATGAGGTTGATGCACGCATTGCCAGAGCTACCTCAGTGTTTGGGAGGTTCCCAAGGAAAGTATGGGAGGGAGGAGGTATTAGACTGATGGTCTACAGAGCCATTGTGCCGACCTCATTGTTGTATGCCTGAGAAACCTGGACAGTCTACCAGTGCCATGCCAGGAAAGTGAATCACTTCCATTTGAACTGTTTTAGGAAGATTCTGAAGATCGCCTGGTAGGTTTAAGGTACCAGACACTGAGGTCCTTACTCGAACTAAATTGCCAAGCATTCAGAGTCTGGTGCATAGAGCACAACTCTGATGGGCTGGCCATGCTGTTCAAATGTAAAACATATGTTTGCCAAAAAGACTGTTTTATGGAGAACTCACACAGGGCAAGTGCTCACATGGTGGTCAGAAGAAGCGATACAAAGACACTCTCAAGGTCTCTCTTGAGAACTCTGGAATTGATTGTGTGACATGGGAGACACTGGCACAGGACCACTCAGCATGGCGTGCCCGCATCGGAAAAGGTGCTGTGCTCTATGAGCAAAACAGAACTGAAACAGCTCAAAGGAAACACAGGATGTGCTAGTTTAAAGTATCCACCCCAAATATTCATACCTGACTATTTGTGCCTGACCTGTGGTAGAATGTTCCAAGCTCATAGTGGTGTGATCAGCCACAGTCAGACACACTGAAACTTGAGTTTAGTATTGTGATATCATTTTGGTCCTCTTTGAGAACAGAAGACAACAACTAACAAATATAACTGAGAGGTCTTTATCAGAGAAATCTCCTGTAAAATATTTTGATATTACTTCACTGTCTATGGTACCTTTTAGCAAAATGCAGTTTCCCTGATTATCTCTTATAATTAGGTATATTTTATCTTTTGTTTTGTCTGAGATCATGATTGCTACCCCTGCCTTTTTTTTATTTCAGCTGGAGTATCATAGATTCTGCTCCAGCCCTTTATTTAACTCTGTGTGCGTTTTTCTGTTTCAAATAAGTCTCCTGTAAACAACATATTGTTGGATTCTGGTTTCTAATCCCTTCTGCTATCTACTTCCATTTTATGGGAGAGTTCATCCCTTTGGCAGTTAAGATTAGTGTGTATTTTCCTCCATCGTATTTTCTCCTCTTTATCCTTACTCTCTTCAAAAGTCTATTTTGCTTCTGAGCATTGTCTCCCTCACTTTGTCCTTCCTTTTTTCATACCTTTCCCCCATAATCTCTTATGTCCTTCCTCTCCTATTTCTCTATGGGGTAGGATAGATTTCTACACCCAACTCTGTGTGTGAGAGTGTGTGTGTGTGTATTCTTTCTTTGAATTAATCCCAATGACAGTGAGGTTCAAGCATTGCCTGCTACCCCCTCATTTTCCCTTCCATTATAAAAGCTCTTCCTTTTTCCACTTTTTAAGGAATTCTTCAGTGAATTTCTGTGCCTCTTTTACCATTAGGTCAATTCTGTTTTTTAAGGTGTTATTTTCTTCAGTATTTTTTGGTGCCTTGATGTTAATTAATTATTATTGTTTTTGGTGCCTCGATGTTAATTATTAATTAACCAAGATGTTAATTTTCTTGCATCCTTCTCATTTTTCCCTCAATTTTTCTTCTGCCACTCTTAATAATTTTCTTTAACTCCTCCAAGACTTCTTGCTGGGCTTGGGTCCAATTAACATTTTTTCTTTAAGGCTTTGGTTATAAATGTTTTTATACTGTTGTCTTCTTCTCTGCCACTGTAGTTGCTTTTTATGGTGAAGTTCTTTTTTTGGTTTTTGGGAGGAGGGTTTTGTCCATTGTTCCAGCCTGTTTTCTTGACTTTGAACTTTACATTAAAAGTTGGGCTCTGCTCACCTGGGGGTGGGGAGGCCCTGTGCCAAGCTCCAGGTTTTTTCATGCTGCTCTCTCCCTTCCCCTCCCCCCTCTTGTCTATTCCCACTGACCCCACAGTCTGCCTAGACAGTACTACCAGCTACCTAGAATGCTCGAGTAGCCAGTCTCTGGTCTTGTCTCCAAGGAATAAGATGATCCTCCCAGGATAAGCTCATCACTTCTAAACTCACCACCATGATGCTGACTCAGGCCTTCAGGACCACCTCTCTGAGCTTCCTTTCCCTTCTGACTCAAGGGCTGCAGGGTGGAGCATGAAACTCCTTCCAATGTCTTCTTTATAGAGAACAGAGACTGGACTCTGCTCTCCTCCACTCTGCTTCTGCTTCCTGACCTGGTTTCACTCCACAGAATGAGATGACCCCGGCTGGCTACTGCGAGATGTCCCTCTCCCTCCCCCCCGCCCCATTCCTGTGGCGTGCTGTCTCCTTTTAGATCAGGAGCTCCTTGAGAGTAAGGTCTGTTTCTTCTTTTTATTAACTGTCTCCCTGGTGCTTAGCACAATGCCTGCCACGCTACAAGAGCTTAATAAATGTTGACTGGATTGAATCATTGGGCACAAATAAGGAAGCAAGGCCTTAACTCACCCGGATGGCAAAGTAGTTCACACCATACATCTCCAAGTCCTGGGCAATCTTCAAATACTCCATTTCCGCTTCATCTCTGTGAGAACAATGAAAAGCATTGTGATAGCAGTCAAGTGAGAAGGGAAAGGGATGATTCTGCCAGGAGTCACTGAAAGAGACAAGGTCTCAGACAAACTGGGCTGCGCATACAAAGACGTCGTACTCCCATTAAAAGCAGGGCAACAGTGTCACTCTCTTAGAATCAGGTGGGACCTCAGAGAATGTCTAAACCAACTATCTATGGAAATACAAATCCTCTCTACTGTGTCCTGATGGATAAGTCACAGGGAACTCATCAGTTTACCAAGGTTTTGGGCAGAATTAACCTCAGGAAGCTCTTCATGAAGTTAAAGGAAGTTGAAATCAGCCTCCTAGGTACCTTCCACCTATTTACCCCAGGTTCAGTGGGAGGAGTGCAGGATTTCAGAATTCACACTCCATCCCAAGTCAAGACTGGCGCTGTCTTAAGTAGCTCCAGTTCACTGGCCCCTGCCTGAGTACAAGAAGCCACAAGAAAACATTACCATTTGCTTCAGTACCGGACAAGCACGTCTAATGAGCCTTACTCTAGACTCCAATTCATGTTTCACAACCTGCTTCTTTTCTTCAAGAAGCCAGGTTAAACTCCCCCAAAGGTCTACAGAGAGAGCCAGCTAGGCCTGGCTGCCCCATCAGGTGTGTGGCTCCACTCCCAAATCTTCACAACTAAACACCCTGAGCTCTCCCTATGTAGCTCAGCACATAGCATTACCTGCATCCAACATAAGGGCCTTTATAAGAAAAGTTATTTACGGCCTAGGAAGGTTGGCTCAGATCTTAGTTACCCACTACACAAGGAAACAAGCAGTGTCCACATGACTAGAGGAGAAATCCATCACACTCATGCCTTTGGGAGGCTCACCTTGCTCTGCCCCGGTGCTCTGCATACCAGGAGGTAATTCTCTCTTCCCACATCTCCTGTGTCATCTGATACAGATTTATTACCTAAAAGAAGCAAACAAGGATGTGTACACATATGCATAACACCTATTTTGGTAGCATAGCCAGGCTTCCCTATAAAAGGCCTGCTCTAATGGCTCCATGGAGCATGAAGGGAGTACCAGGATCCTCAAAGGCAAACCATGGTGGGCAAGCTCTGGCAGGTTCTACCAAGCCAGGAAAGATTGAAGTATTGACTCTGTATCTGTCATTCCAGAAATAACTAAGTTTAAAAAGGTCATCACCAGGTTTGTCACAAGATTATTTTTTTTGGTCGCTACTCATCAAATTGTCCATTAAGGCAAGAAGAAAGTGCAATCAACATTCATGAAGCAAATCCTCTGCGAGAATGAAATCACAAATGAACTACTGTTGGAGAAGAAATTCCTAGTGACCAGGTCTCAAAGAGGATCACCACCAATCAAAAGCCTGACCAGACATGTGATTTATTTCAATCACATACATGCAGTGTTGGCTTCATCTGTTCTACGCTGGTAGAAGACACCAAATAAATAGTTGAAGGCCACATGAAGTGACATTTAGGTCTTTGTTAAGCATTGCAGACCGAGCAGATGCACTACACGCATGATGCAGCAAAAGATGTTTGTGCTGTCGGTGAACTGAAGGGGCAACATAAAGGTATTACTCTCGAAAACCACTCTTCCCTCCCTCCAATTTGTCTTGTCAAACTTCTCACAGCTCAATCCTGAATCCACTTGAATAACTTCAAAATTCAGGTTGCCTCATCCTCTGACCTAAGGATAATGTCATGCATGATTTAGTCAACCACTATCTGGAGCAATACTCACTGAGTAAGATCCCCCTTTTATCCCTAAACCAACATGAAAAGTCTGTTGGAAGCAACTGGCCTGTGGTCAAGACCCAATGGGCACCAAAGCTCTGTGCTCAAGACTTATTAAGAATACCTTAAAACTCTTAGGTTTCTGTCGTATACTTCCCGAGGTCCTTCTGGTCCTCTGGCTTGCTTCCTTTAGAATGTGTACCTGCCTAGGCTTCCCAAAGAGGTCCATCCAAACCCAGTGTCGTTACTTACCCTTTTTGGAAGCAGCTCTTCCTGGGCCAAAAACCCACGCTTGTGAACAGAGGGGTCATAGTCGCCATACTACAGGAAAAGGAAAGCGAGCAAATGAGACAATACGACTGACATTTATTTCCATACAAGCTTCTTCCCTTTCTGTATTCTCAAAGCATTTCCATTGTGATCACAGTCAAGATTTAAATGTTACCAGTTTGTTATCCCTAAATAAAAATACAAAGCTGACCCTATCTGCGAATTGAGTTGCAAAATCCCACAGGGACAGGGTTGGGTGATGTGGTAATTAGAATGGGTGATGGCACAGAAATGGTGACCCTACTTTCTAACTTTCAAAGAAAGCACTTTTTTGCTAAAACATTAGTTTTTCCTTAAAAAAAAAAGGCTATGTAAATTGCTGGAAGCAATATGAGATAAGAATATTATCTATTTATGATACAAAAATGTTAAATGGTTGTGAGGCCACAAAAATAATACATGTAATGGTTTTAAGTAACTTTCCCTCAGAGCCCTGAAAAGCGCTTTCAAACATAAAAAGGAAGGAAGGAAGGAAGGAAAAGAAAGAACCCCAATGTCAGTATTGTCACTTCCATTTTAGAGACAAAGAAACTTGTAAAAGGGTTAGCTGATTTTCTCAAGGTTACAAGCAAGTCAATGAATAAAGAAGCCAGAAATAGAGGCTCAGGCATTTTACTGCATTCATTCATTCCATGACAACAACTGAGAAATTTGTTTCATGATAAAAAACATCCTCCTTTTCTCCTAGGAGACTTAAGGTTGACTAGTTAGAAAATCAGAACTGACACTATTTACAAATGAGGCATGCAGGAGAATATAAAACAAATCATGCCTTTAAACCATTGGCATTCACAAGAGCGGCTATTGGTTGAAGTCCACCTACCACCTCATCTGAACCAGCAAAGCTCAGTATTCCATCATGAACTCTGTATAAACATTTATCCTGTTAGCAAATAATACTCACCAAGCAAAACAATTAAGGCAGAGAACAAAGATTATAACCACCACCAAAAAGAAAAGAGACAGCTAGCTTGATAAACCAATCACTGAGTTAAGACTGAACGAGTACTGGAGTTGGAGTGCATTTAGGGTTCCAAGGCCTTGCTTTGCCACTGACTGCATGACTTTGGGCATGGAATTTCTCTACTCTGGGCCTCAGTCTTCTCTTCTGTAATAGGATAGGGTTGGACTAGATGAGCTCTAAAGCTATGACCTCATGAGCCTGCTTATTGCCTGAAAAAACTTGAGCAAATCCCTCTCCCTCCCAGGGCCTTGTTTCCTTATCTGTAAAAGCAGCAGGGCGGGGTGAACAAGGTGGACCTGAGTCTCTTCAAGATCGAAGGTTCAACAAAGCTGAGGCCCCACCACATCTTCTATATGACACACAATGTGCTCAGCAGCAATCATCGCCCTCTTTCTCTTTTTAGGAGGATGGCGTACCTCTACAATATCTTATGAAGACGAAGCCGGCACTAACAGTCACATCATAATACAAAAGCACGCGTGCAAAGTTCAAGTCATAAAACACTGAGTCCAAGCAACTCACGAGACTGACTATCCACATTATTCTCTATGCTGCCAGCAAACAACCTATTTATCAAGTTCTTGACATCTGAGCAATACAGCTCTGAAAACACAGTGACTTCTCTAGTCAATCTGTTCTATTTATCATATTAAAGCTACCCTGATAGAAACATTTTTCTAAATGTAGCATTTCTGAGGTGTACAAGGCATTTTCATAATGTCATGGTTTTATGGTGAACATCACTTTAATCAGTAGATGTATTCCTCAAATGTACAACAAAGAATTGACCGTTTAATGTAACTGCTGGATTTTCCAGCTGGAAGGGCCTGGGAAATCATCTTGTCCAATACATTCATTTACCAAGGGGGAAGATGTCTTGTATAAGGTCATACAACTAATGAGTGACAGCATTAGGACTAAAATTCAGCTATCCCAATTCCCAGTATAGTACTCTTTCTACTACACCATGCTCATTTCAAAAACATCCATAACCCAACTGAACAAACATGCATTAAGTACCTACTATGTGCAGGGCCTGGCGATATAAAGACAAAAGGCTTGGGTGCCACAGTTTAAGAACCGTAATAAGTTAGAAAGTGTCCAGAGGATGATCAAGAGTCTTGAGTTTGTGAGGATCAATTGAAGGAACTGGGAATATTTGCCCTAGAGAAGAGAAGACTCATGTGGGATATATTAGATGCCTTCAAATATGCCAAGGGCTGTCATGTGTCTGTCATGTGACTAGATTTTTTCTGTCTGGCCCCAGAGGCAGGACCAGGAGCCACAGGAAAAAAATTGCAAAGGGGCAAACAGGTTCAGGGTCAGGAAAAATTGAACACCTTAGCTTTGCCTGAGGAGATGGGACCCCACCACTTGAAATGAAGCATCCAGATGGCTGCTGAGATCCTTTCTCCATCTCACCTCATGCTCCGAGCAAAAGGAGCTTTGGGTCATAGGGAGTGTAAGAAACATTTGTGAACTGTGTTAATAGACCAAGGCAAGGGCAAACTATACTGTTTTGAGAATTATTTCTTTTGAGTTATATCTGTAATTTTAGTTTTTCTTTTTTACCAAAGTATGTTTACTTTTTCTTCTCATTTTTTTCAATTTAAAAAAATATTTAATTCTATATAAAGTCTATACCACAGGAAAATTTACATCTGCAAACCAATGATATCTAAGCTGTGGCTATAACATATGTATCAGAAAAAATAATTTGTTGAACTATTGGACTATTCATCAGAATGAAGAAAATATAAAGTCCAGGAAAAGCAAATATCAGACTGGAGAGGGCTAAATGTCAAAAATGAAACCTGAATGGAAGAACATTAGCAGCACAAACCCATTCTTTTTCTTTTTCCTTTTAAAACATTCAACTGATCTTTTGGTCTTGACATTATATTCATTTCCTAACATAAGCTCCTTACTTCCAAAAAAACCCCTAACTTTAAAATAAAAAATTCAAAAGAGGGGAAAAAAAAGCAATTCAGAATGGAAAATGAAAATGCGAGCTCTCGTCTCTCTTCTTTGAAGTCAAGTTGACTCATTCATTCAATAAACATCTCATTAAGTACCTGCTACATGCCGGGCACAGAGCTCAGTAGGGATACAGAAAAAGGCAAAAGCCAGCCCCTGCTCTCAAGGAGCTCAGTCTAATGGGGGAGATGACATACAAACAAACAACTCTGAATAAGCAATATTGAGGGGGTAAATTAGAGGTAATCGATGGGTCATCACTGCACAGCCTTCATTTCGATTCGATGATTGGTCTTTCCTGTGACATTGTTGTAAGCACTGTCCATCCTCGACCCGATTCTGCTTACTTCACACTCTGGGTCACTTATGTCTCCCCATGCTTCTCTGTGTTCAGAATTTCTTACAGCATAACAATAATCCACCCCATTCATGCAACATGTAGTCCTTCCCCAATCAACAAGCATCGACTCTGATTCTAATTCTCTGTTACTACAAAGAGGTGCTGCTCTAAATATCATGTTTGTGGGGCTTTTTTTCCATCACCAACTTCCTGGGGTATATGCCTAGAGGCAGCTAGGTGGTAAAGAGTGCTGGGCCTGGGGACAGGAAGACCTGACTTCAAATCCATCCTCAGATACTCCTCGCTGTATGGCCCGAGGCAAGTTATTTAACCTCTGTTTGCATTAGTTTGCTCAGCTGTAAAATGAGGATGATGATGGTGCTGCCTCACCGGACTGTTGTGATGATTAAATGAGATGTGTGTGAAGAGCTCAGCACAGGGCCTGGCACATAGTAGATACTGTATTAAATGCTCATTTCCTCTCTCCCTCCCTCCAAGTCAGAAGACACGGATGTTTCAATTAGTTCTTAGCCTGATTCCACATTGCTTGCAAGAATGGCTGAACTCATCGATTTAGTGGTCCATCAATAGTGTACCAATATGTGTCTTTCCACCACTCGTCCAACACTGACGATTCCCATCTTTTGTCAGCTTGTTCAGTTTACTGGGCATGATCAATCTGTAATCTAACACTTCAGGGTTGCTTTGACTTGCATTTCTCATTATTGATTTAGAACACATTTCTTATGGTTATTAACAGTTGGCGATTCTTCTTTTGAGAGTGTTTGTTCACATCTTTTGATCACTAATAAATATACCTGAGTCATTTGGATATCAGATTCTTGTCAGAGATATTTGATGTGAAGATTTTTTTCCTCCAAGTGACTACTTCCCTTATAATGCTAGTTATGTTGATTTTATTCATGTAAAAGCTTTTCAATTTTCAGTTTTGTATATTCTAAATAATCTAGTTTATCTTTTTTATCTTGTGTGGTCAAGAATTCTCCCCCTCATTACAGCTAAATGCAAGATACCTGGTCTGATTGCATTTTTTTTTGGTGTGATCTTTAATGTTCAGGTCCAGTGTGCACATTGCTTGTAGGGTGGTGTATGGTTATAAGCTGTTGGCCTAAACTTAATTTCTGCCAAATGCTTTCCAGTCTTCCTGGCAACTCTGGACAAAGAGGTAGTTCTTTTCCAAGTAATCTGTGCTCTTGATTTTGTCAAATACTGGAAACCCTCCTTTTATATCAGTAGATTATCTTGATATAGCAATCTCTCTCTGATTTGGAGATCATATATCCAGCAACCTAACCGGAACAATGCTGAGAACCAAGATGAGGCAAGGTCTTTGGGTAGCCCACACAGAAGACTCCAAGTCCATACCAATAGCTCATAGTTATAGTTGGCATGTTCAAAGCATCTTAAGATTTACAAAAGCACTTTCACAAGAGCCCAGTGAGGTGAGGTCATGTACTTTATTCACAACAGGGTTCCTCATACCCTCATTCATACAGTTCTAAGAGGCTTAGCAAACTGATTTCTGAGTTCAAAGCAAAGAGGAAAGGAGAGGAGAGGAGAGGAGAGAAAGAAGGGATGAAGATTCAAAGCAGTCACACTAATGGTAGTAAGATGTGACAGCTAAGAACAAGGGAAAAGACAGAAAAATCACAAAAAGTGAACCAGAACCCCAAAACCATAGCACATGGAATCATTCTGTGTGGCCTACCCATCCTTTAGAAACAGATACAACAAGTGTGACTTCCTTCACAAAGCTGACAGGTCAAAAACTGCAATCCAGAAACATTTCTAAGTGTCTCCTCTGTACAAGGAGAGAGGCAGCACAGTCTAGCAGATAAAGGGGCAGTTCCAGAAAGCCAGCAAGAACTGGGCCCAAGCCCTACGTCAGGTACATCCTGGCTGTGTGACCCTGGACAAGGCACTTCACATCTCAAGGCTCAAGATGAGAAGCTACAAAGACAGAGGGTGTACAAGGTGCTGCCGAAAGCATAAGGGAGATCAAGATAAACAATGACGTTTCTCCCCCTAAAGAAGCTGATGCTCTACTGAGAAGGGGGACAAAGAATACATTATGGAATAGGACAAGTACAAAGATAAGCACAGTACAAAGCTGGGTGAGATGAGAGCACAGGAGAGGTGCAAAGTCATACACGAAAATCTGAAGAAAGAAAAAACGCATACATCTAGCTGGGGAGCCGAGGGAAAGCTTCTCAGATCAAGGAGCACCCAAAAAAAGAAGACATGAGGAGGGAGCCCTGCCAGGGATGGGGGACTGGCAGGAGAGAGCTGATAGTTTAATGTGAGCGGAATGTGGAATGCACCAAGGGGGCACAGTGAAACAAAGCTGAGAAAGTTTGGTGGAGGTCTTAACTACTAGACTAAAAAGTCCTCTAGGCAATCGAGAATACTCGAGTGCTCCTGGGCAGGGAAGCATCATGATCAGACCCATCGTGTGGAAGATGGCCCGGTATGGGGAGAGACCAAGGGTTACCAACAAGAGAAAGAGAACAGGGTGCAAAAAGATGCTTAACTTAACACTATCCTCAACCTTTGACTCCCTTGTTTCACTGTTTACTGACTATGTAGCTATGGCCAATCAACCAAAGCTGGATTCGAGGCCACCTACCAATTCCACTCCTACACAAGTGCAGCTGAACATGGAGAAGGAAGTGAGACGAGCATGATGAATGGACTAAAACTTCTGTAGTATACTTTCAAGGGGGCCTTCACAGCTGCACCCCAAAGCTCAGACTATTTCTGATCAACTCTCTTCTCGACTTTCATCATTTGTTGAAGCTTTCTCTTCCCTCCTCAAACCACCTCCAAATTTACTCCTCTTTACTCTCAGCAGACACTCTACCTCATACTTAGCTAAAATATCTGAGGCTCTCTTTCATGAATTCCCTCTTCTTGCCTCATATCCAACTATGAATTCTTTATGAATTTTCTCTTGCCCTCAACCCTCTAATTCAGACTGCTCTCTCCACACCTCACTCCCTCTTCCTCTCCTCCAGGCTCTGATGAAGATGTGGTCCTTCCTCTTGCAAAGGCTAAGCCCTCTACCAGTGCCTTTGATCCCACCCCATCTGACCTTCTCCATAAGCTTGTATCTCCCCACCTTCGCACCTTCACCCCAACTTCCAGTCTCTCCTTATCCACTGATCCGTTCCCTACGGCTTAAGAGAAATGCCCAGATCTTCTCCGTCCTTAAACTAATTTGGTATTGGTATTCCCCCTCAAGCTGTCACTCTACAGCTCTCCTCCCTTTCAGGCCAAACTCCTAGAAAAATCTGCTTAGTCAACCTCCTTGCCTTCACTTTCTCACCTCCGGTCACTTCTCAGCCTGTTGTGACCTGGCTTCAGACCATATCACTCAATAGAAAATGCTCCCTCCAAGCAGCATTTGGAAGTGCAGCCTGAGGTCCACACTGCTCCCCCTTAGACACCCTCTCTTTCTTGGTTTTTTATGACCATGGTTCTCCTCCCACCACTGGGGCCCCTCCCTCTCAGTCCCACCATTGGGGCCCCTCCCTCTCAGCCTCCTTTGCTGGGTCATCGTCCACATCTCACCTCCTATGCATGAGTGTACCCCAATGCTCTTTTCTCTCTACACTTTCTCTCAATGATGTCATCAGTCTTCATGGATTCAGATTCCCTAAATATTTAGCCTCACTCTGCCCTCTGAACTCCAGCCCCATATCCCCACTGCCTTTTGGAAAAACAGTGCAATCAACATTAATTAAGCACCCACTGTGTTCAAGGCACTGTGCTATGTGCTGGGAACACAAATAAGAAGAAAAGAAGATCTTTACTTTCAAGGAGCTTCCAATCTAAAGGGGGAAGACAACAAAGGAAGCTGGGGGGGGGGGGCCTGTACCCAGCAGGGGGCATGAAGGTGGTGGGGTCAAAATCAAGCAGTGCAGCTGGTAGAAAAAGCTGACAGTGCTTCTGAATCCTCATTAAACAGAGGAAGACTTGTTTTATCTATCCTCCAGCCCTCTGATTAGAGGGACAGAGGCAACTGAGGGTCCTGATGAGGTGTGGGAACCAAAGCTGATGAGCTCTCTTGACGATGGGTTCCAGGATGAGAAGGAGCATGACAAGAGTGAAGTCCAAACCGAGTGGCCAAAGGGATGGCCCCTGGCATCTCAAAATCAGCACAGGTAAAACTAAAGCCCTCCCTTCTTGATAACATCCTTATTTCTGTGGAGGGCACCGCCACTCTCGCAGGCAGCCAGGCTCACAGTTCAATATCACAGTCAGCTCTTCCCTCTCCCTCACACCCCACACCCTGTCAGCTGTCAAGTCCACAACATCCTGAATCTTCTGTTCACTCACACTGTCATTTCCCTCTCTTCCTGTACTTTCTCAACAGCCTCCTAATTGGTGTGCTGGCATTTGGTTCCCCTCACCCACAGCTGTCACGCTGATATTCCTGAAGCACAGGTCAGATCAGGTCACTTCCCTGTTCAGGAAGCTCTAATGGCCCCCAACTACCTCTAGGCTAGAATGGAAACTCCTCTGGTTAAACATATAATAGCCTTCCCCATGTGGCTACAGGCTACTTTACTGCACACTCCTCTCTTCATACACTCTCTGCAGCCTCTTTGCCACCCCACTGCCTTTCTCTGGGCCTCACCATCAGCTATCCCCTGGGCCTGGAATGTCCTCACCTTCCTCATATCATATCCACCACCTAGCATCCCTAGCTCCTTTCAAAGCTCAACCCAAGCACCAGAGCCTAGAGAACATCAAATTCTTTCCTATCAGAAATTATTCTTTATCAGAGGTTCCCAAAGTGAACAATACCATCCCCTGGGGGGCGCTGAAAGGATCCAGAGGGGTTGTAGTAGCCTTGCGTGCAATTAGGGGTGTGGAATAAAAATAAGAAGGCAGTGGAAGTGTAAGGAAAGAAGAGAAGAAAATTGTGAAAAACCATTCCTACTTGTTTCATCTGTTGTGTAACAGAGTTAAAGTCACAGTGATTACATTATTGTCCAAATAAACACACGAAATGCAAGTCATAACCAATCAGTGGTCAAGTCTGCTGACAGGTCTTAACAAGCAAGTGTTGGCAGGCAATCCTGTTGGAAAGTCCAGCGCGCATCAGCAGGAATATGTGCATATAATGACTTGTTTACAATATGATACTCTAGGGTTACACGATGCAATACTGAGTCATTGAAATTTCAATGCAGGAGAAAAAACCCAAATTTACAATAAATTATTAAATTTAAGATGCGTTGTTTAAAAAAAATTTATAATTTTTTTTGAAATGACACAAATTTCCAAAAAATTGTTAATGGGTTAAAGAAAATAGATTTCCAGGGGGGCACTAAGTAATTTTTTCCTGAAAAGGGGGTGGGAGGCCAAATAAGTTTGGGAACCTCTGCTCTACATAGTATTTCATTCCATGTTGTTCTCTCCTCCCAGTACAATATAAGCCGCTTGGGGGACCTTCAATCAATCACTCCAGTATTCGTTAGGTATCTACTATGTGCCAGGTGCCAGGGCTACAAAGAACAAACCAATCTCTAATCTGAGGGTTTACCTTATACAAGTATACACAGAATAACTCTAAGGAGAATAAATCCAAGGAAGGCTAAGGAAGAGGGACAATCAGAAGTGCTTCGTGTAGAAGATGGTGCTTGAGCTGCCCTCTGCAAAGGAAGAGAGGAATTCTTGGAGACAGAGGAGAGAAGGGAGTGCGTTGGGCACAACCAGAAGGCCCAGGGTCACCTGGGAGGAAGGACAGAGCCTGTCCAGATCATAAAGCACAGGAATAAAAGGCATGTATGAGGCGGCTGGAAAAAGGAGTTCACATTTTTTCTAGAGGTGAAGGGAACCCCTAAACATGAATGAGCAGCAGAGCAACCTGGTCAGATCTGTGTGTTAAAAACAATGATTTTGGCAGTTGTGTGGAGCATGGGCTGGAGAGGAGAGGAAGGAGACAAAGTAGGAGTCCACTGGAGTGATCCAGGTGGGAAGTAATGAGGGCCTGAATAAAGGTGGTGGCTGAGTGACTGGAGAGAAGGGGAGAGATAGGAGAGATGTGACAGACACAGAAGGACTGTGAGGCAGAAAAGGCAGGCTTTGGCCACTGTGGAGTGAAGGAGGCATAAGAGCCAAGGATCACAGCAAGGCTGGGAACCTGGGAGCCTACTGAGAATGCTGGCACCTCTTACAGAAACAGGTAAGTCTGGAAGAGGAGACATGTATTCACACTTGCTGATTTTGAGATGTCTCTGGGACATCCAGTTTGAAATGACAAACAAGCAGTTGAGAAAGTCATGGGGAAAGGCTGTGGCTGGATATAGAGATCTGGGCCTTATCTGCAGAGAGATGATCATTAAACTTACTGAAGCTAACGAAGGCACCAACACAGAGAGTCAAGTCAAGTCAATTGGCATTTATTAAGCACTTACTATATGCCAGCCACCATGCTAAGCCACTAGAATACAAATCCAAGCAGAAGGAAGGAAGGTGACATTCTAAGGGCAGAAACAACACAAAAGGAGGCTGGAAGAGGGCAAAGGGAGTTAAGATGAAATTAGCTGGAGGCAGAGGCCTTGTAGAGAAAGTCTGGATGGAGAATCCAGAGAAAGAGAAGAGGGCCCAAGACAAGGACTTGAGGTATAGCCACGGTTAGGAAGCAGGATGTAAACAATGAGCCAGCAAAAGAGACTGAGAAGGAGAGGTCAGGCAGGTTGGAGATGAGCCTGAGACAGACAAAAACCCAGAAAGCCTGAGAAATCTTCAAGCAAAGAGGGGTCAACCACATCAAATGCAAGAGAAAGGTCAAGAGCAAGAAGGCAGAGACAAGACTATATCCCTTTGCCCGGTTTATTTTTTCTTTATATCCACAGTTCTTAGCACAGTGCTAGGCACATGGTAGGCTCTTAAATGTTAAATGAAAAGAATGAATTTTACGAAGATAGAAGGACCTCATATAGAGCTTGGTTTGGCAGCTTTCTGATGGATGGACTGGGAACTGCTGGGCATTCTAGTCACCCTAGTGATTGTCTCATCTGCCAGCAGGGACAGAGAGTTCCACAAGGGAAGGAAACATGTCAGGCAGTCAGTGAGCAAAAATTTACTAAGGACTAACTTCTTCTTCAAAGGGATGATCATCAATGTGTATGAGTGAGGTGAAGTGGAGGAGCAGGTTGCGGGAAGGGAGCAGACTGAGAAACTGGGACATCGGAGCATCTGAAGGAATATACACATTGACACACACATCTATACATAATATATATATACACATACACACATACACATGTACACCCCCACACACATACATACGTGTGTGTGTATGTATTTTTTTTTAAGTTTCCCAGTATGAGGGGAGGAGGTGGGGTAGAAAGACTGCATCTGGCACTGAACTCATTGGATTAAGGAAGACAAGTATCCTGAGGATTCAAAGATGGAAGCTACCAGAATCTTCACTGGGTAATAAATGTGGATTGAATGAACCTTAAAGGAGGAGAAGCTACTGAGTTAAGGTGGTAGCCTAAGAGCCTGGGAATGGTAATGGGGAACAAGGGGTATGTGGGTATACGCGCGTGTGCACGCGCACACACACACCAGCAAGTTATAGTGGATATACAACCAGGACTAGAAAGGGTCGGCCATGGAAGCAGTGCCATCAGCAGGGAGCCAGATCTCAATGAGAACCAGAATATAGAGGGGGTGAGAAAGGAAAAGGCCTAAAACAAAAAACACATTTATTAACTATAAAGCAGGCATTCCAGACAGCATAGTGGAGGGCGCAGGCAGCCGGCCGGTCAGCCAGCATTTATTGAGCACCTACACTGTGCAAAGTTCTAGGAATACAAAGATAAGTGTAGTCTAAGGTGGGGAGCATGTCAACAACCACATACAAACAAAATAAATACAGGAAAAATGAGAGCTAATCAGCAGAGGACTCCAGAGACTTGAAGGCTGCCAGAAGGCCAAGATGAGGAGTTCAAGAGTTCTAGATACAGGTGAAGGGAGTGAAAGTGCCTCAAGAGGAGAGATGCAAGAAGGCCAGTGTCACCAGGTCACAAGAGTCTGTTTCACAGCTGGGGCATGGTGTAAGAAGGCTGGAAAGGGCAGATCTGGAAAGGGACAATGTTGGTTGCGGGGACGGGGGGAGGCAGAATAGAGGAGCAGGCCATGAGGCACGAGGAATGGGACTGGCACAATACCACGTAGGGGTTCAGAATCCCTGGAAAAGAGAAGGCATAGGGGACAGGAGTAAGCCACCCATCAAGGAATGAGTCCAGGCCAAGAACCAGTGCAGAACATGAGGGAGGCAGGCAATCAGGCCCAAGACCCAGCTTCTGGCAGGTGGCAACATATCTCGAAAGGCTCAGGACGACCTCCCAGCAGGCAAAAGTATGGCCTGGGGGAGTCTGCACAAGAAGCAGGAGTTGGCAGTCTAGGTGGGTCAGCCTCAGCCTCCAGGAGCACTGGGGAAGGCCCTGGAGGGGACAAGAGGACAGAAGGCAGGTGGTCTGGAAGCAAGGATGACTCAGGACTCCCTGGAAAGCCTTCCCTAAGCCTTATAGCATGCTCCACATACTGCAGGCTCCCAAAGAACTGTCTGCTGAAGAAAAACACCAAACAGCCCCCACACCTAAATGAGCTCTAGGGACATGATTCAATTGAACACAGCACAATCACTGGTATTCGTAATAATGATTCTAAGTCATCCAGAAAAGGTTAATTGTGTTCTCAGTCTTCTGTTTCAGAAGACAAGGAAGTGATTCATAATCCATTTTTGAAAGGTTTTCATCAAAAGTGTTTAAACTAAAAACTGTTTGGGTATTTAAAGGGTGAGAATTTTAGTTATATAGAAAATTTCAATTACATACAACAGTTCTTTTTCCACTGTCACGGGAGCCAACACTGCAGACGGCTAATAAGACCTCTGTGCTCTCCTTACTTCCAACTCAGCTCCTTCTACCTAGAGACCCCTAACTCCTGGGCACGTCAGAGAGCTCTGCAGGCCCAGACCACTGTCAAATGCCTACTGTTGTCTTCCACAGATGCTTTTAATTAGTACAAGTTTCAAAACAACACATTTCCAAAATTAAATCAACTGATGGCTGAAACCTTCCAAGGTGAGATGCTATCCTCCCAACACGCTCCCCTCCCCCACCATCTAAAGCCCATCCTTTTGATTCACGCATAACTCAAAGCCCATCCAAGAAATGTGGTGCTTGCTAACTGAACCATGTGATTAATATTTGTATTTACACTTGGACGTTAATTGTCTCTTTATGCCGTGGGATTGAGTCTATATCATTCAAGCAGCTGACACACTATAATGAGTGCATTTGTTCCCAACTACTTTCCATATGTTAATGAGCTCAATTCACTTTCCTTTCCATCTTAGAGTTGTGCAGGCCAACAATCCACACAAGGAAATAAAGCACCACAAATTCACTCTGATGGGAAGAAGGCCCATCAGACTCAGGCCAAGGTCAGAAGCAACCTAAAGGGGTCGTCCAAAGACTTCTGGCAGCTGGCATAACTTGGAACGATACAGCTTTTGAAAAGTGCTCATTTTCACTGGATCTCCATGACAATCCTGTGACATCGCTAGGGCAAGAGATGATTACCCTCAACTCCAAAAAGAGGATGTTCTACGCGCCCTGACCAAGGCTACTTTGTTAGAAAGTGACGAAGTCAAGATTCTGGACTCCAGCGTCAATCCACTTTCCGCCACATCAGATGGTGCCTCATTAAATCACAGAAAATACAATTCACCTTAGGTCCACACTATATAAGAAAGCACCAAATACAGAAGTCACCAGACTACACAGAATTAACTAACATACTCATAAACTAAAGAATTAGTAAGAGAGATCCTTAAGTTCTTAAAGCCGTTAAACCCTAGGTTTGAGAAAACCACTCATCATGGATGGGGCTCTCTTCACTTCTAAGACACAGATAAGTCACTGGGAGCTTTTTCCTGAATAAGAATCATGTATACTGCTTCTAAATTTGTATAAGTTTCTAATTACTAGAATCCAAATTTATGGGATTTTCTTGCAGTAAAATCTATTTAATGAGACACCTGCTGTTCCCTGGGAAAGGTATTTTTTTTTCCTGGACAGGTGGCTTCTGAATGCAGGTTCTGATCATTTGTTGTCTAAAATCTATGTTAAGAAAATCCAGCCTTTCAGACAGGTGCCCTTCAAACAGGAGAGGTCTCCTTGAAGGTTTCAGTCTAGTTAGAGCTGAAGAAAAAGTCATGCTGAAAAGAAATTGGAGTCAGAGCCAGGCTGTGTATGGATTTAATGAAAGTGACAGCGGCAGCTTCAGCACTGGCAGGAGGACAGTGATTGAAGGGACACGCTTTTCCAATTACTAATGTTCTTCTTAATCAAAACATAAAAGGAAGTGTGTTTGGTAGAATCAAACCCCTCTTTTGTTTTCTGAATCACTCACTTCTCAGAGGATCAGTATACTTATGCTATCAAGTACCAGATGAAGCCCCCAAATTCCCACCCCCCATCTGCCACAGATTGTCTGGGTGACTCTGGACAGTTCACCTGGCCCTACATTCCTGTCTGGGATAGGAGCCCTAGAAGTCCTGGGAATACTTAATGAATGTAGACCTCAGTTATCAGATGAATAAACCGACTTAAGCACCTTTGTGGATGTAACTGAAAAAAAATCTCACGTTCTTTTTTCAAAAAAATTCATTTATCTAATTTTACAATATATATTTTATTTGTACATCATCTTCATTTCCAGATACATCCCTCCTTAGAGAGCTACCCTTTGCATCAAAGAAAAAAAATATATAAAAAGTTTGGTCAACCCAACTGAGCTGGCCGGTATCCCTGGTCACCCACATGTTCTGGCCCCAAGGGAGAGGACCATTTTCTCATCTCCTCCCCAGCACTGGTTCATCCGCTCCTTAGAAGGCTGTTCTGAAGTCTTCACACACATCGCACCTAATGGCCCAGGAATATTCTGTTACATGTACATGCCACAAATGGGTAGCTGCTCTCTGGTGGATCAGCCACTTTGCTTCTTGTCTTTTGCTACTATATAATATGCCGCTATCAGTGCATGGGACCTTTTTTCCTGTCTTTGATCTCCTTGGGCACAGGCCCAGGATCCAATAGACATTTTAGTCACTTTCGTAGTCTAATTCCAAACTGCTTTCCAGAATGGTTGCATTGATTCAGAATTCCACTACTAATATATTGCTCCCAGGCCTCCTATGGCCCCTCCACTACGAACTCCTCCACCTTTAGTCTCATGCATTCATTTTTCGATAACAGAGGCAAATCTAGGTGGCACAGAGGATAGAGCACTGAAACTGGGGTCAGGGAAACCTGAGCTCAAATCTGACCTCAGAGACTTATGAGCTATGTGACCCTGAGCAAGTAACTTAATGTCTATCTCAGTTTCTTCACCTGTAAGATGGGGCTATCAGCACCTATATCCCAGGATTGTTGTGAGGTGCAAATGAGTTAATATAAGGGCTTTACAAACATTAAAGCATTATAGAAAGGCTAATTATCATGTGAGTTCCATTAGTTATCATTAATGGATGTGGACAAGCCAAGCGATTCCATAGTACTCAATGGACAAACTCTCTACAAAAACAGACTTACAACACTGGGATCAGCAGATACAGGCATGCTGGGGGGTCAAAAGACCTGGCTTCCAATTCTAGCTCTTCCAATAATTAAGCTAAGTGACCCTGGGCAAGTCACTCAATCCCTTAGGCTTCAGGGTCCTAGTCTAGTCTGGATCTGGGTTTGGCAAACTACGGCCAGCAGGCCTATCGTGGCCTGTCACCTGCTTTTGTACAGAGTGGGAGCTAAGAATGGTCTTTACAATTTTAAATAAAGCTTTACTGTATTTAAAAATATAAACTCTTCTTAGCTTTCTGGTAGCCATCCAAAAACAGGCCAGGCAGCAGGCCTGGAGTTTGCCAACCTCTGACCTCAACGATCTTCAAGGCCCCTTCTACCGCTGAGATACCCAGATACGTGTGAGGGCAGCAAACGCTGGCTATGCATCCTTAGAGCGCAAGGCACTGTCCAATCCCTCAACAGATTCAAAAGGTGTGGCAATCATGTCTTAGGAAGAATGTTGAGATGGGGCTGAAATGGCTTTGCAAAAGGCAGAGCACAGAACCTAATGGACTGGTTCCTAGCAGCCACCAACAGAAGAAAAAGTGGGGTGTCTAGTGAAAATAATCAAGGCCAGCACAGTGCCTGGGGCTGTTCCAATAAATATGGGAGGATGGGGATAGACTGATGCGGAACTACAATAACACACAGGACCAACAATAACGTAAGTAAAACTAGTCCTCAAAGGTGGCAAATCCAGACGCATTGCGATGACCAATGTCAGCTGGGGGCCCAGAGGGGCAGTGTTTCATATACAAGGAGGCCCAGCTGCTATGTCAGGCGGTTCTGTTGAACCCTTCTGTTTCATTGGAAAGGAAGGTTCAACAAGGGAGCCTCCTTACCTGTGGTGTAAAAAGAGAAGGCATCAATGACCCTTAAACACAAGCCAGCTCCCTCCCCTGGCAGGCATCTCAGTCCCAGGTTCAGAACCACAGGGAGAACGGCCTACCTTGGCCTGGACTGCGTAGGAAGCCAAAAGCACCGACGCCTCAGGAGGGCAATAGATCTTCTCATCCAGAATCTGCTTCTTCACCTGCACAGAGCACCAAGAGAGACGTGAGAAGGCACACGTGGTCCATGCGACACATGACAGCCATGGCAGATGGCTGCAGCCCACTCTGACAAGGTCTCCCCAACCAGGCCAATAATGAGTTTTCTGACATGGGGTATGAGTCTTTACTGACAGAGCCTCCAGGACTCTATAGAGCGGACCCTTCCTCACTAGGAAGTCAGCATTAAGAAGACAGCTTATCTTCACCTTATCATATGCTGACTAAGCACAAAAAAGATCTTTACTATCAAAAAGAAAATGACAAATGACGGGGAGTAAAGCTGGAACCCTGTGTTGTTGGACTAGGTTATAGCTAAACACAAAAAATCTCCAAAGATACAGCTCTGACGGAGGCTTCACACTGGGCCCTGCTGAGTCGGAACACAAGATCAAAGCTGCACAGTCAGCCTAGCTGAACTAGAGCCGATAAAGAGCCAGCCCTTTCAATTTGATCCCTCTAACATAAATGGAAGCAATCAGGTCTGACCATTAAGCTTTTCAATGCTTCCAAGTCCAGGAAACTGAATTCTGGGGCCATAATGTTGAACTGCCATTCTGTCATGTCAGATACCCAAAATGAAGGGGGGGAGGAAGAGGATCGATTGTGATTTCACAGAGCTATGTCCCCTAGACGTCCCTGTATACACTGTAGTTCAATCTTCATCCAAACACTGAGGCTGCAATATGGGAAAACCTGGGAGGAAGCCACACTGTGTCTATGTACCATTTCCAAGTACTTTTAAGGGAACCATTTAACACCTGGGCCATCACTCATGCCCAGTCAATGGTTACATGGTAATCAATCCTACTCGAGATTTCTTCTCAAGTTTTAAAGTTGTCTTTGCCTTCTTGGAGTAAAAACTAAAACCCAGATGCTTCCAAATGCAGGAAAGAAGCGTCCCCTCTATCTTTTTATCCCATGGCTTAAAAGAGGAGGAGGGGAGGGAAGATACATACATGAAACCTCTTGTTTTTGAGACTAAGTCTCAAGCTTCTGTCCTCTCCCCCTCCCTGCACCTCTCCTTCTCTGTCCCCTCACCTTTCCTGTCCATCTTGAACTCATGTCCAGGAGGCCTTCTGGTCTGGCTACCTTGCAGGGTGGCCTTCATGCATGCACACACACACACACACACACACACACACATTTTATTCTAGCTGTGGATACTGTCTTTCTGGTTCTACATCAATTTATGTAGATCCCTTCTTTGAGGTGGTGGCACCCAGACAGGAAGAGCCCCTTGGCAGGTCAGAGCAGGACAAAATACGCACCTCCATCCTCTCCCCCTGCCCTCTTCGCTAAGGGCAAAAGCTTGTCACAGCATCCAACAGTTCAATGACAATGAGTGAGACTGAGAATGATGATATGGGGAAGCAAGGCAGGTGACCCAGGCCCAGAAGGATAAGGCCTAGGCAGGTTTAGATCAACGCCAAGAGAACAAGCAGCTGTGTATGCCAGAGGTCCACTGAAGTAGCCAAGTCAGACGGCAGCGGGTCATCGAGCTGCAGCGGCCCCACCACGGACCATCCGTCCGTGTCAGAGTTCTGGGGAGCTGACAGTAACACAGGGGTGCCACGCTCCTACCATCCTTTGCTGCTCTCTCTCCTATACCACTGAAAATACATTTTATTAAGTGAATGAGCTGCATCTACATGCCCGTGTCTTACTGTCCTTATTCGACTACAAGGCCCTGGAAGGCTGATCCCCTGTCTTCCTTGCAAAATGACAGAATCTCCCAGTGAGGTGGGATGTGACAGCACATTCCTGTATCCCCTACTACGCTCAGTTCCCCTCTTCTAGTAAAAGAGGAAGACTAATGGAAAGAGAGTCATCTTTTTTTCTCTGAGAAAAGTCTGTTATTAAATTTAGCTTTCACTGAGCACAACAATATGCTGAGGGCTCAGGCTCAAATTAACGATAATAGCGCTACATGACAGACACAACATTCACTTCTGGGAAATTATGTAATTATCCCCCCCCCCAGTAATCTTTTCTATCACTGACAGCTGGCACCTTTGGGCATAAAAGGCAGCTCAGGCACAAATCGCTGGTAACTAACCATGAAATTGTGGCAGGGCTATGACCAGATAGGAAAACAGGAGGACGAGCAAAACTGGCGGCCTTCTTGTGTCCCTGAGGACCATGCCCAGCAACCCCAGAAGAACCCAACGCCCTGGCTTGTAGCCTTCAATCGTGGGTCTCTTGATTGCTTCCATTCATTCCAGTTCAACAAGTATTTCCTTTTGAGCGCTCAAGTCTCAACCTGAGAAGCCTTTTCCAGTTAGTCCTCTTTATTCTCTCCGAATACTCCCAACCTATCCTCTCTAGCTGGTTTGTACCTAGTGATCAGCACGTGGTCTCCCCAGATCCTTGAGGGCCCTTCTTTGCATTCCCAGTACCTAGCCTAGTGCCTGGCACACAGCAGGTGCATAATAAATGATCGTTTACCGACTACTTCCTAAGTACTAGAGGTTGTGAGCTATCAAAAGTTGGCTAACAAATTTTCCTGACCCCCATGGCTTGAGTAAGGGAGCTAAGCCATGACTGACTATAACGCAAGGCAGAATGTGATAAAAGGCCATATTAGTGGTTTAAAAAAAGTTCTACTGGAGCTCACAGGAGGGAGAAACTCTCTCTTCAATGTGGGCAAGAGTTAGAGTTCTTTCCCCTTGTGACTGTCATCCACCACTGCGCCCACCTCTTCTTTCCCTGGTACATATTTGACGGGCTGTAGCCCGCTGCCCATTCCACTTGCGTGAACTCTCTCTCAGGCATCCCCCGCTTTCTATTCCCATGATCACCGTGCTAGCCCTTGCTCTCATAAGCACCCATGGGGCCTCACAGAAGAGCTCTCTAACAGGAATCCCGCCTCCACCGTCCCCTCAAGCCCAATATGATCTCCATGGCACTGCCCAAATCATCAGCCTTTATACAGGATCAGGCAGCAGCATGAGGTAGTAGCTAGGAAGCCGGACTTCGAGTGCTGCTGCCAACACAAACAGGCTGGGCACCCCTGGCAAGAGACTCAGGCAGCTGTCTGGGCCACTGAATTGAAGAGCACGGCCAATCTTCTTCACTGGGAGCTCCTGTACCAATAATTCATACATCTAGCCAAAAAAAGCCAATCAATGTGGCCTGGCTACGTGGCCTGGAGGGGAGAATCCAAACTTTTCTGCCTGGCAGTCCTCGTGCCATCCCCAGGACCCCCCCGGCACCACCAGCTGGCACCTGCACTCCCCAGCCTTGGCTTCCCTGTCTCCTCTGTACTAGGAATACCTTCTGTGCTCCCTGCTATCTTCACTCACACTGTGCCCTGTGCCAGGAATGTCCTTCCTCTGGGGATGAATGCCTAACTCAAAAGCCACCTCCTCCATGAAGTCTTCCTGGATCTGCCACATGCAGACAACATGCTCTCTGCATGTCTGACTACAAGACCTTCCATCTGTCCCTGCACCTCCTCCCTCCTCACTGTGGCTTCAATCCCGCCAGGGCTTAGACTCTCAGCCATGCCTTAACTCATCCAACTCTACACTGTTCACTTCTCTCCTGACCTAGTGGCCAAGCCCCACCCAGCCCTCATCACTTCTGTCCCTTGCCTCAAGTCCAACAGAGTCAGAACGAGTTAACTGGATCCATGACAAGCTTGTTATGTGTTCTCAACTGGGCCCTCACTGCAATGAGGCAATCCTTTTACTCCTCCCTAATTGACTCTTTTTTTAAAGTGACTTGCCCAGGGTCACACAGCTAGTAGAGTCTGAGGCTGCATTTGAACTCTGGTCCTTGTGACTCCAGGACTGGTGCGCCATCTTTCTCCCCAAGGAGGAGCCTCCTCATTCTCCTCCTTCCTGTCTTGACAAAGCCTTAGCAGACGCCTTTCCTGGTTCATCATCCATATTATGCTCTTTAATGCTGGGTGTACCCCAGGCCCTCTTCTCCTTTCTCTATTCCCTCCCTTTTTGTTACTTCATCGGTATTCATAGATTTAATTATCATCTTTATGCAGATGATTCCAAAATTTACATATTTGGCCCACTGGATATTTCAAACTAGATGTCCCACAGGCATCTCAAACTCAACTGAGGAAGTTATATTTGGAAAGCTACCCAAAAGAAAATATATTCAAATAGAAGTCAAGACAAAACTCATTGACTTTCACCCCAAACACACCCCTCCCTTGGTCAAGGACAGCACCCCACTTCCAGTCCCCCAGGTTTGCTACCCTGGCATTAGGGTCAACTCTTTACTCTCTGCCACCCACATCTCTAATCAGTTACCACCTCCTGCTGCTGCTGCCACAACATCTCCGGCATCAGCCCCTTCTCTCCACTCGGTCACCATGTCTGTCTGTCAGTCCCTCATTCCCTCTCACCTAATCCCCTCAGACCTCTCCTCACTGCAGTCTCCATAGAGTTAGTTTCTAAAGGGCAGATCTGGCATGGTCACTCCCCTATTCAATAAACTCCAGTGATTCCCTACTGCTTTGAGGATCAAATATAAATTTCTGTCTCTGAGTTTTAAGGGGCTCTACCCCAGCCCCACCTGCCTTTCCTATCCTCCTGCACTTTGCTGCCTAGCCAGACTGACTTTCTTGCAATCTATTTCTCCCAAATGACACTGATTTCCCATGTCCATGCCTTTTCATTGGCTGTCGCCATGCCTGGAATTTACTCCCCACCCCCAGCCTCTCCTCACTGAAGCCCTGGGGTGCTTCCAAATCAGCTCAGCAGCACCCCCTACACAAACCATGTCCCCACCCCCTCTGTTGCCAGCCCTGTCCCCTTGTGCAGGGGAACTGCCTTGTGCAGACTTACCCAGGTTCAGAGGGCCCTCGGTGACCCCAGTGTCTAGCACAGAACGTGAGTTTATTAAATCCTTGTTACTGACTAATCTACCTTTCATGGAGGGCTTTGTTTTCTAGTCATCTGTGAATGGCTCCTACCTCAACGAGGACTCTCAGCACTACAGAAAGAAGGGTGGCCTCTCCTCTGAGGCTGGGGTCTGCTAGGGCTCGTGAATGCTCACTGAGCCTGCAAAGATCACTTTAAGCCTAGAGGAAGGAGGGTGAAAGGAGTGATGGATTAGAAGCCAGCACCCTGGGATCCAGCTCCAGCTGACCAACTGGACACATGGCCACAGGCAAATCGCTGTAGCTTTCTCAGCCTCAGTTTCCTTATCTGTCACATGAGGAGTAAAGATTAGATAGCTCTTAGGATGTCCTCTAATACAAGACTTACATGGAGAATGAATTCCATATTCAATATTCTCTCCTCAGACTCTGTGGCACAGTAGATTTAGAATCCAGACCTGGGTTCAATTCTGCCATCTACAGGCTACAAGCAAGTGGGCAAGCCTCGTCACTCTTCTGGGCCTCAATTTCCCTTAGATGTTAAAGAAGGGGGAGGGGCTGGGACCTCGGCGCTTCTTAAGACCCCATGGGGTCTCAACCCCCCGTTTAAGAAGTGCTGAAAGGTTTAAGTCCTGGACTAGGTGACCTCCAAAGGCCCCTTCAAACCCCAAATCTATGGGCCCATGGTCTCAACTCACAAGCTAAGGTTACTCTCAAGCCTCTTCCTGTACAGAGCTGTAGGGCATGCCTCGCTGAGCTCCTAGAGGAGGTGTTTTTGCAATAAGACAGGCTGTCCATAAAATCCTAGAGGAAGTCTCTAAACCAAACCTTGCCACTGCATTTGGGGCATTCACCTCAGGGATAAGGGGGACAGCAGGGATATATCAAGGTACCTGTAGGAAGAATAAATGCTGTGTGATCTCCTGGACCAGCTCCTCCTCTGCATTCTCTGGATAAAATTTGGCCAGGAAGTGAAAGGTGACTGGCTCTTCCTTTGAAACATCATGATCCAGCACCTGAAAAATTGCAGGGCAAAAGATCAACGAGGCAAGAGCCAGCCTGTGCCCAAAGCACCGCTGCCTTCATGCGTGAGGCCATGACGCGGCCACATGCAACACGCACAACCCAGCACTGAATGCCACAAAGGTTCACCTCACACTGCTGTTATGGAGCTAAGCTAACCTCCAGGACCTCCATGGATGCTGTTTTTTTGTTTTGGAAGGGAAGGAAGTTGAACAAAACTATTTCTTTTGCTCAGATAAAAGGTAAAAGTGACGTCTTCAAGGTCAAAAAACATGGCCATCCACCTGCTAGCTTGTGACTGGGTCTTGTTTGGGCCACTGGTTGTCCAACATCAGGGTCTACAGAGCCCCTTGGGCACTGCTTTCTCCTCCTGCCCAACCTCGGTCCATGTACTGGAGTGGAACCTGGAAGTGATGGGCAGGACAGAAAAAAGCCTGGCCGCCGCGATCTCACTGGTTTGGAGCGAACTCTTGAGATGCTTCCAGCACCCTGGAGGCCTGAAGGCCCTCGTCTCGGAGCCCTTGGCCAATCTGGCAACTCCATCCACTGCCTCCCCTAATGTCAAGCATCTGCTACCCAGAATGCATCTGAATTCAGGGGACAAACATGTCATCCTTCAAGCTACAAAGTTCCATTAACAGGTCATCATTTATTTCCTCTGAGCAGTACACTCTATAGGTCCTTATGCCCTCAATCCATCATCAATTTTTCTAGTAGTCAGACGTAAGTCAAACTCACTTTGTTTAGAATTGCGAAAGACTAAGAAAAGTTCTACAGTTTTGGGGGTGTATGATTCTCCTGCTCGAACTCCATGTGGAATCACCCACATTAGAAACAAACCCAGAGTCAGTGCCCTGCCTCTCACATCGGCCAACTGCCAAGCGTCCTTGCTGTGAACTCTATCTTGCTGTGTTTATAACTGCAAGGGATTCCAATATGTCAGGTCACATTAATATGTGTACACATTCATACACACATAGTCTAGGTGTTAAGACTGAATATAAAATGAGAAAAAGCTTCCACAGTTTGTTAGGCACGTAATTAGTGCAGATTTTTGAAGAGTTTTGGACGTAAGCATGAGGCCCATGTCCAAAACGCCGGAGAAACACAATTTCTCCTGCTCCAGGAAGCCTGATACAGAAATGGCCTGCCCTGAATGGTGTCAAAGGAACTCCATGCCCTTGGATTATAATCTGAATTCAAGCTGGGGTCCTGGACTTACTTAAAAATCTATAAAATTCAAAATCCCAGCAGAAGAGCAGAAGCTCTGACACAGCCTTTTAAACTCACAAATTGCAAAAATGCAAGTGGGAAAGAAATAGACATTTTTGTTTACAAAAGCAGACCAGTGGCTCGATCAATTGAAGGGCATAAAGCCAGTCACAAGCAGCTTAGCAATAACAGATAAATAAACTGGGATCGCAATAATTTCATCTTGGTTTATGTGACTTGACCAGTAGAGCCTGGGAGTAGAAACTGCCTTCTGCCTTCCTGTCTGCGGGTGGATATGAAGGACTCCACTCTCCTGAACACAGACCTAAAGCGCCTGATGAGTCAATATTAAAACTAGATGCACACTCAGGAAAAGGGCTGGGATAAAACAGTCCAAGTTCAAGGCCCAACCTTTTTGTCCATTTTGAGCCAGGCCACAGTATCCTTGATTGTGTACTGCAGTCCAAAGAACCAGGTTTCCCGTAGTCCCAGAGTCCGGCACACCAGGTCAAACAGGTCCTTCCCCTTCCATTTCATCTGCAATGGAACCAACAGCAGAGAGCATTGAACAACACCAACAAGAACAAGAACAGATGCTCCCCTGACTCAGCCACTCTGCACTATCACTTTCCAGTTTTAGGATTCCAAAGCACAAAGCTCCTAGGAAGATGGCTGATGACCACAGAAGCTAAAATGGACTTTCCCAATATACTGAGCAAAGGCAGCTGGAAAATGTCACATGAAGCTTAATGATTTGCTAACTGTGAAGCAAACACACCGAGCACCTCCCAGGGACATTTCCAAAGGTTCTGAGAACAGCTAGTAAGTACACACAAACCTGCAGATGAGTCCAACATGGTTTGTGAGCCTAGTAAGACGCTGAGCTTTCAGAGACATTGTCAATATTTTTTTACGTCATTACTCTGTCCTGTGATTAAGGGGAATTAAAAAGGCTAAGTTTCAGAACTAAATGTCTGGTTTTAACCACTGGTCCTTTGTTAGTGCCACAGTAAGAATTTAATAAATGCTAGCTGAATCAATCCTCCACGTGGAGGGTAAGAAGACAGAGTCGTGCATGACAATAAAAGGCAACAAGGATCTAAACAACTATAAGGTCCAGAACAATACACGGAAAAAAAGTTTAGATAAACTATAGGAACTACCCCTCTAACAGGAGAAGGCAGGCATGTGAACTGACAACCACAACCTGACACTCTATGTAGGTATGCTAGAAAGGCACCAAACAAAGGACCGATCGAGAGCGGAAGGAGGAAGGAGGCAGGGCCTGAAAGGTCTCCTGCTCAGATGAGGAAAACAACACGAGGCAGGCAACGTCTTGCCCAGGCTGACACAGTAATTCCAAAATTTTAAGAAACTGAGATTGTTTGGTTTTCTTCCTGAAACCAAAGTGGCTGGCCCAGATCTGCTGGCCATCTGGAAGGCTGGCATCTTGGTGCACACCAGCATTGACGTGACTCGCTCCCTCCTTAGCTTTAGGCGCTGCTACCCCCTTGTGGATAACCCAGTTAAACCAACCAGGGTCACAGCCCCACAGGCTCCTCCAGGAGAAATGCTGGGGTCCAGCCATCCAAACCATTGCTGGGGTCTTGCTTCTGTCTCCAAGATTCCAAAGCAAAAGCTAAATGGCACCGTGTGGAAGCATCACCAAAGTGACGGGAGCGTCGGTGGCAGGCCGTGATTCGGGTCTATGTGCTGTACCCGCCGAGAGATGAGGCTACTGCAGCACTAGCTCTCCCTTGGGGCACTCAGGCTTTAGGATGCTTAATGTTAATCAGTGAAAAAGAGTGCCCCAAACTCCCTAGCATCATCAAAAAAGGGACTGAGGGTAAGGGACTGTTTAAAATTGTAAACAAAAATGAAAACTATTCTAAAAAAACAAAACCTCCAGTGTTTGAGCTGCTTTCATTAGACAGTGAGCTCCTTGGAAGCAGGGACTATTTTGCCTTTCTTTGGGCTTAGCACATAGTAGGTGCTTAATAAGTGCTTGCCGATGTTGATGATGCTTTACTAAAACCTGACTCTGAAAGGGTTCTTACAACTCCCTGTGCTACTGTCCCTATAAGTGAGTGGGCCCAGGGCACAGGGAGTTCAGATCCCAGCTACTGAGCTTACCAGCAGGCAGCCAGAGGCAGGACAGCAGCGCAGGGAGAAGTCTGGGAGGCAGGGGTCATCCCAGGCATCATCATCCCAGGCCCTTCGGCCTACTCTCTGGCTCAAAGGAGCTTGGGTTTTAAGAGTGATTTTAAATAAAGTAAAACAGCATAAAGTTTATTTCTGCGAGATCTTAACAAATCGAACTTTCAGTGACAGTTTTGGGCACACCTGTTTCCCCATCAAGCTAAGGGTTTTTCCAGTTCCCAGCATATTTTAATCCCAGGGTACAGACTTTACTGAAATAACATTTATTTTGGAAAAGAAAAACCACATAAGTTCAGAATATTTTCCTCCTAACACTATTTTAAGCCTGAACACAGTACATTACTTACAAATGCCTGGCTGTTTAACAGGAGAATGCCAACACTGAACAATCACTATGAGCTCTGGAGAAGAGGAGCAGCCAGGGTCCAAGAAGCTCTGAGAGCTGACGCCCCCAAACTAAGCAACGCTTTCCATCACATCCCATCCCATTCAGAGTGTACAGACTAGCATCTGCTTCTTATGGCAGATGTGGGTGGCAAATTGTATGCATAACGTTACTAAACTATAGTTACTAAGGGAATTTTAACCAAATTCCTTGACTTGGAAGTTTGAATCCTCAACTGAGATACTGTATCAGGAAAGTTCTACCACACTGCACAGTATATTTGCACTGAACTTTACAAGCAAACACAAAAACCACAGATATGGGAACTATGGCCTCCCAGACAGGAGGCTTGGCTTGAACTCAGGACTATCAACCAATCAACAAAAATTTAGACGGTAATCCTGGGCCTCTTCTGGGTCCACCTCACAAAAACAATGAAATTAGCAAACCCTATTAGGGATGGAAGCAGTAGACACAGCACCCGCCCACCAGCCACTGACAAACTAAGAGACTAGCTTTCTTTATTTTCAAGGAACCTGTGCTCTCCAGGGCCACTAGGAGGGCCTTGCTGAGTCCCACACGTGGACCTTCCCAAGCCACCTCTGGCCTGTCCAGAAAGGAAATCCCTTCTCCCTTTTAACTAACCAAGATTCACCAAGATGACAGAATCCAATGTTACTAAACAAGGAGCGTAATGAAAACCTGGTACAAAGATTAGCTGAAATAAATGGTGAAGGTTACAAAGACACAATCTGTCAGTAACCTGGTCCAGGCAATAGCAAACATTCCCTTCAGCTCTCCAAGATCCCAACTCTCCCTCCCTGTTCCCCCTCTCCTCCTCTTCTTACCCAATTCTGATCCTCTGAGGATCTCTCTAGGCTTCCTTCTAAGTCTTTTCCATATCCCAAGGGCCCTCAACAACATCTTCAGCAGGGCCAGCTCTCACTTTCAGGAAGTTAGGAAGCTTTAGCCTGCCTTCCCACAATTTCCCAGCAAGGCCCCTCCTGCCCCCCTCCCTCCCCCCGCCACTTCCCAATAAGCATAATCCTATTTCTAAGTGACCATCCTGGCTCTCAAACTCTGGCCCAGTTGGCCCACAGAGGGCCTGCATTTCAGGGTGGGGTACGCCAACCCGAAGGACTCCTGGGGAGAGCAAAAGGAAGCCCCAGAATTTTGGCAGCAGGAACTTTTTTGTGTAGCCATGGCCCAGGCAGGTTTCTGGTTCAGCCACTCCAGGGCTCAGACACCTTCCACAGACAAAGTTCATGAGTTCCCACGCCTGGTTAGCCAGCTGGCCCTCCCGAGGTGACCCTCCCGAGGTGGCCCTCCCAGAGCCGACCATGGAGAGCTGGTCCTTAAACAGCAGACACGCACAGCTTGACAAGGACTGACAATCTTGGGCTCTGCTGATACGGACTTCAAAAACGTAGCAGGGTCCTGGGCTCTCTTCGGCAGCACACAGATGACATGCAAATTCCTGAAGTGTCCCATATTTTTTTAAAGTCACCCCTATGCCACAGAAGGCGTTAGATGCAGAGTGAATTGAGTAGAACACAGAGAACCACTTATATTCTAACAAGGTCACTATAAAGATTTTAGAACTCTGATTGATACTCTCACCAAGCATCGTCCAGCGGATTCCGGATACAACAGCTGCCTGCCTGCCAACAGTGAGAAAATGGGTCCAGAGGGCACAATGAGATGCCTTCTTTTGGACGTGGACAATGGAGGAATTCGTTTGCAACAGGGGTTTTGTTTTTCTTTATTTTTTCAATGGGGGAGAGGTGAAAGTCGGAGGGAGAGAAGATGGATTTTCAAGGACTAAAAAAATAATTGAATTTTTTTTTTTTTAAATGAGACCTTGGGGGCTCCAGTGAAATCCCTCAAATACAGCTGTATAATTTTTTTTTTAATTAATGAAAATCCACCTTCTCTTCCTCTCACCTTCCTCTGACCTACTCCTGAAAAAGAAAAACAAACCCATTGTAACAAGTATGCATAATCAAGCAAGACAAATTTCCACATTGGCCATGTCCCCAAAAATGTCCCAGTCTGCACCCTGAGTTTATCACCTCTCTATCAGGTGGTAGAGAATCCATATAAAATTAACCTACTGTATAACCCTGCTCCCCTCCACTGATGTCTGCCAGACCAAGGAAGGATGGATCACCAAGCCTCATAAGCTAATATGAAGAAGACAGAATCTGTGTGTCTGACAGAGACATCACTGCATAATGGATGGATAGTGACCTGGATTTAAACCTAAATCACAAAGATGTGGATTCAAATCTTCCCCCAACATTGTGTGGGTTATTCAGGCCCTAAGCAAGTAAGTAAATCTTTCTGAGCCCCAGTGGAGATCTAGAAAAACAGCACCTACTTCACAAGGCTATCGTGAGGATGAACTGATGCAATGTATATAGAAGGATTTCTGATGCTTCCAGGGCTATAAAAATCCCAGCTATTATTATGATGTCGGGGCAAAAATAGTTGCAAGGTAAATAAATGCAGGAGAGGTCAATGTGTTCCACTTTCCCCACCTCTGAAGAGCCTAAGCACGGGCTCTGCAGTGGAACCCTGATGCCTGGAGCCTTGAGGCAAACCAGGGAAACACAGACCAGCTCATTTCCGCCTTGGTTCACAGGAGCACTGCCTCAGACACAGTCAACACAAATATTTTTTGGACATGAAGCACTAGCACAAGGACCTTTTCAAAGCGTTTCCACTAAAATATCTGTCTAATAACCACTATTTTCCACCCTGATACGCCTCTCTTTCAGGCCCTGCACCAATATTATTTTAGTATCTTTTTTAAAACTTCTTTAACAGAATGCTGAAGGAACAGTGAGTTTCTGTTAAGGGCACTCACCGTGCCAGGCACTGTGCAGAGCACTGGAATGCAAAAACAGGGAAAATCAAAGAGGGCAGCACGGCCCATGCCAGGGCTGGCAAACCAGGGCCCCAGGGCCAAATGCAGGCTGTTGTTGCTCTGATGGCCCGAACTAAGAAGCAAGCAATCAATAAGCATTTATTAAGCACCTACTATGTGCCGAGCACTGTGATCAGTACTGGGGATACAAAAAGGGGACAAAAGATAGCCCCTGCCTTCATGGAGCTTACAATCAAATTGGGTTTTTATGTTTTAAAATATTATAAAAGTTTATTTAAAAATCTAAGCCCCCTTCTTCGCTCCCCAGGGCTACACAAAGGCAGCGCTGTGGCCCCTCTGGTAGATGGAGAAAGCGCCAATCTGGACTCAGGTCTCACCTGGGCAGGGTGACTTGGGCAGCTGAAATGTCCCCAAACCAACCATGTATACCTAGATAGGAATGCCCCAAGGGCCATGTTTGTTTTGAGCCTATCACGAGCTAGGCCTGGGGAATACAAAGGCAGTCCTTGCCCTCCAGGAGTTTCTGACATGCTACAAAGGGGTGGGGGGTGGGGATAATGATGATGAGAAGGAGGATGAGGATGAGCAGGAGGAGAACAGCTAACATTTATACTGCACATACTAAGTGCCAGATGTGCTGAGAGCCTTACAGTTATTATCTCATTAGATGCTCACGACAGCTCTGGGAGGTGGAAGCTTTCATTACCCCCACTGTATCGGTAAGGAAGCTGAAGCAGGCAAAGGCCAAGAGACTTGGCCAGGGTCACAAAGCTAGTAAGGATGGAAGTCTTCCTGACTCCAGGTCCAGTGTTCTGCCCACTTTGCCACCTCGCTGCCCTGGTATACCACATGTTCACAAAAGGGTAAATACCGGCTATAAACAAAATAAATGCACACTGTTTGGGGGGTGGGAAGAACATTGAAACAAATGGCGAAATAAAGAAAGGTCTCTTGAAGGAGCTGGCGGCTGAGCTAGGTGTCTGAGGGGGGCCGGGTGCTGCCCATCCCAAGCATGCAGATGTGAGGCCACAAGGCAGGGAGGGAGAGATGGAGTGTCGGATGCCAGGGACAGCCAGAAGGCCAGTGTGTGCTATGAGCACAAGCCAGAGCCCACAATGAAAGCTGTAACGTGTCCCCAAGGTGGATAATGGGAGCTGGGAGAATTCAACACAATACCAACTCATCTTTCCACCCACAATCCCAAAGACCCTCCAGCAGAGCCCTCCCCCTGCAGTTCCTAAGGGCCCAGTCCTTGCCTTTAGAGCCGTGCTCTCCATGATTTTAACACGCTGCAGTTTCATTTCTGAGATAGGTACTTGCTGTGTGTACTGAAGACAGATGGGGGTGAACTGTCTACAAGAGCTGCTGGCCTGCCCTTCTGTGTAGGGTCTGGATTTATGAGTTCTTTCCTGGGATCAGCACAGGCTGTGCTCGGTGAGTGGCACGGGGCACCGGAGCCGGGAGCTGCTCTCTGCTACAGGAAAATGGGGCCACACCAACACCCCACAGCTGCTGTATGCGAGCTCCATCAGCAGGACCCCGAGATTCTGTGCCCTTTCACTCAGTCTCTCCAAACCCCTCTGAGCCCTATCATAAGGGGCATTACATCTGGCAGTGGGAATAAATTCCCCCCAGCCAAAGGCCAGCCAGACCCAAACTGCCTTGCCAGGAAGCCTTCACCCTGAACGCGTGGGCTCTCACCAGACAGCAAATGAGAAGCAGCCCAAGTCTTGCGGAATAGTCACTAACCAGGGTTTTTATAATAAGCTCACAAGCTGCTATGACATTTGTCACAGATCTGATTAAAGGTCAGCTCGGTCACAGAAGAAATTCATGTATTTCATTCCCCAGTCACCACCAAGTTCAGCGGAGATCTCTACTCACCAAATCACAGGAAAGGCAGAACACCTAAGGCCTCAAGGCCACCAAAGGGGAGCCGAAGGTGACCAATCACATGGCATTTAAAGCTGGAAAGGATCAATAGCACCCCCTCGTTTTACAAACAAATGAATTGAGGCCCATAAAGGTTAAGTGACTTGCTCAAGGTCACACAGGCAGCAAATGACAAAGGCAGGATTCGAATCCAGGTCTTCTGACTCCAAATACTTTCCACCATCTATACTTCCCATTTAACTTTAAAAGTGTAATAAACCAACGATAGACATGATTTGTTCATTTAAAAACCACAGCAAAACAGATGTCAAATACCTTAGGTTACAAGCTAAACACAACAGGAAGGGTTATAGAACGATTTTGCTGCTTTACAAGTGCTGGGGAGCAACTTGCTAATGAATTCCATTAAAATCTATTCCAATTAACCCCAGAGGATGCAGAAAGTGCTAATGCTTGTCTCCAGCTGACACTCTCCAGAATTAATGGTGAGGTCTCAGCACAGGGAGCAAAGACAGGGCCTCATGCTCCTTAGGCTGAGCCATCTTCTCTGGCCAGGAAAGGATATAGACCCTCCTGGATTCAGGTCCCTCAGTAGAGCAGAACCGGGAACTGTCCAAATGAGAATGTCTCCCAGCACAGAGAGTCTTCATGAGGGAGCACTGCATTTGTGGAGTTTCATCTATTTCCTGTGTGATAAAATCCGCTCCTTTTGTCACCCCAGCCACAGAATAGAAAGGGATTTTTCTGTTCCACACGACTGTCACTGGTGACTGCCCTAATGAATCACAGGGGCTAGTGCATTTCTCTCATTTGTCTTCTTCCTATTGCTAGCGTCTGGCAGTTATATATTTTTTACAAATCACTTTTTCCCAATAAGCAACATGATTCTTAAATATCCTTTCTCTCTAACTGCTTCCTCAGAGAACTGAGCGATCCAACATGGTCTCAGTTACAAGATTTTTCTCAATTCTGGGCCTCTTCTTCCTTAGTCCAGGGTTCATTTTATCTCTGTATACAGTAAGAGTTTAATAAGTGGGCTTTTTTTTCATTCCTCTCTTCCAACTGCCTTAACGATTGCTACCATCTCAAAACCAGCAGAGTAACCCTCCTTACCAAACCAATGGCCAGTGTGCCACCTAAACGGTCCTCCCAAATCAGTCATCAATGAAAGAGTTTCTTTTGGGGCTTATAGGTGGTGCAGTTGTAAGAGATAGGTAAAAGTTAGGGAAAGTTAGGTTTCCACAGAATTGTCAGCTTGAACAAAGAAGGAGTAAAGATTAACCAGGATGAGGGTCCCCAGCCAATGGGAATAAAGTTTGCGGTTTTGCAGAAACCACAGATTCAGAATACTATCCAGGATGTTAGGGAAACTGGTCTAAACTGGCCAGAAAACAATCAGGGTTGAAGAGAAAGCTGGGTCAAATGGCTACCAGGCATGATTAATTGGCTAACTGAATATTACCTCACACACCCACAGGGAGGAGTTTTCCACCATTTTTAAGCATGGGACATATGTTGAGGAGGGAACATGTTAAGGAGTTGCATGTTGGGGGCGTATAGGGAAGATTGTGACCTAGAAGGGAGCAGGCCAATCCGTTCTCTGAAGGGAGGTACTGAGCTGATGGTGCAGCAATCTGTCAGTCTAACAGAATAAAGTTGGTCTCACTCCTGTACTCCCCACTCCCCCTTCCTAGAGAAGTGTGGAGTCCACTTCTGGCCAGGAACGTTCACCAGTTCCTTTGGATTCCTCAATAATAATAAATTGCCCTTGATACCTGAATTTCAGTGTCAAGCATGTTTCTAACACAGAAGATAGGCGCTGGGCTTGGAATCAGGGAGACTCATCTTCCTGAGTTCAAATCCAGCCTCAGACACTAGCTATGACCCTGAACAAGGTGCCTCACCCTGTTGGCCTCAGTTTCCTCATCTGTAAAATGAGCTGGACAAGGGAATGGCAAACCTCTGCCAAGAAAACCCTAAATGGGGTCACCGCCTGGCCTGCCTATTTCTCTACTTTCTCATTGCCAGACTTCACTCAATCCTTCTGGTCCTCAGGTCACAGCTTCCACAAAAACAGAGTCCAGATGCTTTCCCCACTTTCTAATTTCTCCTCCTGTCCATTTCATACCTAAAATGTCCTCAGCCTGCGCCCCACTTCACCCCACTCTGAGTCTCCTACTCTGCTCCAGGAAGCCTGTCTGCGAGATCAGAGACCACACAGACTCAAAGCTGAAAGGAACCTACTATGTGTAAGGGTACTAGTGATACAAAAAAAAAAAAAAAAAACCAACAAGCCCACAGTCCTTGCCCTCAAGTAATCCCATAATCTTAGGATCAAAAGGCCCTCAGAGGCCATCCAGTCCAACTCACACCTCAACAATACATCTGACAAGTAGTGACTCAACCTTGCATGAAGCCCTCCAGTGAGGGGGAACCTGCCACCACCCTAGGTGGAAGAGATTTGTTAGCAAGTTTTTCTTTACATAAAACTAATAGTGCCCCTTGATAACCTCCCTTCCCAAAACTAACTAACTAATCCCCCTCCAAGAAGGACTAAGCCAGGCCCCTTTCAAATTCCTGAAGATGACTAGCTTGCGCCTTCCCCTGCCCAAGTCTCAAGTCTTCTCTCTCTCAGCCAAATATTTTGTATCATTTCCCCTATTAAAATGTAATAGTTATGATATATAGCTGAATTGAAATTCAGTGTGTGGGTGTATATATACATATATAATCGTATCTACAATCTATATAATACATTTATATATACATATATTCCCTCAGAATATACACACATAATTGTAATTCAGTCAAGTATATTTATTTATACTTATCATCCACAAATTTCTGGGTAAGACAGCCTATACACTACTCATGAGGCTTACTTAATACAGCAGGCAGTTACAACAAATAACTATAATGCACAATACATAAGTACATAAAAGATATATAAAATTATCATTTAGAATAGATATTAAAAGATACAAAATGGCACCAGGCTGGAAAGATCACTTCTAACTGAGGAAAAAAGAAAGCCGAAGAGAGGATCACCTGATAGGGGGCGGGTGGAACCCTCAAAGGATGGATGGAGAGCCCTGCGCTTAGAGAATGATGGAAACAAAGGAAAGAAGGCCCCAGGTGTGTATGAGAGATGGAGAATCCAGGTGTGACTGGAGCAGTGAACCAGAGGCACGGAGGAGCCCAAGGAAAGGGCTGGAAAGGTAAAGGGACAGCCCCAGGCTCCAGGACTTTGGATTTTATCCTTTGGGGTGGGCACCAAAGTGCAGAAAGCCTGGAAGCAGAAGTGCATGAGCAGATCTGTGCAGAAGGAAAATCTCAGCTGCCTTTCACATACAGAACTCCAGTGACCCAGGAATCAAGGCATTTATTCAGACTCTCGAGTATGAAAAGGAGCGTTTCCTCATTCACCACCATGTATACTCCCTTTGTTTAGGAGCAGCTGGCTGGCAGGCCAGAGACCTGGATGTTAGTCTTGGCTTTGTCCCTAGCCCACCGAAGGACCTTGGTGAGAACCACAGCAGCCAAGGCCTCCCTTGTCTGGGCCAGAATTCTTGATTTGCAACACGAGGGGACTGAATTAGATAATGTTGAGGTACCTTCCAGACGTAAAATGCTGTTATCTCTGATTTGGAAGATGCAGCTAAATGCTCCCCAATTAATTCCAAATCCTTAACCTACCACTCCCCTGCAGCTACCCACTGCAATGATTAGGATCTCTCTCTCTCCCTTCCCTTATCTCTCTCTCTCTCTCTCCCTCTCACACACACACACACACACACGTTAGTATGTGTTAAATACATACATGTGCATAATGTGCCCATATTTCCTTCAAAATATAAACTCTTTGAAAGCAAGAACTAATTACATTCTTGAATCTAAAACATCCTCAGAGCCTAGGGAATGCTCCCCACTCCAGACACTCCACAACTGTTTGTGGTTGCTGTGAATGTGGATGAGTCTTCAGAGCAGCACAGCTTTCAAAGCAATGATTGCAATAAAGCAAGAATTTATTATCTGCCTTATGAAAGTTCTAATTGCATAATTAAGCCTTAAGGTGTATATTTCCCCCATTGGTGACACATACTGATTTCCTCTTTCTAAAAATACCTTGAAGAAAACCTAGATCTCAAACTTTCAAATATTAAAAATATCCTAAGAGCAAAAAAGATAAGCATGAAATATATTAGAGAGAGCTTAAAATGCTACAAATTAAAATTCTAGCCGTCCAAATTGCCTGCTGTGTGGTAACAAGTTTTAAATGCATGCACACACACACACACATACAGAGCTTCAAATAGAGAGATATATACATATATATGTGTTTGTGTGTAACATTTATGCACACACACCAACACCTCCCACTTATTCTCTATGGCTTCTTGCATCTTCCCCACTGAGAAGCTGAGGGCCTGGCTGAGGAATCCCAAGCCCTGGGTTCTGGCCCTGGCTCTGACACATTACAGCTGTGGGATTCTCAGCACAGGGGTCAGCCCCAGGTATACAGAGATAAATAGTAAGGCCCTGTTCTCAAGGGGGACATAAGGGGAATAAAACAGGTAAACAAGATACATACACATGAATCTCAAGAAGGCCAGAGTACTAGTAAGAGGGAGGCATCAGGAAAGACCTAATGTAGAAGTGGCACCTGGGCTGGGCCTCCACTTCTCCCACATTCTGACTCAGTGGAGGGCAAGGAGAATCAAAATCCTCCCTCTTCCCCATCCCCACTTCCAGAGTCTCCCCCCATCACCATAACTCTGCAATCTCTCTTCCTTTGAGGTTCACTCAGTTCAAATTTATCATCAATCCAGAGACCCTGGTGGCCATTAGCTCCCCAATTGCAGGCCACTCTCTGTCCTTTCTCACTCACTCCTTCACCCCAACTCCTGCCTTCATACTAGGTGACTTCATGTTGATGTTCCCTCAAACACCCTAACTTCCTAGCTGCTCATTCACTCCGCTGCCATGATATGCCCTCTCCTCTCCCTCAGCCACATGAGGGATGGTCATACCCCTGATTTTAGCATTACCCACACTTCCATCAAGAACTCCAAAATTCTCCTCTTAAATTGTGATTTTTTTGACCATTCCATATCTCCAGAGGCTCATCACTCCTGACCCTACAACCTCCAATCCCAACTACTGGGGATCATCCATCACTTCCTGTGCTACCTCCATTCTCCTCCCCTCCATATATGACCTCTTGGTGAACCAGGGCAGCTCCACACTCTCTTCTCCTCTTTAACCCCTTCCTCCCTTGTCCTATTGCCAATAAGCTTAACAAACCCCAACCCAGAATTACTCTCCCTCTTTTCTTCCCTCCTACTTATGGTGCTGCTAAGCAGAGCTGGAGAAAAGTCACAAAACCCACTCCAAACTGTCATCTAATCTCCACTGGCCCCTCAGGAGAGGAAGGCAACCCTCCTACTCCCTAATCAATTTTCCATCCTCCTCACTAGTGGCTTTTCCAGACCTTCTCTACTCTCCTCAAGCCTCCCACGTGTGAAAGCATCTTAAAAGCCTCTTTTTTTAGTTGAACTGAAAATGTTAAGACATAAATATTTATCAGAAGTACTTAATCAAACCTCTGAGGAAACAAAAAATCCTTTCTCTCCCACCTTTTTCTCATAAGAAAGTATTTAAAAAGTTAAGAACAAAAGCTAAGGCCCTAGAAAATAGAACTGTGCTGATAACCAAACTCAGACTGAGAAATATCTCATATAGTCTAAAAGAGAAATTAGCCGATGAGACCAGTCCCTACAAGCAAATACAAAGAGTCCATGATGCAGTTCCCCACATGCCTCCTGGAGAAGGAGAGTCGTGGTAACAGATAATGGAAGTGCCTTGAAGAGTCTTAGAGCCTACACCGACATCACCTAACTGGAGCACAGGGTAAATAAGAGGCCTCTGCATTAATAATGCTGTAAGGGGAGAGATCTCCTGCCTTCCTCTCTTCACAGCCAACACGTGCCCCTTGTAAACAGGCCTTGGTTCTTGATATTTGTTCTTTCCTTTTTGGTGAAGAAAGCTGGAGGCAACTAGTTTGTGAGTGTCCTAAGGTCAGGAGAGCGAGTAGTGCAACAGCCTGGAGATTCAGGCATCAAGTCCATGCTGGTGCCGGGTTTTACAGAGAGTACGGTATCAATGCCCTGAGGAGCAAGAAATGACCTTTGGGACCCAGCCCAGCATTAGCTGAGACAATATAGGATTCATCCTCCACCAATGATGCATCTGGAATTGAACTTGGCAGGATAAAGGGTATGCAGAAAGAGCACAAAGCCCAAGCCCACTCTTCCCAGAGGGATCAACAGCCAGGGGCCCAAATGGGAGAGAACACGTATATGTAGGGCACCCAGTTGGCACAGTTTTTCCTTTATTTCAAATGTGCCCAGCAGAATTCTGAATCACTCGGAGAAAAATGGGAAGACTTGTATGAAGCAGAGCAGAGTGAAGAAAGCAGAACCAAAAGAATCATTCATACAATGAAAACAATGCAAACACAGTTCCCTTGGAGGGGCAACGACACTCAAATACCACAGCTAAACTTCAACACTGGAAAAAGGGGCCCCACCGTACTTCCTGCAGTTGTTGATGACAACATATTAAAATAAGTTGTGATGACAAACAAAAGCTTTTTTTTAAAGAATGTCAATTGACAAAGAAGGAAAAAGATGTCACAAGTAGCACATTAGTTCAAGGTGCTACATAGAGGCTGGCGCTGGAGATGGAGACATTTACGTGACCAGAGCTAGAACATAAAATAGCTTTTCACTTCAGTCAACGGGGTGGGTAAGCATCATCATAAGAGCAATCAGGGTGGTCACATAATAATTATGAAAAAAAGTGAATACTTTCAGCAACTCTCTTTTTCATGGTAGTAGAATAAAGGCTGAGACCTTAAAATGTCTCAATTTCCTTCTTGATAAACTTTGAGGACTGACAAAGCTCTGGAAATTAGGAGCCCAGTGGGAATGAACGAAGGGCAAATGGACAAGCAGAAGCGGCCCACGCTGTTCGAGCACTTTAAAGGTCTGCAGAGTGCCACGCACATTATTCCATCTGACCTCACAGCGACTTGGCACGTACAGATGCTTTAATGAGGCCTATTTTACCAATGAGCCAACTGAAGGTGGGGGAGCTCAGGGTCACACAGCTACTCCCAATTGGAATGCAGGTCTTCCCAACTCCAAGTCTAGTGTTCTAGCTACTTTACCACCTTTTCATTCAATAAACTAAGTTTAATAAACATTTAGTAAGCATTCTAGGCATTCCCCGTCTCAATAAAAACCAGGAGACAGTGATTGTTCTGAAAGGGCAGAGCTCGAATGTGAAGCCTGGTCTCTTTTACCTCTAAATCTGGGAACTTTTCCCTACCCCACTTCTCCCTCTCTGACTAGATAAGAAAGGAAAATATAAAAATTCATTTGCAAAAATGACTCCCAGCAAGTTCCAATGATCCAACCAGCAATTCTGGTTGGCGATTAAGTTAGCAGTATTTTTCTCCCTGCTAATAATATGCTTTTCTTTAAATTCTTTAAAATGACTCCAAAAGGACTTCTGAGATGATAGAGCGAGAAGTCATAGGGGAGTCTGGGTCTTCATGATACTCCTCCAAAACAATAGGAAAAGAATCGTAATAAAATCACTAGAAAGACTGACACAAAATTAAAATTCAGCAGAAACAATGAGCAAGCTGAATAACTTCAGTTTTAAAATCATTATGGATGAAAAGAAATAAGGTAAAACAACAGTAGAAAAGTTTACCACAATGATTACAGAAGCAGCTCCAAAAATAACACAAGAAATCCTGAGAGAGGAAGAATTAAGCAGAGAGCAGACCTACTGGAGGAATCAAAGGAAGAATTAAAATGACTCCTTTGCCTCTCCAAAAAATAATGAAATCACAAGAGAAATTAAAAGAATCCAAACAGCTTTTAAAAATCCTGAAGGAATTAAAGAAGAATCACAATGCCGCTAGAAAATCTTAGGAGATGACACTACAGAGGAAAGCAAAAGAAGGCGGCAGGCCACCTAGCAAGGGCTTGGAGAGCCCAATGGGAAGCGGCTCAGGCGCTTCAGTAAACTGAGGGGCTGGGGAGAAGGTCTCTACAGACCCTTCCAGTACAAAATTCTAGGATGTTATGATTCTATGACTCCAAAAACACTGCTAAGTAGGAAGTGGAATCTCAAAAAGGGCGGTGGATTTGGAATCAAGCCCCCAAACATTTCTGGGCTCCAGCTTCTTCCTCTCTAAAATGGAGTTCTCCAAAGGACCTTTTCAACTCCAATATCCTGAGTTTATTATTAAAACAGGAGAAGACAGAATGGCAAATAATGGTGGGATAGGAGCAAACCAGCTCAGAAAGTAAGTAATTCAACTAGAAAAAGCTTAAGAGCACAGATTTGTAGAAAACAACAAATCAAGGAAAAGAAAACCTCAGAATTACAGCATTGCTTGGAAAATATCGTAGTTAAGAAAGCTATTTCAAGAAAGTTTACAAAAAATTTTCCTAGGGCCCACTGGAAGGGTTTTGGGGGCTCATCTGGTCCAACCTATACCTGAAGCAAGAATCCCTCCGCATCATTACCTGACAAAGGCCTCTCGCACACCTCCAATGCAGAAGAGCTCACAATTTTTCAAGGCATTTAGGGATAGTGCCAATTGCTAGGAACGTCTTCCTAGACTGAGCTGAAATCTCTAAAGCGAAACAAAGCTAATGCCAAGTCAGGGCCCTACTAAGTCTTCTCTTCTCCCAGCACAAAAAACCAAACCAAAAAAGCCTTCAATTTCCACATGTGATCGATCACTGCAACATTCAAATGTTTTTGACCAAGGCTACACAAAACTGTCTAGCAGAGAGACAGAATACATATAAAGACAATAAATAACAATAGATAGAACTAAAAATAAAGTGGTAATTTCAACTCTCAACCACAACTTGGCAGATTTTTCAGAGCTGACAAAATGTCCCATGATGTCGATACAAAAATCCATACCCACTGCTAGTATTAATTTTTGTGGGATCAATAAAAAAGACTGGTAAATAACCTTAATGTTATCTCCGAATCTTCCTTTATCATCATCTCTCACATCCAATCGGTTACCAAAGTCTTCTTCCCATCTTTTGCATCTCTTCTCTATTCCCACCGCCAGTGGCCTAGTTCAAGCCATCATTATCACTATTAGACCAGCCTCTGAAGAGTGTTCCTGCCTCTGATTCTTCTGCCAGAAAAAACCTTCCCCAATCTGGTCAGATCATTCCTGGGCACAGAATTCCTGGCTCCTTATTACCCGCACAGCCCAGGTAAACCTGGCCATCCCACCTGCAGCCTAATATCATGGTGCTCACCTCTGCATACTCTATACTCCTTCCCAATGTCACCTGCCCTGGTTCTGTGCTTTCCCACCTCTGGACCATAATGATTCCTTCTATTCCTGTATCAGTAATTAAGGTGGGCTTTTTGCTGTTCTTCTCTTAAGTGCCTTCAATGATGCTGGCCTCTGAATGGGGCAGGAGTGTTTCTCAGCACTAAGACAGTGCAAAGGTAATCAGCAAAGGCTTGTGGTTGTCTTCTCCTTTGGAATGCAGGGAGTAGTTAAGTACCTTTGATGAGTCTTGCCTTTCAAATGTAATGGCCAGCCAAATGGGATTTTTCACTGTTCTTTGTTTGAGTGATTCTCAGGGCCCTGATATAAGATCCAAGGTTGGTGTTTGACTTCTGGGGCTTGCGACTTGAAGAGACTCTGGGAGCCATTGTTAAGAGCCCCCCGGCTTGTAAATCCAGACGTTGATGCCTTCTTGGTAACTATGAACTGTGATTTGAATCAGACAAGGTCCGTCTGTTGATGTTTGTAATTTCTATTTGTTTGTATGTGCTCTGAAGTTCAGGTTGCTGGCTTTTCCTCCTGAACTAAGTAAGTTTATGTATGCGTGTGTGATTAAAGGGAGACTGCTAACCCTTTAACGTTGCTTTCCTTAGTAAGGCAGATCAAAGAACCTGTGCTGGCAGCTCTTGTTGCTGGTCTTGTTGGGTCTTACACCCAGCGACAGCTGCCAGCTGAATTGTTGCTATGACTCCCACATCAGTCAGTTAGTCACTTAGGATTTATGAAGTGCTTACTATGTGACAGTTGTTTCAGTCACATCTGACTCCCTGTGACCCCATTTGGGGTTTTCTTGGCAGAGAGGCTGGAGCGGTTTGCCATTTCCTTCTCCAGCTCACTTCACAGATGAGGAAACTGGCAAACAGGGTGAAGTGACTTGCCCAGCGTCACACAATCAGTAAGTGTTTGAGGCTGGATTTGAATTCAGGTCTTCTGACTCCAGGCCCAGCATTCTATCTACTGCACCACCTAGCTACCCTTACTATGTGACAAGGACTGTGTTAAATGCTGAATACAAAAAAGGGAGCTGGGTTCTGCCTCTTATATTCTTACTTTCTTTTGTCCTTAGTCATTGAATGGGCATTGCCTCAGACAAACTGAGGCCTGGGAAAGACCTTATTTTACAAAGGCCAAGGTCTGCCATTGCCTCATGGGCCATCGCCATTCATCCTGACTTCTGTCTGGCCACTAGACTTCAATGACTCCGGAGGAAAGAGTGAGGCTGACGTCTGCACAGCTCTTCCTCACTAAAATCCAGTTCAAGAGCAAGTCAAAACATCACCCTCCTGACTTCATGGGAACTCTTCTGGAGCAAAGGATGAACAACTGGAGATACAACATCAATGAAAAATGTGCCCAGAGTGGCTTGGGGGGATAGAGGGAGGATGAGGGCCCTGATCAGAGAGCCAATCAGGAAAGGCTTCCTAAAGGGGGAGGCATGTGGGCTGGACCTGGAGGGGAGGCTGAGTGACTAAGGAGAGAACATTCCAGGCCTGGGGGCACAGATGGCTGTGAGGCCCGCCACATCTGAGGATCAGCAAGGAAGCTGGCCTGGCAGGAGTGAGGTGTGATCAGCCAAAAAAAGAGGTGCCGAAGCTAGACTGGGAAGGGCTTTCAGCACTAACAGAGGCCATGGGGAGCCACTGAAGTTTCTTGAAGAGAGGAGTGACAAGTCAGACTTGGAAAGGAGCCCAGGAGGCACATCATCCAACCTCCTCACTTTACAGAGGAGGAAACTGAGGTCCAGAGAAGGGAAGTGGCTTGCATGAGGTCACACAGGGGGTAGAGAGCAGAGGCGGGATTTCAGCCTGGCTCCGACTCCAGACCCAGCATTCTCTCCTATTCCTCTCTATCTGTGAAGGCCTAATTTTCTAGGTAGCTTGCTCTATGAAGCACAGCTCTGATCTGCCCCTCCCCCAGCCCCATTCTATCCACTCTAGGAACACCCGATTACTGGGATCAAACAGACGATCCTTTCCTCAGGATGCTGAAAGCCCTTCCCAGTCCAGCTGAGGCCTCTCTTTTTAGGCTGATCACACCTCACTCCAGCCAGGTGGCTTCCTTGCAGATCCTCAGACATAGCAGGCTGTCTCTTCTGCACTGCTGTCTGTGCCCCCTCTGCTTTATCACTTCTGCCTCCTTCTTCTCCTTCCCCTCCTCCCCCCACCTGGCTCAGCTCACAGGCCCGCTCTTTTAGAAAGCCTCTCCTGAACACCCTAGCGCTTGGGGCCCTCTCCCTCTCAAACCAGCCTGCTGTATCACTACCAAGAAGGTAAGAGGCAGAAACAGCTCCCTTTTTTGTGTCCCAGCATTTAGCATAGTGCCAAGCACTTCATAAATCCTGACTGATTTATATGAACATTTCAAGCATCAGGGATAGATGAAGTTATGGTCCAGAGATGGGAAAACAGAACCAGAGCAGGTCACATTGGAAAGGAGCATGGAGTGCTCAGAGGTAAGCATAGTAAGATCGGGCTAGAAAGATGAGACGGCCCCAGACTGTGACGTGCCCTTAATAACCTGGCCCCTCCTGCCTTTCCATGCACATATTCTATGATCCCACAACACCAGCCTCCTTGCTGTTATTCGCACATAACACTCCATCTCCCAATAGCTGACCTTTTCTCTGCCATTCCCTATGCCTGGGACTCTCTGCCTGCTGGGCTTCTGTGGCTTCCTCAACCATAGATTGTTGTTAGAAGAATACCCCTTTATTGGTGACAGGAAATAAGCTGGGATCACTGAAAATGCCTTACCATTTGCTAAATGTGACCTACCTCCTCTTTTTCCCCCTTTTCTAAGCCTAGCTCTCACCAGCCACACACACACACTAACTCACTCCCTTTCTCTCTCTCTCTCTCTCTCTCTCTCTCTCTCTCTCTCTCAGTAGCTACCATGGAGCTCCACTAGCATAATCTTCAAGAACCCAATATCATTTCTATACTATGACAAAGAATCAGTTAACACTTCACTGGAAGAAGACATAGAAAAGATGTAAGATGCAGGCCAAATGGGCCTCTAAATATCACTCCATGCCTGTATTAACAAGAAAGAAAAAAGGAACTCAATGAAATTGGTTCTATATTAAAAAAAAAAAAAAGAAAATGAAGAAGTAACTAATACATCAAAAGAGCAAAAAAGGCATGATTATTAGAGAAGAAATGAATAAATTGGAAAACAAGAGGAGCTACAACTATGGGTGCCCCCAGGGCTCTGTCCTGGGCTTTCTTCTCTTCTCCCTCTATGTTACTTTACTTGGTGATCTCTTCCACTCCCACAGGTTAGATGATCATCACCATGTGATGATGTTTCTCAAATCTAACCATCTGGCCCTAACCTCTCTGCTGACCTCCAATCTCTCAGATCCAACTGCCTTTCAGACATCTCAAACTAGATATTCAGCAGACATCTTCAACTCAACATGTCCAAAACAGAGCTCAGTATCTTCCCCGAACTGTCCCCTGCTTCCAAACTTCTCTATTATTGTCAAGGGCACCACCAACTTCCCAGTCCCTTGGGCTCCCAACCCAGGGTCTTCCTCAACTCCTCTGTATCTCTTATCCCCCAGATCCAAGCCGTTGGCAAGGCCCCCCAGCTTCACCTTAGTGACATCTCTGGAATACAGCCGTTCTCTCCTGACACTGTCACCCCCTTAGTGCAGGCCCTAATCACCTCCCTGGACTATTTCAAGAGCTGATGGGGCCCTGCCTGCCTCCGGTCTCTCCCCACCCGGTCCATATTCCATTCAGCCACTAAAGTGATTTTCCAAAAGTATGGATCAACCATGTGACACTCACTATCCCCCAACTCAATAAACACCAGTGGCTCCCAATCATCAAATGCAAAATCCTCTGCATGGTGTTCAAAGCCCTTCATGACCGAGACCCTTCCATCTTCTCCAATCTCCTTACACCTTCCCTTCAATGACACCGGCCTCCTTGCTGTTCCATCTCTCCATTCTGGCTGTCCCCCGTCCCCCCCCCCCGGAATGCTTTCCTGCTCATCTCCACCTGCTGGCTTCCCTGGCTCCTTTCGAGTGCCAGCTAAAATGCTACCTTCTACAAGAAACCTTTCCAGTTTTCTCTTAATTCTAGTGTCTTCCCTCTGCTATTTATTTCCTATTTATCCTACATATAGTCTGTTAGTATATATTGTTTGTCTGTTATCCACCCCATTAGATTGCGTGAGCTCCTGGAGGGCAGGGACTATACTTTCTCTTTGCATCCCCAGCACTTAGCACAGTGCCTGGCACATAGTAGGTGCTTAAATAATGCTCACTGACTAACTGACAGACTACCTCCCCAGGAAACCTATTCCGTTTTGGGTAGTTCTACTTGTTGGGAGACGTTTCCTCCTATCAAGCTTAAATTTGTATATTCTACTCATTGCTCTTAGTTCATGCCCTCTGAGGTCAAAGAACGTGAAAACAAGTATCACATCATGTTCCACCTCAGCCTTTTCTTCTCCAGGCTAAGTATTCCCAATTCCTACAATTGGTCCTCATATGAAATGGAGTCCAAGGCTCTGACCACTCTATCCTGGAAATGTTTGACATGAAAATATTTGAGACTAAGAACTGACATCTTAAAGTTTATTTCTTAAAATACTAATACTAAACAAATACAAAAACAAAATATGGGTCAGCTCCCCAAAGAAAGCTTTAAAATCCAAACTGGGTATATTTGTATTTAAGAAAAACAATCAATTTTTATTTATTTATTAGCGTTCTTTTTTGAAACTTTGAGTTCCAAATTCTCTCTCTCTCTCTCTCTCTCTCCAGCCCCTCCTACCACCCATGGAGAAAGCAAGCAACTTGCTATCAATTATATATATGAAGTCATACAAAACATATTTCCATATTAACTATGCTGCAAAAAAAGCAGGAAAAACAGTGAAAAAAAAACTATGTTTCACTCAAGAATTCATCTGTTCTCTCTCTGGAGGTGAATAGCATTTTTCATCATTAATCCTTTGGAACTCTCTGGGATCACTGTCTTGATTAGAGCAGCTTAAGTCTTTCACAGTTGATAATCATTACAATGTTGCTGTTACTGCGTACAAAGTTCTCCCGGTTCTGCTCATTTCACTTTGCATCAGTTCATCATCAGTTTTCCAAGAAAACCAATAAATCTTACCCACGTAGCAACAATTTGTATAGTCTCCTTCTGAATCTACGTAGTCACAGCTTCGTGGGCCATTTTTTCAAGAGTACATTTTCAGCCTTATTCAATTTTTTAAAACCCCATTAACTTATAGAATCACAGACTCAGAGTCGAACAAGACTCCAAAAGTCTTCTAGGTTAGTCCTGAAGGCTTCTAGCAATACAGTACACACTAACCTCTTAAACCTGACTATTCCAGTACTCTACAGCTCTAAAAGGATTACAAAATTTAAAACACGGAGAATAGACAAAACCACATCAGTTTACATTAATATAAGAACATAATTATTATGGTACAGTAGTTGTTCTTGGTTCTCAAAGAGGACCAGAATGACATCACTATGTTTGAGTCAAGTTTCAGCGTGCCCACCTGCGGCCGATCAGACCACACAAGCTCAGAATGTTCTACCGTAGGTCAGGCACAAACAGTCTGTGTGAACATCTGGGGCAAATTCTCTAAATCTGTGCATCTCGCATTTCTTTTGAGCTACTTCATATAATTATTATATTGTAACATCATAATGCAAGTAAGACTGAATAATGTGAAGGGACAAAGAAATCTGGAAAAATTCTTTATGAAATAATGCAGAGCAATAATGCGGAAGCCTCAGAGGGAGGGACTAAACACTGTTCTGATCTGTCATAGGTTAAAGTTAATTTTACACGTCAAGAGCTATTAAGCAAAAGGAATTAGTTATGCTGGGGGTACAATGATAGTTTTTAATAAAATATGTAATTAAAATGAATAACAGACTCTAGCTCCTTTATTACCCATCATGGATCTTTCTAACGCCCTTTGTGACAAATGCAACTCTAACTCTTCCCAGCTCCCTGCTACTCCAGAGCTGAGCCCGGTAATAAAACCACGAGATCGAGCAGAGGCTCAGCACTTTCCGTGATCCCAAAGATGTTGTTAAAAAGATGGCTAGTGAAGCCTAGTGGTGACAAATATTTATTGCTGTTTTATTTGTAATAGTGAAAAACAGGCAGCAAGTTATATGTCCAACTACTGCGGAAACAACTGAATAATTTTGCATATTCACATAATGGAATATTACTAGATCATAAAAAATAACCAAGAAGCTGCCAAAGAAACAGGCAGAGGCATTCGAAGCTATTTACAATGAAGAAACACATATTAAGAGCACACACTGACTATAACTATATAAAAAATAACAGCAGCAAAACTTTATAAATATATAGAAAAGAGATTGAAAACAATTACTACATTTGTTAAAATTTACAATGCTTTCTTTTCTCATGATGTAATCAGATTAAATTTTATAACTTTATTTGGTTTTTATTCTTCATTTGACCATTTATAAGTTTATAATAAAAAGATTAAATAAAATTAAAATAAAGTGAATTCACCCTACACTTTAGACTCATTCTTTAGAATACTAAGTATCCGAACAGGCATCTTGAGCCTAATTTACATGTATTTTTATAGTCTTTCCCTTTATTTAGTCTAGATTATCATATTTCGTGTTTCTCCTCTGATCAAAAGCTGATTATATAATAATGAGTCTTCCAAGCTAACAAAGTGATGATTTCAATCTGCAGAACAGAAATTTTGCAGTACCTTCTACACTGTTGACAATTAGTAATTATCAAATAATTATGAATATTTGAATTACTGAGAATAATTCTGGATGTAGCTACAAATAAGCAATAATCAATTCCAGGCAGCCAGAAGCGTGGCCAAACTTCAAACACCTCACAGTCCACAGAAACTAGGAAAGAAATGCAAAAGCTGATGAAGTATTATTCCACTGACTAATTATTTTTGCTCTGGGCATTTTAAAAATAGTACTTTGCATTTAAAAGTGCCTATCTTCAAAGAGCTCCCAGCACATTAGACATACTTTATTTCCCTCATGCAAATGAGCCCAGGCCCCAAGGCCTAAAAGTAAACAGTGTCCTACAAAGACATTGTTAAACCTCAAAGTTGGGTTGGGTTTTTTTCCCTTCCCTTCATTATCTTTTAGCTAAGTTTCATGGTGAGGTATGTTGATGAGAACACTAATGACAAACTAATGCGCCAAATCTGTAATAAATGTCTACTGTGTAGTGGGGAGATGAGTCAGAGTTTTTCTTACATTTCTAGAGTTTACAATTCACAAGAAAAAAACAAAGCACACAAGACAAAGATAATAAAATAAAGCCCACAAGGGCATGAGAGATGTACAAAGTGCTAGGGATACGGAAAGGCTTTAGAGAGGAGCAGATACATGAACTAGGTAGGATTTCAACAGGCAGAGATGAGGCAGCAGGGTGTTCTAGGCAACTAGAACTCATGGAGCATGCATATCGAATAACGTAGAGGTAAATCTGAGCTGAAGAAGGTCCCGGTAGAGGCAGAGAGGCAACATGAAATTTAGGTTTGGAAGGACCCTGAAACTTAGGAGTCCGGAGGGCTAGGTCGAAATCCACTTCTGATACCTACAAGCCATAAGACGACCATGGACGAGTAGTTTAACTTCTCTGGAATTTAGGGACTTCTCACCTGTAAAGGGAAGACATGAGAAATGGAGCACCTTCTTCGCAGAGCTTTCAGAGGAAAAGAGATAATGCATTTAAAATGCTTTATAAACCTAAAATAGGGAGCCAAGATGTAAGGGTATCAGGAAGCAGAGCAGTAAGCTCCCCACAGAACTAGAATCGCAGCAGACCAAAGCCTGAGGAGAAAACCCAAGAGAAAGGTACAGTCCAGGTATGCCTAAAGAGACTAGAGGGAGCAGATCATGCAGGGAGAGGCTGTCCAAGGGCAGGAGGCGGTTCCAGACTCATCTGAGGGCAGCACAGGGTACAGGAACCCACTACCCAAGTACTGGGTCATAGGCTCAGAGTAGATTATGGGAGGGGACCTGAACCAGGGAAGGGCTGGCAATCTAAGAGAGGAAGGCTCTAGAGAAACAAGTGCAGAGGCAAACAGCAACAATGTGACTCCGAGCCCAGGGGCAGAGCAGGGTCTCAGGGTCCAGCTTCCAGTCCAATCTGAAGCCTGCAGAAGAATATCCAGGGCAGAAATCCCAGACCAAAGGGGAGCCTGCAATTCTGTTCCCCAGAACCAGCAGAGCTTCCTAGCTGGCTGATAACGGCTGAGTCCAGCAGCAGTCCACTGTCGCTGACCAGACCCAGATCGGAACTTGCAGAGCTTGACTAGGGAAGAAACCATCAGACTCTGCCCTGGATCAGACCACTTCAGGAGCACTGAAAGCCTGCAGGTCCCCAGCCTGAACTGATCCTGAAGTCCACATTCACTACGCCAAGAAAGCAGTGACAGGGACCAGCAGCTTAATATCAAGTCTGAACTCAGGAAAGAGGCTGGAAGAATAAGCAAACAAAAAGAGAATTGTGCTACAAAAAGCCAAAAAACTATTATAGTGACAGGGAGGCTTAAGGCACAAATGCAGAAGGAAAGAATGATTTCAAACACCTACAAACAAAGTCTCAAAGAAAAACATAGCGTGGACACAAATTTAACTAGAATTTCTGGAAGAGATGAAACAAGGGTTTAAAAAAAAAAGAACTATAAATGTTTTTGTCAGCGAAATGAGGGTGCCAGATGAAAAATTTGGAAGAGAAGTAAGAGCTATGGAACAAAGAACTGGAAAGGGGATCAATTGCTTGGCACAAGAGGTATAAAATACTAACCAAGCAACAAACTCTCTGAAAATTAGGATGGACAAATAGTAAATGACTCCTTAAGACAAAAAGAAATATTAAAGCAAAGTCAAATGCCTGAAAAAAAATAGAAGAAAATGAAAGATGTCTCATAGCAAAAACAACTGACCTGAAGAATAAACCGAGGAGAAAAAAAAATTCAAGTATCTTTGGACTACCTGAACACCATAACAAAAAAAGGATCCTAGACATAATTTTCCAAGAAATTTCAACAGAGAAACTGTCAAGATCTCTTAGAACCAGACGGCAAAGTAGAAATAGAAAGAATCCACTGGTCACCTCCTGAAGGAAACACGCAAATGAAAACTCCCAGGAACATTAGAGTAAAAAACCAGAGTTTCTAGATCAAAGAAAAAAATACTGCAAACAGCCAGAAAGAAAAAATTCAAGCATCAAGGTCCCACAGTCAGGATGACGCACGATCCACTAAATAGCCACTAGTAAGAAGCCACTAAGCTCCTATGAAGGAGCAGAGAACATACTTCCAAATTGCTCTCCAGAATGGCTGGATTAGCTCATAGCTCCACCAACAGTGAAGTAGTGTTCCAACTCTCCCACACCTACTCCAACATTGATCATTTTCCTGTTTTGTCATGTTAGCCAATCTGATAGATGTGATGTGGTACCTCAGAGTTGTTTTGATTTGGTTAGTCCTTTAACATTGGGCTTGCTTTTTTCTGTTTCTCTTCACTCTTGTGTTTGAACTTCAGAGTTTCTAGACAGATCCTGTCTTTTCACCAGGAATGCTTAGAAGTCCTCTCTTTCATTAAAGGTCTGTGGTTTCCCAGGGCATTACACTCAGCCTTTGCTGGGTAAGTGTTTCTTGGCTATAAACCTATATCCATTGCTCTCTATACAACATGACTAATGTGAAAATGTTTAATAGGAATGTATATGTAGAGCCTATATAAGATTGCATGCCATCCAGGGGAGGGAGGGGGAGAAAGTTTAAAACTTATGGAAGTGAATGTTGAAAACTAAAAATAAATAAACTAATAAAATAAATAAAAAGGGGAGGGGGAGGCACGGAAGAATCACAGATCTAGAGCTGAGGGGACTTACTTACCTAAGTGGCAGTGCTAGGAATTCAAGCCAGGGCCTCACCTCAACTCCAGCTTCTTCCCACGGTGCCATACACTGCCACCTCACCTTTACTAGGTGCTAAGCCTATGTGGGTGTGAATTGGTAACTAAGGTAGGGCCAGTGAAGGGAGGTGCTAACACCAGAGCCAATCTAGGGAGCCTAAGTCCTGGTCACTCAGATGACGGTTATCATCTGAAATGGCATAAAAAGGGAAGACAGAGCTATCTGCTTAAGGCTCTCACTCCTGGAGGCTCGGGACTCTGGGCAGCCGCTGTAAGGGGCTTCCGGCTGAACGCAGATGTTGATGGTTCTCTTGGTAACTATAAATTGTATTTGGTCTGTCGATGTTTGTAATTTGTTTGGATTTGTTCTGAAGTTCAGGGTGCTGGCTTATTCCCCTGAACTGAGTGAATGATATTTGTATGCTGGATTAAAATGAGATTGGTAACCCCTTAATGTTGCTTTCCTTAGTAAAGAAATCAAAAGAATCTGGGCTTGCAGTGTTCTGTGAGCTGGTTGTTGTTGGTTTTACACCCCCACTGCAGCTGCTAGCCAGATTGTTGAAACAGTGGGCAAAACACAATCAAACAAATTCACAATCTGAGCCCAGCTATGGGAGGCACATGTGAATCATGGGAACTGTTTAACCTGATCCAGCTGATCTTTCCCAGCTCTGTCAATCAGCATGGCACCTGGAATAAACTCAACTTAGTGGGAGGGCTGAGAAAGGGCACTGATTCTAAAAATGCAAAAAAAAAAAGTTGGATTTAGGCACTGATGAGAATGGTTCTGCCTATCCCCTTATCAAGGACAGCGAGCTGGCACAGTGGATAGGGTGCTAGGCCTGGAGTCAGGAGGACCTGAGTTCAAATCTGACCTCAGATACTTCCTAGCTGTGTGACCTTGGGCAAGTCACTTAACCCTGTTTGCCTTAGTTCCTCATCTGTAAAATGAGCTGGAGAAAGAAATGGCAAACCACTCTAGCATCTTTGCCAAGAAAACCCCAAATGAGGTCACAGAGAGTCAGACATGATGAATAACAACATCCCCTCCTTTTCCTTCTCAGAAAAACCCTTAAAAAAAAACAACACTCTGTCTCTGGTGACTGAATATAAGACTGGAGTGTTCAAAGAGCCAGGAGAATCAAAGGTTCACAGTATCTCTCAATCAATCCACAAACACTTTTTAAGTACTTTCTACAATGCACAGAACTGTACAAACTGTACTAAGTGCTGGGGAACAAGGCCAAATCCAGTCCATTACACTGTGGGAAATGCTTTTGGCCTTCCTTTATATCTTAGCATGTAGCACAGTGCCTGGAACACAGTAGGCACTTAATAAATGCTTACTTGTTGCCTGGGGATACAAAGACAAAATGGAAACAGCCCCTCTCTGCCCTCCAGAAGCTTACCTTACTCTCTAGGGCCTGGCAAGGATCGCTGAGAAGGGAGGAAAGTGAAGAGCTGAGACTATCCCAGAAATTACCCACCTGAGTGAGGGGGTGGGGATAGAGGAAGAGATAAGCACTTATACAGCACCTACTATGTGCCAGGCACTGAGCTAAGCACTTTTTACAAATACGATCTCATTTGATCCTCACTACAATCCAAGGAGGGAGGTGCTGTTATTATCCCATTTACAGCTGAGGAAACTGAGGCAGGCCAAGGTGAAGTGACCTGTCCAGGGTCACACAGCTAGTAAGTGTCTGAGGCTGGATTTGAACTCCAGTTTCCCTGACTCCAGTGCTCTATTCTCTGCACCACCTATACATCTTATCTAAGCTGACTGAAAGGATGGTGATGATAGAGAACAGAAATATACACGTAAGTTGGAAAAGGGGGATAATTTTGAAGCCCTCCAAGGAAATGGAATCCAGTATTTCCCCAGGCAATCTAGTCCACTTTTAGAAAGCTCTCAGCAGTAGGAAGTTTTTCCCAACATTGAGTCTGCTTGCTTCTCCGAAGCTCCTGGTTCTGTACTGTGGCACAAGCAGAACCAGCCTCTTCCATGTGACCGCCCTTCAAATATGCGAAGAAAACCAGAATGCGGCCCCTCCCCCCAACAAGTCTCTTCTTTTTCTAAGATAAATGTCCCGTGTCTCTCCAGCCAATCCTCAAAATGGCCCAGACTCTGGGCCTCAGACCTTCCGGCTGCCCTGCTGGAGACAGTGGATTCAATTCAAGGAGCAGCTGGCATGTGTTCTTGAGGCCAGAGGCCCTAGGCAGGGAAGAGGGAGCAAAAGACAAAGAAGAAACATGGGCGGCCTTCAAGGAGCTCACCTTCCCTTCCTCACCACAGACACCCCCGTTAAAGCCACTGCTTACCTACCATTGAGATACCAGGCTGATCACGAATGTACATTAACCCAGAGAGGTGAAGGAACTTGGGCTAAACCACAATTTCAATGAAGAGACTAACTGCACCGGCCTCCCGGCTGTCGTGAAAGGGATATTATCCATGTCCTTCCTAAAGCCTGGGCTGTAAAACTCATCCGACGGCTCGACGGCCCTCCTCCCTCAGAATCCTCCGTCTCTCTCGCCTAGGATCACTGCAGCTTTCCATGACCACGCTGCTAGTTAACTAATGTTTAGTTTAGAGTCCCCTAAAATGCCCACATCTTTTTCAATCACATCAGGGTCTCTAGTTCAACTGGCTCATTACCAGGTCCTGGACATCCATGGACAGACATCTAAGACCATTAGTTTCATTATTCAATCCTTAGATTTTTTTGTCCGCCATCTACTTTGGATGTCTCAGCCAATATTCTTCCCGCACTGTAGCTACTCGCCATGGTATCTAGTCTAGGGAATGTAAATAAAAAGAGGCAGCCCCACCCCACTTCTGTTTGAAGCCCCTTGGATTAGATTTGTAAGATTTTAGGCCATGGTACAAATGAAACAATATTTATAAAGCACTTAGCACAGTGCCTGGCACACAGTAGGTACATACAAATGCTTGTTCCTTCCCCTCTTCCCCATTCCGGGACTGGGTCTGTTATTTCTATATTTTAATGTATCATCCATATCTTTTGGCCACATACTTCTGGGAAACCATTTTTGGTCTCACAGATTTCTTTTAGTTGCCTGTATATCTTGGATACCAAACCCTTATCCAATAAATTTGATACACACATCTTTTTTTTCCCCAGTCAATCACTTCCCTTCTGTGCATTAATTTTGTTGATGCAAAAGCTTTTCAATTTCACATGATCAAAATTATCCATTTTATTTTCCATCTTTGCCTCTACCCGTTCTTTGGTCAAGAATTCATCTTCTGCCCACATCTACAAAAGGCATATGATCGCCTCTTCGAATTTATTTCTAATTCTTTAATATTCAGGCCATATATCCATTTTCAATTTGTTGTGGAGTTACTGGTCTAAGTCTAATTCCTGACACACTGCTTTCCAGCTTTCCTAGTAATTTTTGTCAAACAATGGTCTCTTCTTAAGTAATTTATGTTTCTGGATTTCTCAAACACTGGACTACTGAGTTCCGTTATTTCTGATTGTCCATTATCTATACTCTTCTATTTTTTAACCAATACCAAATGGTTTTGTTGACTGATGTTTTATAATACAGTTTGAGGTCTAGAGATGCTATTCCCCCTCCAAGCCTGCCTTTTTTCATCAATTAATAATAAATGAATAATAAAAGAAATTTAAATCAAAACAATCCTATGATTTCACCTCACATCTGGCAAAGATAACAAGAGATGGGGATAGTCGATGTTAGAGGAAGTGTGGAAAGACAAGCACATTAATGCATTGTTGGTAGAATTGAATTAGTGTGAATTAGTGTGCCCATCTGGGCCAAAGGTTATGGACATTTTAACCACATCATCAGCATAATTTCAAACAGCTTTCCAGAATGGTTGTACTAATTCACACTAATTCAACTAATTCAACAGATCACATTCATTTTCCCAAGGCTTGTCCATGTGTCCTGTGCAAGCCACAAGTCACCAGACAGATGCCTACCTCAGTTTCCCTCAGCAAGGACTCACCATCCTCCACTCCTCTGACCCTTACTGGACGATCTCTCACCTCACGGCACCCGCACTATTACTCCTCAGAGCAAGCGCTGGCTCCCTCCTCTTCAACAAGAGCTCCAAGCATTCAGTGGTCTTTCCTCTTGCCAATCTCCAGGCACAGGGTCAAGATTCACCTCTACAGGTAAGGAGTCTGCCTCTTTAGAACCTCTTAATTTAGTTTCAGGAAGGCAAAAGTGGAATGAGTGGCCCTGCATTCCTCTTCACTGGAACTCAAGAGAAAGCTGTTAAAAATGTCAGAGGGGATTCCCAGTCAGGTGTAAGTTGGCTTAGAGGACTTCTTGGATCCCTTCCAACTCTAGATACTCACAATAATCCTATGGCATAAGCCAGGAGTTTGACTTCCATTTCAGAGATGAGAAAACTGAGGCTCATCTGTAAAGTGCTGTGGTCCCACTGCCATTAGATGATGGAGCTGGGGCCTGGATGACTTTTTTTCAGGTTCCTGGCCCAATGTTCTCTCTACTACTACATCAACTATCAAAACAACCAAGGTAAAGCTGGCAAGCCACCACCCACAAAATCCTTATGGAGCCAATACTGAAGTCTAAAGTGTGTGACTATTAAGGAAAAAAAAGTACTGAAAGTGAGAAAAAAAGCCTATCTGAGTCCCTGGGAAAAAGATGAGCTCCATCTCCGCCTAGTGGTCCTGGAGTGGGCTATGCTGCATCTGCTGCCTTCAGGCTGGAGAGAAAGGATTCAAGATTTGTCCCTGAAAAAGAAATACATCATCTTCTTATTAATAAATCTTAAGCACTACCAATGTTCTAGAACATGACAATTTGTCATCGGAATTAGCCAAGGCACAGACAGAAGGGAGGAACACATCATTCCCCCCAATACTCCAGAAAGGCTGAGTGACCAGCTGGTTAAGAAGATAGGCAAGCCGAAGAAAACTTAACTCGAGTTTCTAAAACACTTCAAACAAAGACCTTCAAAAGCTTTTAACTTGTGAAGCCAAAAATAAATATGCCCCAGAAATGTTCCTGGAGCAGAATGCAAAACAACTGTGACAAGCTGAAGTGGAACGTGAAGTGTGACGAGTGGAGACCAAGACAATGGACGGTGGAAAGAGAAGTCTGCAGAGCAGACCGGTCAGGATGGGGAGGAAATCTCATGGGACAGTGAGCCATGGATAGAGCCAAAAATCAGAAAAGGACATTGGCCTACACGAGGTGTGAGCCTCAGAACCTCTCTGCTCAGCACCACACGGTAGGGAGACCAAAGGCACAAAGTCCTCCCAGACCCAACATGTTTAGAAGAGCTCTTTTTGTCACAGAAAACACCTAGAAATAAAGGAGACCTCAATCGACAGAGGAGCAGCTGGACAAATACAGAGCATGAATGTGAGGGAATATTCATTACTGGGCTACAAGGAACAAACATGAGGAATTCCAAAAAAGGGGTGGGGAGTGGGGGGTGATATATGTTATATATGGCCAGACTCAATTAATGTGTGAGTCTAGTTCTGCTGAATTGCTTTTTGTCTCCCTCTTTAAAAAGTTATTACAAGGAATGATTCATTGCTTAGAATCTGGAAATGAAGGTGATGCAAAAACCAAAGATAAAAATTTTAAATTTTTTTACCATAGAGTAGAGGATGAGGTAACCTCTTGTTAGATCCCACATCGGTCAGACCCTCACTAAGAACTAAGATGAACCGGTAAGTTGAAAAGACTCTTTGGAGAGAAAGGCCAGAGAAGGAAGGAAGATAATTCAAGGACTGGAAAATTCTGTAATCCTGCCCTTTTTCCATCTTATTCCCCATGTTCCCAACGTGAGGCCTCATCATTTCCCTTGGTGCCAGGGCTATAGGAGGGCCCCCACATATCTAATCTCTTTACCCCTCTGACCAATCTACATACCCACTCCTGCCGAATTCATCTAATACACAGGCCTGATCCCACTACTTCATTGTTCAAAAATCTGCAGGGGCTCCCCATTACCTAAAGCAACACTGAAGTTCCTTATCTGCCAGATTGTGGGAGGTATTCAAAGATCTCATAGTATATATTGTATTATACACGTGGTATATATTTACCTCTATGTCTCTTACCACTCCTATGAGGCTGTAAGCTCCTGAGCAAGACAGGCTGTGTTTCATTTCTCTTTCTATCCCCTTGAGGGCACCTAGCCCAATACACTGTGTAGGTAGGAATTCATGGAGAGTAGGAATTCAATAGTCTGCTGAATTAATGACTATCAGGACCCTACCAGTGCTTAGCAAAGTGCCTGGCACACAGGAGGCGCCTAATAAATGTTTACTAATTGACTAAAGTTGATACTCCATTCATCTGAACCAGCTACAGCCACATTCCCTGCACAGACCCAGACTGTTAAGACTATTTCCTATCTAGACCACACAAAAGAGAATGAAGGGAAAACAAACTCTGGCCTAGGCTCCTTTGGATGTGCTCTGGGTGCTCATGCAATTCCTCTGCATAACATGACCCTCTGGACTCCTAACCAGGGACTGCCCTCACTCCTGAATCTTGATTTCTCTCTTTTACCTGACTGAGCCCTAGACCCAGTCAATCCCCTCCGCATACTCTGCCCTCCTGGCCATTCCTCCATCCCCCAATCACAGACATTTTCATTTGCCAACCCCCACACTGCTCTCTCTCTCCCCTCACCTCTGACTCCTGGCTTCCCTGGCTTCCTTCAAGGCTCACCTAAACCTCACCTTCTACCAGAAGCCTTTCCCAATCCCCCTTCATGCTGGTGCCTTTCCTCTGCTTATTACTTCAATTAGTGTGTGTGTGTGTGTGTGTGTGTGTGTGTGTGTGTGTGTGTGTACTGCTAGATGGACAGATAGATAGATGAATGAATGGACAAATGGATGGATAGTCACGCAGACAGATAGACGGATGGATGGATAGACAGACATATAGAGGGATGGATGGATGAGTGAACAGATAGATGGATGATGGATGGATAGATAGACTAAAAGACAGATGGACAGATGGACGGACAGATGGATGATGGGTGGATGGACAGATAGATAGATGGATGAATGGATAAATGGATGGACAGTCATGCAGACATATAGACGGATGGATGGATAGACAGACATATAGAGGGATGGATGGATAAGTGAACAGATAGATGGATGATAGATGGATAGATAGACTAAAAGACAGATGGACAGACGGACAGACAGATGGATGATGGGTGGATGGACAGATAGATGGATGAATGGATAAATGGATGGATGGTCACGCAGACAGATAGACGGATGGATGGATAGACAGACATGTAGAGAGATGGATGGATGGATGGATGGATGAACAGATAGATGGATGATGGATGGATAGATAGACTAAAAGACAGATGGACAGACGGACAGACAGATGGATGATGGATGGATGGACAGAGAGATCGATAGATTGAGGGCTTGTTGTTCTCATGCTGTCTCTCCCCATTAGACAATGAGCTCCTTGGGAACTGGGTTTTTGTCTTTCTTGTAGCCTCAGTGCTTAGCCTGGCACACAGCAGGCACTTAATGCTGACTGACCTCTGCTGTGACTTCCTCATTCTTCTTCCTGAATTAAAACAAATGAGAGGGGAAGAGGGGAAAGGAGAGAAAGAAGAGGAGGCATTACAGAACTTCCTCATCTTTAAATTATCCTGTTTACGAAGGTGAGAGAATACAAGTACGGAACACAGCAAATCCCATCTGAGAGAATCCATAATAGTGCTTGGTTTTGCTGAAATGCTACATTTTTCTTTTTTTTAAGTATCTATCACAAGAGAAAGCTCACTGGGTAAGGAGAGAAGGACATATTCACAAATGAATGTATGAGAATAACCGAAAATATCAATAAAAATGTTTTAAAAATTAGAGCTGCTCTTTAGATCCTGACGTGCGCACTGCAGGCCCCAGAGCGATTAGTATTCCAGCTCTAGCAGTGCTCACATTGTTCTCTATTTCGACAGAAGGGTTGCAATCTGTGTTGTGGAAGGGAATAATCCCCTTGGATTCCTGAAGCACAGGGCATACACAACCAACAGAACAGGGGCTGGCTGCCAGTCACAGAAAGCTGAGCGTGACTCTCACCAAAACTGGCAAATAGAATGTCGTCAATAAAGACCTCCAGAATCAAGCTCTAAAGTGCCACGATCACCTGTCACCTGGATGGTTGCACAGCCTTCCCACTGCTCTCTGCCTCCAGTGTCTCCCCCCACACACACTGATGCTAAAGTGATTTTCCTCCAGCTCAAGTCTAACCATATCATTCCCCAAACCCACCAGCTCCTTACTTCCTCTAGAATTAAATACCAACTGCTATGTCTGGCATTTAGAATCCTCCAAACTATCTGACTGGACGTGACTCATCTTCACCCACTTAATAAATGTTCTCTCCATCAGTACTTATCCTTTCCTCCGTGTTTCTGTCTGTGTTCATTGGGGCCCACTACTAGGACATACAAGGCTTCACAGAACCAAACGAACCGGTCCATGCCAAAAGCAGTAGACGCTTTAGCTTGGCAAACTTACAGGAAGGCCTCACCAAATGGCTTAATGAGAGGAGCTTCAGGGAGCAGAGGGGAAGGCAGGAGCAGCATGAAAAGGGTGGCATCCATCCCCTAAACTGGGCCAGCACAGCAACTGACACCTCCACAACAAAGGCAGCCCACCAAGTCCTCCCTCCAACACACACACACACACACACACACACACACACACACACACACACGTACACACACTGAGGCCAGCACCAATACCAACAAAGAAGCAAAGGCAAGATCAGGAAGGCACATAAGGCATACAACCAGACCTGTGCTTAGAGGATCTCCTGGCCTTTGGGCCTTGGCAAGAGGAAAGATTCTACAATCATGTCACAGGAGGCCACTCCTAGGAGCTCCGACTAACTTGGGAACCCTGAGTCCTTCTTCACTCCATGTATGAATCAGAAATTACAACAATGTCCATTTCGGAGAGGAAGACCAGGATTCCAATCCTGGCTGTGTGGCCCTGGGCAAGTCCTACCACTTTTCAGGGCACCGTGTTCATCATCTGTAAAATGGGGGGTCGGGCTGGATGACTCCTAGTGACCCTTCTAGACTAAATCTCTAACCCCAGGATCAAAGCCACTCTGAGAGGCTGAAGAGGACCAAGGCTTGAGGCCCTCCGTAGTCTACCAGGGCCTCCTCGTCTGAGCTCACATTCCACTCACTTGGAATACACCTGTGTGCCATCCACATCTCTACCACTACGAGGGCAGAGGCTGCTTTTGCCTTTCTCTGCAGCCTCCCAGGTTAGCACAGCGCCAGGCACATGGTAAGTGCTTAATAAATTCGGGGTGACTGAAAAGGGGTAGGGCACAGCAGGGAGGTGCCAGGGAGTATTAAGACAAGTACTGCCGATGCCCACCTCTATACCATACGCATCTTCCTTTCCCCAGATCTATTTCCCTTCCTTCTCAGCTAAAGCCTAAAGCCCAGCCAAAGATGTGCAGGCCACCTGGGGGGGGGGGGCGGTGCAGTGTGCATCCACTGGAACTTAGAACAAAGCAATTCCAAAGAAAATCACTGCCCTCTGGGAAGGTAGTCCACAAGAGTTCCACAAAAGTTTTCAGAATTTTGCAGTTAAACTCCTCATTGAAAACACCAGAATTTTGTACCAGAAAGAATATGAGATTTGGAAGGTCCAGGTTCAAATCCTGGTTTTGCCACTTATTAGCTATGCCCTCTTGAACCAGGCACTTAAACTTTAACTTAAGTTACTTATTAACACTCGGTGCTCCTGGAGTCATGGATGATTCTTCCCATTTACAAAATGTCTCATGTGCAGGTGTGATCTGCAGCTCTAGGTTTGATTGCCTCTGCTCTGGGATGGAAGGCCCACCCAAAGTGCCAAAGCAGGCGTTTGTCTGCAACAGAACAAGTAGTTTGGGAATCTCTTAAAGCTCAATTTGGAGAATTCTCAAAAGTGGGCTCTTTCTTGATTAATTATTAGGGAAAAACTCTGAAGAAGGGCCATTCCCATTTACTGGCAAAATCATGGGCAGCACCTTATTTCTCAAAATGACTAAAACCAAAATAACAACTCTTTCAAACATAAAATTTCTCCAAAGCAGCAGGCTAAATGTGCAAAGTGACTCAAGGAACAAGAAGAGGCTGGGGAAGGTGGAAGAGCTGGGCCCTAATTCTCTTCAGTAAAAGTATGAACTTGTTAGCTTCGAGTCATCTGAATCACATACTATCCACATCGTGAAATCTAATCCTTCTTGGAAAGCCACCTCAACTTAATCTCACCTAGCTGAGAATTCCTCTCGCCCAAAGGCCATCTGCCAAAGATGGCACTGACTTACCCCTTGTTCTGGTAATGCCGAACAAGCAAAAAGTCCCTCAAGTTCGGAGCACACTCTGTTATCACACATCACTCAGCTGCTTTCAAACTGACATTCAACAGCACTTTACAAACATATTTCCACTAGAAATCTCAGGATGAAACAACTTGTCAAATCACAGAAACTCACTGTCTGTCTAATTCATGAGCTCTTAATCATTTTTAGTTTCAGAACTCTTTGGCAGACCCTTCTCAGAATCCTGTTTTCAAATGCATCAAATACAATACACAGGATTACAAAGGAAACCCATTCTATTGAAATAAAGGTGTAATCCTCCTGGCCAAGTTCATGGATCCCTAGAAATCTACCTACAGATGCCAGCTTAAGAATCTTGGACTCAATGAAATCTACTACTCTAAAACAAATTGTTTAAAGAACATTCTGCTCATAGAACAAAAAAATTGCAAAAGACCTTGGAAGCCATTCAGTCCAACTTAGACATGGGCCATGAAGGTCCTCCATAATAACCCCTACAAGCAGATTCCTCCCCATGGACAAGGAAATCATTATCTCTGCAAACAGCCCATTCCTGCCTTTCTAAGGATACTGGAACTGAATCACAATGGGCTTCCTTTATGTGCCTCTTTTATTCTGCATTCTGGAGGCTTCCACAAGACAATCATTTAATATCTGAACACAATTATCAAGTTTCTTCACACACGACAGTTTTGTGTCGCCTTGCCATCCTTGCTGGATTTCTTCTGCCTCAAATCCCCAAATCCCCAAATCTGGGATCACTCTGAGAAACCAGGTGCTGCATGTGATTTGCCAGTCAATGGGAATGGCCCTTCTTGGTCCTTCCTAATATCTCTACTATGTCTCTTTCTATAATGGATGATATTTTCTTTCCACCTTCAGGTGTCAACTATACTTGAGGGAGAGCACAAGGACAAAGGTCAAATCCTTCAAGGAGTGAAGGTGGTTTCACTGAAGGAGGCTGCAACCCTGTTTACCACTCCAAGTAAATGGTGTTCCAGTGTCCATAGGGCCAAATCTGCCGGCCTGTCTTAGCTAGGCTGGGCCTCAGGAGACAGGCAGACATACAGCCAATCCATCATCGGCTCGTACCTAATGAACAAGGTGGAGAAGCCATGGTTACCTCCAATCAATCAATCAACATATATTAAGTGCCTAGTGAGTTCCAGGCACAGAGCAAAGCACTGAGGACACAAAAAAAGGCAAAAGACAGTTGAGCTTACAATCTAATGGGGGAGACAACGTGCAAACGCACACATACAAAGCAAGCCATATAGAGGACAAACGGGAAATAACTAACTGAGGAAGGCCCTAGAATTCAGAGGGGTTGGGGAAGGCTTCCTGTAGAAGAAGAGATTTTAGTTGGGCCTTTAAGGAAGCCAGGGAGGTCTGTGGGCTGAATGGAGAAGGAAGAAAGCAAAAGCTGAATTTGAAATCCCCCCTCTTCCCTTTATCTCAGTCCAACTTTAGGCTAAAACCTCTCACCATGTTTTTAAAATTGAGTTTTCATTATGATTATGATCAATGAACAAACATACATTAAGTGACTGCTACATGGAAAGTGCCACGTTAGCCGACTGTCAGAGACAAAGACCAGACGCTGCCTTCAAGGAGTTTGATTTTCCCCCCAAATACTTCACTTATATAATTTCTGACAAGTGAGGTGCATGACACCATTTTAGATCTGTCTGGCATCCCATCTCCAAGATAGGAATGGTATACCTAAAACTGCAAAGGAGAATTCCCTCCCGAGATACTGCCAGCCTGGATACAGCTGCTGGGGATCTGCCTGCTATCGGTCTCTCTCCCCTCCAAATTCATCCTCCATTCAGACACCAGAGTGACCTTCCTAAAGCACAGATGCCACCATGTCACCCCCCCCCCACTACACCCCAGTGGCTCCCTACCGCCTCCGGGACCAAAAACGAAGTGCTCTCTTTGGCATTTGGAGCCCTCCACATTTGGTCCCTTCCTAGAGCCCTCCAACAGGTACTCAACTACGAAGGGCCCCCAGCCTCCTTGGTATTCCTCCCCACAATGCTCTAGCTCCCAAAGCCAAACATTTCACTGGCTGCCTCCCATTCCCAGAATGCTCTCCCTCCTCCTCTCTGTTCTTGGCCTCCCAGCTCAGATCTCATCCTCTCTAAGAAGCCTTTCTGGAAGGCCTTCAGGGCTGCTGTCTGCCCTCAGGGTATTAGCTCCAATTTTCCTTGTCTATGGCTGGTCTGTCCATAGTTGTCTGCATGTTGTCTCTCCCATTAGACTGGGAGCCCTTTGACAGCAGGGCCTGTCTTTGGCCTTTCTTTGCATCCCCCGTGCTTGGCACAGTGCCAATAAATGTGGGCTGACTGGACTGCCAGCTTCTCCCAGGACATAGTAATGACTAAACCTATTAACAGGAGCTTTCAAATTCAGAATTCACCTATGGAAAAACTGTACCTTCCCATGATCATAATGAGGCACTGAAGATCACACAAGATGTGGACTCTTCTAAAGTGCATGGCCTTTTCCCTTGGCCTTTGCAAAGACTACTGGGTCCAGGGCATTAGATCCACTTCATTAAAGGTGATTCTCTATTTCTAAGTTGGAACCAAACAATCGTCTTTCACACCCTACCAAAAAAATTACTACATAATGCTAACTAGAATAATTGCTAACATTTATACTGCACCATGTGCCAAGCATTGTGCTAAGAACTGTTTACAAAGATTATCTCATTTAATCTTCACAACAACCTGGTGCTAGGTAGGTGGCATTATCATTCTTAGGTGGCAGCTAGGGGACCCAGTGGATAGTGCTGGCTCTGGAGGGAGAAAGACCTTAATTCAAAGCCAGCCTCATACATTTACTAGCTGTTCAACCCGAGGCAAGTCACTTAACCCTGTTTCTCAACTTCAGTTTCCTCATGTGTAAAAGGAAGGGCTTGGACCAGATCACCACGAAGGCCTCTTCCAGCTCCACAGAGCAGTATGGCACGGTAGAAGGAGCCCTGAATTTAGAAATCAGAAGGCCTGGGTTCCAGCCCCGTTCTGACACTAACGAGCTCTGTGACTATGGACAAGCCACTTCGCTTACTGTAAAGTGAGGGGGTTGGACTAGGTGGCCTCTAGCTGGAGGTATCAGGAGGCAATATGGCCCAAACACATGGACTCCAGCCCTGCCTGACCCTGCAGTCACCTGGCCGAACAGCACAAAGTGAGGATGACCCGATCAGCCCAGGAGGGTGTGTGCAAGGCCCTTCACTGACCTAAAAGCTCCCCAAGGCTGTCATTATTACATGCTCTCCCCGCCAAGCTACCCTGGCTGAGCTAGCGAAATACCCCCTTCCTCACCCCAGGCAGGGCCTCCTGGTGCTGGATAACCAGACCTTTTTGGATGCTTCACTCCATGCACTCTCTGGGCAACCAGCAGGGCCCAGAACGGACCAACCTGCCCTCTCACCTGCCTCTCTCTTTACAGAGGTGGAAACCAAGGCCCAGAAGGGCCAAGCACCGAGTCACACAAGTAACAAGCAGCAGAGGCAGAGGCAGGTCTCTGCCCCCCATCCAGGGCTCTCTTCACTACAGCCCAGCTCTCTTTCCCCTAGGGAAGCATGAGGGTCCCTGTCCTAGGGGGGGCCTCAAGCAGAGGGGGGCCTGGCCACTTGCCAGGGATGCTACAGTGTGGCTGTTTGTCATGTATGGGTGAGTCTGGACGTCACTGAAGTTCTAGCCAAGTCTCCAAATACTTCACATTTCCTTATCTGTGTATCTCTCATGAAATGAATGTTGGCTCCAGGAGGCTGGGTGACGTTTAGTGATCCAGGGAAGCAAGACATCGGAGGCCTGAATCCAGTGCTCTTTCCATCCCACAGGGCTGCCTGCTACACACCAGGGTGCACATACACAGACGCAATCACAGTCTATATATACATACGTACACACAGTTGCACATCGGTTTACACACATTTGCATGTATACGTATACATGCTTAGATCCTTATACGTGGGCAGCTAAGTTGCACAGTGCATAGAGCACCAGGGCTGAATGGAGAAGACTCATCTCCATGAGTTCAAATCCGACCTCAGACACTTACTAGCCGTGTGACCCTGGGCAAGTCACCGTTTGCCTCAGTTTCCTCATCTGTAAAATGAGCTGGAGAAGGAAATGGCAAATCCCCCTAGTATCTCTGCCAGAAAAACCCCAAATGGGGTCATGAAGAGTTGCACATTGCTGAAACGACTCAACAGTTACAACATACTTACACATACATGTACATATATTTATATACTTATGTATACATGTTTATATTATATATATGTAGATAGATACTTGTGCATAATGATATATACTTACATTGTGCATATATACCAATGTACATGTACATTTACACGGGTGCAGATATACATATGCAATACACATGTGTACTAAGATACACAACTATACTTACATGTGTGTATGCATACATACATATACGTGCTTATGTGTGCATATATACCTAGATACACATCTAGACTTAGGTGGATATACACATGCCTATGTATAATGTGTCCTTACATGTGTGTATGATAAACACACACATCTATACTTGGATGCACGTCTATACTTACAAGTGTGTATACATATACAGGCTTATGCGTGCATATATACTTAGATACACATCTAGACTTAGGTGGGTCTAGGCACACCTATGTATCCTTATATGTGTGTGTAAATAGAGACATCCACATCTACACTCATGTGGCATAGGGGTCTGGGTGTGTCTTTGCTAAAATTAACCACCTGAGTTGGGACGCTCAGGGGGGCGGGCACTTCGCACACTGGGGCTCCAGGGACGTGTCCCATTTGCCAACAGGGCAGGTCACACCGGACGCTGAGCTCGCACGAAGAATCAGCAGAGGTGGCCGGTGGACAGGAAGCCGGCCTGTCCCGAAGTCCACAGGGCCAGGCTGCAAGTCCTGCCTGGGGCAGGGAAGCAGAGGCGCCCCTCTCTGCCTTATAGATCCAGGGATCGCCTTCTCGATCCACGGATCGATCCGGGATGGTCCAGAACAAAACAACGGCCACCTAGTCCCTAGGTTCCCCCTCCCCCCAGCCTAGGCACACAGTGGGTGCTAGGCAGCCCAGGACCGCCCAGCCTGGCTTCGGGCGGGGACTGGAGGGGTCTGGACCGCCCAGCCCCCAGCCGCGGAGGGCTTCTGCTCCGGGGACACGTGGCCCGCGCCCCCACGTCCCGCCCCCTGGCGGGCGGGGCTCTTTCTGGCAGTGTACACACTGGCGCTCAATCAGTGCTTGCAGAGGAACGGATTACCTCGCAGTTGAACTCCATCTCCGCGTCCATAGTGACAATGCGCACGGTGAACGTCTTGGGCTGCTTCCTCTTGAGGGAGCTGAAACTCATGCGTGAAGCGATGGCCCCGGCCATGGCGAGGCCCCGGCCCCGGCCCGGCTCGGGACACCCCCCCCACCCCTGGCCCGGCCCGGCTCAGCCCACAGGCCGCCCAGGCCTCAGGGCCGCCAGGGCGCCTGCGCGGACCCGGGGGGCCTCATGGCGCCTGCGCGAAGCCGCGCGGCCTCGGGCCTCGGGGCCCCGGGCCCCGGACCCCGGACCCTGGGCCCAAGCCGGCCGCCCACCCTGCGGGGCCCGGGCGGCGGGGACGGGCCCCCTCCGCGGTGGGCGGCGGCCGGAGGCTGGTGCTCAAGTTCTCGGGAGGCACGGAGGCTTCTCCACGTTCTGCTCCCGGCGCTTCGGTCCCGCCTCGGAGGAACCGCGGCCGAACGGGCACGCGAGCGAGTGGACGGGGACGTGCGCGCGCTCCCGCGGGCGCCCAGGCCCGGGCCCTGTCCGCTCGGCGCGCGCCCTCGGCCCGTAGCCTTAGGCACTGGCGGGCAACCGAGCGCCACTCTGATTGGTCCGACCTCTCCTCTCCCGCCCCCAGCCCGGCGGGGGCGGGGCTTCGCTACTCGGTCCCGCCTCCTTGGAGAAGGTCGGCCAGTGGCAAGTTGGGTCTCACCGGCGCGTAAGGCCGGACTGGGCACTGAGTGGCCGATACGGCTGTCGCTCTAGAGGCCTTTGTTCCCCTGGGTTCCTCCTCCTCCATCTGGAGAGCTGGAGAAAGCAAGGTTTGATTAGGGGCCGGCTCGGCGAGCGAAGTGGGGGGGTGGGGCGTAGCAGTGACGTCACTGCATGGTATGCGGAGGGGCGTGGCATAGCGGATAAATCCTGTTCTTCAGGAGTTTCGGCTTCCGTCATTCCCGGTTTTGCCCAGGCTGTTCCCCGTGGCAGCCATGCGCTCCTCCATTCTCTCCCGCCAGGGTTTCCCTTCCAAAACACAGCCACCACCTAGCAGCACCTCCATTACTACTACTGCTGCCGCCGCTGCTGCTGCTGCTAGCATTTTTAAGATTTTGCAGGTCGTAGCGACAATGGGCATCCTTACTTTGCGTCTGAACTTACTGGCAAGGAAAGAAGAGGAAAGAGGAGGAGGAAGAATATTTACGTAGCAAGTTTACAAAGTGTTTCCCATCTGCTCCCCATTTTATAGACAAGGAAACCTAAGGGTGGAAAAGGTTAAGTGATGTCATGCCCAGGAAGACGCATCCAGTCACTGAGGCAGGATTCGAATTCAGATCTTCATGACTTGAGGTTGAGCACAAACAACAGCACCGCCTAACCACCTGAAGGTCAGCATGGGTGCCACGCCCCCCGAGAAGCCTTCCCTGCCCCTCCTCCCTTTAATGTTCCTCGCCCAGCGCTTCTGTATTGTGCTTGTGAGTATACATGTTGTGTTCACCCAATAGAATGTAAACTTCTCGAGGGTAGGGACTGTTTCTTGAGGACCCGGACCCTTCATTGTCGTGTCTTTGCATCCCAGCACGGCAGCTAGGTGGCAACAGAGTGCGCAGAGGGCAGATCCTGGAATTAGGAAGACTTCCAGGAGTTCAAATGTGGCCTCGGAAACTGACTAGTTGTGTGACCCTGGGCAAGTCACTTAACCCCGTTTTGCCTCAGTTTCCTCATCTGTAAGATGAGCCGGAGTCTCTTTGCAAGAAAACCCCAAGTGGGGTTGTGAAGAGTCAGACACGGCTGGACCGACTGGACGACAACAAACCGCAGCCCCTCGCCTTGCACGTAGGATGGACTTCATGAATTTCTGCTGCGTTAAGTTAGAGTTTAGCTCTTAGTGGCTATGTGACTCTGGTCAAATCTTTTACCCTTTTTGAAACTCGGTTTCCTCATCTGTGACATGGGGGTGCGAGCCATTGTATCATTTACTTCGAGGCTGTCCAAATCCTGCCGCAGGCTCCACGGAGCCCCCAGTGCGATTTTCTGCGGCCAGTCTGCGGGTTTTAATTTTCATAAGCAAAAAAATAAAGTAATAATTTACACAGAATATGTATTAGATTTTTTAACTCTATCGCTAATAAATAATCTCCTCGATGTTAATTTTCTTTGGTGTTTTTAAGCAGTGTTTCGTGGGAATATTCAATCCATCTGTGGGATGCATTCCTTCTGTGCTACGCAGACTAGTCAGCGTGTACCTACCTTTGTACTGTCCTATTGTGGCTTTGCTGTTCTGTGTTTGCTTTCACGCTTCACGCCTTGGCCTGTCTTATCGATGATGACACGCGATGACACGCGTTCCCCCACGTTCTATCAGCCTACTGTATTTTCTATTCTGGGTGCAGCCCTCGAATAACTATTTTATTTTAGTGCAGCCCTAACCTAAGGTTGGACAGCCCTGGTTTACTTCACGGACTTGTGAGGCGAGAGATCCTTGTTAGACCCAAACTATAGAATGTGAGTTGTCCTTTACCGGGGAATGCATCGTAAGCATGAGTATCCACCTGAAAGAATGAGGTTGTTTGTCTGCCTCCAGCTTTCTAGCACCATGGTCTCCCGCCCCCCCCCACTCCAGCTCCAGCCCGTCCCAAAGCACAGACCTGACCAGGTAAGTACCCCGCTCAAAAAGTTCCAGCGGCGTTTACCTTCTCCTTCTCCAGCTCATTTGACAGATGAGGAAACTGAGGCAAACAGGGTGAAGTGACTTGTCCAGGATCACACAGCCTGTAAAGTGTCTGAGGCCGGATTTGAACTCAGGTCTTCCTGACTCCAGGCCCCTCACTCTATCCCACTGCACCACCTAGCTGCATACATATATGTACACACATACATCATGTATGTAAACAATAATAATAGCTAACACATATGTGGTGCCTGAAGCAAAGCACATTATCTCATTTCATCATAGCGGCTCTTATTATCTCCTTTTTACTGCTGAGGAAACTGAGGCAAACAGGGTGAAGTGACTCGTCCAGGGTCACGTAACAAGCAAGCGTCTGAGGCAGGATGTGAACTCAGGGCTTCCTAACTCCAAGTCCACCTAATTGCCCTAGTTGTTTGCATGTTGAGTGTGAGCTCCTTGAGGGCAGGGACTGTATTGCTTTTCTTAGTACCTCCAACACTTAGCGCAAATAGAAAGGGCTTAATAAATGTTCTTTGACTGTCTGGCTCAGGGGTGGGGGCCCTCTAGGTCCTCAAGTGGGGACCTTTGGCAGTCAAAGGGCCTTGAGGCCGCAGGTTCCCCACTCTTGATCTGGCTTGTCTTCTTTTGGGACACACTTGGTTATTTCGACTACACGCTGTTCAAACTCTGCCCTTTTGTTCTTTCCAATTATCTTTTTGAAGTCATTGTGTATGCTGCTCTCCTGGTTTTGCTGACTTCATTTTTTTTTTATTCTATACATCTCCCCGTTCTTCAAATTTGTCACTTCTTCCAACTCAGTAATATTCCATATCATCATTCGTGTTGACTTCATGGCCTACAAGTTGTCTGGCCACTCCCTATTTGATGCCCAAAGTGGTGGAGGGAAGGGATGGAAAGAGTTGTCATTTGTAAAGAGCGATTTCCTCACAAAAAGCCTATGAGAAAGGAAGTGTCATAGAAGCAGAAGGGGAAGTGACCTTGGAGGCTTTGAAGTCCATCCCTTCATTTCACAGATGAGGAGCTATGACAAAGAGAGAGTTGATCAGTTAATAAATTTATTAAGCATCTGCTGTGTGCCAGGCATTGTGCTGGGTGCCAAAGATAGTCCCTGCCCACAAAGAGCTTATGATCTAATGGGAGAGACACCATGCAAACATAAACAAAGCAAGCTATATACAAGATAAATAGGAAATCATTAATAGAGAAAAAGTATCAGAACTAAGAGGGGTTAGGGAGGGCTTCCTGTAGAAGGTGGGGTTTTTGTTGGGACTTAAAGGAAGCCAGGGAGGTCAGTAGTTGGAGCAGAGAGAAAGAGCATTCCGGGGGCGGGGAGGGGGGGGCACGCAGCCAGAGAAGATGCCCAGAGCCAAGAAATGATGGAGTATCTTGTGGAAAAGCCAGGAGGCCAGTGTCACTGGATCAAGTCCAGGTGTGGGGTGAAGAGGGCCTGCCCCAGGGTGGGGGCAGCATCAGAAGAGAGGAGGGGTATATTGGGGAAACTTTGCAAGGTGAAATTGAAAAGTCTTGGCAATGGCTTGGATACGGGGGAGGCAAGAGGTAGTGAGGAATCCAAGTTGTGAGCCTGAGGGAAGATGGGCACCCTCTACAATAGGGAAGGTGGGAGGGAAGAGAAGAGTAGATTTAGGGGAAAAGATAATGAGTATAATTTGAATTCACATTGAGTTTAAGGTATCTACTGGGCCTCCGGTTAGAAATGTCTGAAAGGCGTTGGAGATGCAAGATTGGAGGTCAATAAAAGTCACATTTGAGAATCATCAGTAAAGAGGTAATTCAATCCATGGGAGCTGATGAGATCACCAAGTGAAATACTATAGAGGGAGAAGAGAGCCCAGGGTAGAACCCAGTGGGACACCTGTGGTTAGAGGGCATGATCTGGAGAAGGATCCATCAAAGGAGACAGAGGAGTGGTCAGAGAGGTAGGAGGAGAATCAGGGGAAAGTTTGGGGGGTGAGGTGTGCCCTGAAAACCTAGAGAGGAGAGTATCAGAAGGAGAGCCATTGGCAGTGCCAGAGACTGCAGAGAGGTTAAGGACAATAAGGATTGAGAAAAGGCTGTTGGGTTTGGTAACGAAGGGGTCGCTGGTAATTTTGGAGAGAGCAGTTTTAGTGGAATGATCAAGTAGGAAGCTGGATCGGAATGCTTTAAGAGGAGAATTCTAGGAGACAAAGTAGAATGCCCCTGTTATAAGAAGGCCTTTTCAAGGAGTTTAGCCACAAAACACAGCAGAGACATGCAATGATAATGAGGCTGGAAGTATTATGTAGGGTTTTTTGGAGGATGAGGGAGGACGTGGACGTGTTGATAGGCAGTAGGGAAGGAGCCAACAGACAGAAAGAGACTGAAAATTAGTGAAAGACTGGGGCTTGACAGAGGGGGAAATCTTTATTTAACAGTATTTTATTTTTTCCTAATTACATGTAGACAATTTTTAGCATTCATTTTTAGAAGAATTTGAGTTCCAAATTTTTTCTCCTTCCCTTTCTCTCCTCCCTTCTTCCTAAAACAGTAAACAATTTGATATAGGTTATATATGTGCAATCATGTAAAACATATTTCCATATTAGAGTTGTAAAAGAAGAAATAGACCAAAAGGAAAAAACCATGAAAAAATAAAGTGAAAAAAGTGTGCTTCGATCTAAATTCAGAGTCCATCAGTTCTTTATCTGGATGTGGATAAGCATTTCCCATCATGAGTCCTTTGTAATTGTCTTAGATCATTGTGTTGCTGAGAAGAGCTAAGTTATTCGTAGTTGATCATCACACAATGTTGCTGTTACCCTATACGATGTTTTCCGGTTCTGCTCATTTTACTTTGCATCAGTTGTGCACGTCTTTCCAGGTTTTTCTGAAACCTGCCTGTTTGTTTCTTATTGCACAAAAGTATTCCATTACATTCATATACCACAACTTGTTCAGCCATCTCCCAATTGATAGGCATCCCCTCAATTTCCAATATTTTGCCACTATGAAAAAGAGTGCTATAACTATTTTTGCATAATGCAATAATAAAATTTTTGCAAATACAATAAATATTGTAGGTCCTTTTCCCCTTTTTATGATCTCTTTGAGATTCAGATCTGGTAGTGGTATTGCTGGATCAAAGGGTATGCACAGTTTGGTTGCCCTTTGGGCATAATTCCAAATTCTTCTCCAGAATGGTTAGATCAGTTCACAGCTTCACCAATAGTACATTAGCATCCCAATTTTCCCATATCCTCTCCAACATTTATCATTTTCCTTTTTTTCATATTAGCCAATCTGAAGGTGTGAGGTGGTACTTCAGAGTTGTATTAATTTGCATTTCTCTAATCAAAAGTGATATAGAGCACTTCTTCGTATGACTATAGATAGCTTTGGTTTTTTCATCTGGAAACTGCCTATCCATTTCAGAGGGGGGAATCTTATGGAGAAGATGAGATGGGATTGAGATCACTTGAAAACGTAGAGGGATTGGCCTTGGTAAGGAGTAAGAAGATGGAAGGTCTAAGGTCAAAGAGAAGGTTGGTTTACCCAAAGTCATATACAAGATCATGGAAGAGAGCTCACTAGCTATACAGTTCAAAACCCTCATTTTATAGATGAGGGAACTGAGGCCCAGATGGGAGAAGTGACTTCATAGGTCATTAATCTATAGCTGGAAGGGGTCTCAGAAGCCATCTGGTTGAACATGCTTATTTTACAACTGAGGAAACATACAGAAGGGAAGTAACTCGATCAGGGTCACCCAGGGAGTAAACAGAAGAGCCAGGATTTGAACCCAGGTATTGGAGTCCATTACAGAGACAAAAAGAACTTTGAAGAAACAAGTCAATTGAGAAGCAATGGTTTCAGAGAATCCTGGGAAGACTTGTATGAACTAATGCACAGTGAAATCAGCAGAACCAGGAGAACAACTTATATACCATGACAACAACATTGTAAAGACAAACAACTTTGAAAGACTTGGGAACTTTGATCATTGCAATGACTGGCCACAATTCCATAGGACCAAGGATGAAAAATGCTACCCACTTCCTCCCAGAGAGGTAGGTGACATCAAGACTGAGCAAGATAGAGGGATCAAGATGCAGAATGGCATATACATTCTTGGACATAGACAAGGTGGAGATTTCTTTTGCTTGACTTCATATTTGTTATGAGGGTTTGTTGTTTTTTTTCAGGGGAGGGAGTTAGGGAGAGAGAACAAATTTTGTTAACTTTTAGTTAACAAAAAGAAATAATGAAAAAGTAAACACTGAAGGCAACAGGTCTTTTATTTGTCATGTTTGAGGGAAGGCCATTTGGCTTAATTGGATAATACCAAAGGTACTCAAAAGATAAGGCAAAAGCAACAAGAGTCATGCTAGCATACCAACAGCTCCCCATCCATGGGTTGAGATTGACTCCTCCAGAATAGGACTGGGCAGGGTAGAGAAGACTTACATAGTCTGATAGTCTTTATACTAGCAGAATTTTATTGCACTGGTCTTTAACCTGGGAATGGCCAGAAACAAAACAGAACAGGTCAGAGGCAAGTGTGCCAGCAATCGAATAGCTATTTAATTAATTTCAGAGTGAGGAACTCAGTTTGCAAACCTGAAGTTCTCCTGGGAATGCAAGCTTATCATGCTGGAATAAAGGCAGAGTTTATATACATAAATCACAGGTGGGAAGAGTTGGGAGAAGGTGGATTACAACATAATCATTTCTAGGTTTTGAGAGGTTTCCCACGGCAAACCCACATGTGTAGGACAATACAGGTGTTCTTGAGTCCTGTGGGAACAGTTCTTAAGCTGATTGTCTCAAACCTTGGGGGTCATGATTACTTGATGGGGCACAGAACCACAGTTCTGTGACAGGAACAAGTTCTACAATCTTTGATTCGCTTCACTTAAGGTACACAGGTGCTGGAATGTAGGAATTGTCAGAGTTGATTGATCACTTTAAGCTGCATCATGAATCTCTGACTTCCAAACCAGAATCTGCTGGGAAAACAGGAGCTCTAAAAAATCCAGATAGCATAGTCATCACACATATCGTATCGATTAATATGAGAATCATAAATCCCTTTGCAATGCCATAATGAAGGAAGAGGAGGGGTCCAAGATGGCCTCTCATGAAACTGTTCCCATGATTTGGGCTATGGTCATACCTACCTCTCCCTGGGATTCCTGGGTCCAGTTTCACTCTGTGCTTCAGGGCAGCTCAGGAATCAGGGCAAAGGTTTTAGAGGGATAAGTAGGGATCCCAATTAGGATCAGACAGATGAGGTTGATCTTGCACCCCTAACATCCAGGAAACCAAATAGGTTTATAGGTTGGAAGCCTCCAAGCATAGAAAATCCAGATCTGAGAGGTGGGGAGTAGAGAGAGTGTTCCAGAAAAGGGTCAGGGCAGGAGAGAGTGGACCTCCAGCCAGGAGGAGAGAACATGGCTAGGACACAAAGGACCTGTGGGGTGGAGAAAGACCAGAAATGAAAAACTGGTTTTTCCAGAAGCCCTCATCAGGCTTCCTGATTTCAAATCCATGTTCTTTCCACCACACCATGCAGGGCAAATATTAGAGCCCTGGTTTTTCAGTTGAAAAATCTGGAGCAATGAAAGGCAGAATGACAATTTTCACTCAATCAAAACGCATATTAAGTACCTACTTTATGCTACACAGTGCTAGGCACCAGAGACACAAAGACAAAGTAATCCCTCTCTTCAGCGAGTTAGTGTTTTATTGGAGAAAGCAATATGTGCCCTTCTAAGCAAGGCAGTTGTTGGAACCTTAGTTGGTCTTTCTATTCTAAGATCAATGTCCTTCCAGACTTCCTACAGTTGGCCTGGAAGCTCCTCTGGGGCAAGGACCAGCTTTTGTATCCCTGAGGGCTTAGAATAAGGGCCAGGCACATAGCAGAAGCTTGATAAATGCCAGTGACCTTGACTGCATAGCACACTATCTCTTAAACATTAGATCTGGGAGCCTTTTTGGCCACCTGACTTGTGATTGCAATGACTTCTCCCTTGATTTCTGTTCATTTCAGATTTTGCAACCAGCAAGCACCATATTCTGTTGATAAATGAGTGAATATGAATACTTCCTGCTCTTAGAAGAGTCACACGAAGAGACAGCTTGGAATAATAAAGAAAGAGTTGTCCTTGGAGTTAAGAAGACCTAGGTTCAAGTCTCACTTTGACACCTACTGGTTTTGTGACCCTGGACAAGTTCGTTAGCCTCTGAGTGTTCCATCCTACTAAGATCACAAAAAGCAAAATAGTTCCCATTGTGCATTGGGAGAGGGAGCTGCTTCACCTTCCCCATCCCAATGAAGTAACAGGCTCCAAACAAAAACCATGCAGTTCTCTATTCTTTTCCTCGGTAACTAGGAGATTCTGGGCCTTTTGTGCCTCATCAGATGGAATCCGGCTCTTGCCAATGGTGTGAATGTCTGCTGTGTGCTTGGAGCACCCAGATAAGGCAGACACTGCTCAAAAGATGTCACCTCTGTGATAGAATATAGACTCCTCTGGTCGGTATTTAAGTCCTTGCAGAACCTAATTCCAGTCAGTCATGGATTGACTTTTCTAGCTATTACTCCAATTCTGAACTTCAGTAACCTGGACCTGTTCTCCTGACCCATGACACCCCATCTCTGTGAGCGGGTCCTACCCCCAGAGCCAGGAATGCCCTCTCTTTTCATCTCCACCTCTTAGAATTCCCATTTTCCTTCAAAGATACCACCTGCTACATGAAGCCATTCCTGATTTCCCCCAAGCTGCTAGCTTGTGTGTGTGTGCGCGCGCGCGCACATGTGCCTGATGGACCTGGAGTCAGAAGACCTGAGTTTCTGCATCCCCAGACACTTACTAGACACTTTACCTCTCTATACTTGTTTCCTCATATGTAAAAAATGGATAATAACCACACCTGCCTGCCAGGGCTATTGTGACAATAAATTGAGTTAATATTTGTAAAGCTCCTTGCAAACCTTAAAGCACTAGCTTACAGTATCATTATGTGTATAGCGGTAGTTTTTATTATTATGTATATGTTTTATAGACATACTTGCTGACTCCCCTTACAGAATGTAAATTCCTTGAGGGAAATGGCTGTTTAAATTGTATCTTCATATCCCTAGTATGTGGCAAATACGAGGGGCTTAATAAATGTTACTGATTGAATGACTGAACTCATACTGGTTATTTGGTATATGTGAGTGACAGAGAATCACGTGTCATGCATGTAGAGAGACTATGCTCTACTATGTTTTACTATCTCTTTCTATGAGCTTAAACAGGCCCCTTGTATTCCTGTCGCTGCTTTACATTCCTAGAGGGAAATTGAGGCAGACAAGTCAAGTAACCTGCCCGGGATAACTTTCCTAACATACAAATCTAATCACATGATAAGATGATTGGCAGAGGTAGAGCTGGGAGAGATGTTGGAGACCACACATTAAAAGGGTCACACAGCTGGAAGTACCTGAGGCAGGATTTGAATTCAGGTCTATACTAACTCTAGGTCCAGCACTCTGTCTACTGTACCACCTAGCTGCCTCTAAAGGATATATATATAAAGGAACGCAGTACAAGGTGAGTTAGAAAGATAATTGGATGGCAGAGAGCCTTAAATGTCATGCTGGCTGGCAATGGGAAGTCTCTATAGGTCCTTGGTGATTTTTTTTTTTAAAAAGCAATAGGGTTAAGTGACTCGCCCAGGGTCACACAGCTAGTAAGTATCTGAGGTCAGACTTGACCTCAGGTCCTTGTGACTCCAGAGCTGGTGGTGTTCTATCCACTATGCCACCCAGCTGCCCCATCTTTGGTGATTTTTAAAAGACAGCATAGACTTGGGTCTGGATTCTGATCTGTCACTTAATGGTCATGTGACCTTGGACAAGGCATTGAAGGTCTCAATCTATTCATATACAAAATGTGAGGATTGGACCTGATAGTCTCCAATGAGCTCACCAGCTCTCCCTCTATCTCTAATCCTATTATGTGATTAGATTTATACTTTGGGAAAGTTAACTCTGGCATCCTGAGCAGGATGGTGTCGTCAGGCCCAGACAAGGGAATATGTGTAAACTGCTTTACAAACATGAAAATATGACTGCGACATTGGCTCTTTTTTAAATTTCTGGGTCTGTTACATCACTGGTATGGGGAGCATTTCCTTCTACAGAGATGAGTGTCTTCTTTGAAAATTAAAATCTTAGTGAGTTGCCTGGTGGTAGTAAAAGGTCCAGTGACTTGGCTAGGGTCACACAGACAATGTGGGTCAGAGGGAGGACCTGAACCCAGGTCCTCCTGATTATAAGGCCAGCCCCTCCCCCCACTCCACCATGCTTCCTCTCTGAATGAGTTATCTCACAATATTTTTGTGGTTATTACTATGAAGAATCTCAGGGTGGGGCATCTGGTCCAAGCCAGATCCACACAGGAGTCTCCTCTACAGCCTTCCCAGTGAGGGGGTATCCAACCTCTGCTTGAGAACCTCCAGGGAAGGCAAGCCTACCACCTCCTGAGACAGCCCCAAGTTTTGTGATGGGTTTCTGGTTCTGCCCTCTGGGGCTTAAAATGAGGTACCTGAAGCTAGATATCATGGCTAAACTCCCCAGTTCCATGATCCAGTTCTGGGAGGTAGAAGACCTGGTTCCTTGCCCTAGAGGTATGTATCTTGCTGCCACGAGGACAGTCTAGGCCTGCCAGGATCCAGACAGGGACTTGGAATATCCATTCTCTTTGCTAGGAGACAGATTCTCTCAATGCTCCAGCTGGGCAGAGAGGCAGCCCCTCCGCCTCTTATCTCTGGCTGCAGCTTCCCAGCATCCAGACACTTAATAGCTACCCCTCCCAGCTCCCAGAACATTTCATAATTCACTGACAGATGTAGGGAAGCTCTCACAATGACCTGTTCACAGACCCAATCCTTCTTCCTGTGCCTTTCTCTCCACCCCAGGCCCCAGCAATTAAATGAGCTGCCAGCCAAACCAGAAAACTAATTCCACCCCCACCCCCATGGCAGCTGTTTGGAGGACTTTATAATCTGCATCCAATAACCAGTCACCTCCCCAGGAAGCTGCTTTTTTTTTAATTTGTGAGAATAAAACTTCCAGCTTCATGCTTAAATGACTGCATCCCTGGGGTCCCTCGATCTATGCCTCTGGTGGGAACAGCAGGTGGAGAGGATGGTTAGAACGTTTGCAGAGCGCCCCCGCCCTGACCTGCCCCAGAAGAGAAAAAAACAGCCTTTACCCTGACATGCCAGATGGGCAGAGGCTCAGAGAGGCCACTAGGGGCCTGGCTTCTGCTCCCAGCTTCAACATAACCCCAACAGACCACCTTTTTGTGGACCCATTTCCCCTCTTTCTGAGAACCCTAGGTACACTCAGATCCATTCTTCAAGTCTTTGAAGAGCTGTCTTGTGGAAGACAATTACCCTGGTTCTGCTTGGCCCCAGAGGGTGGAACCAGGAGCAATTGGGGGTGGGGGGAGTGGGAGGTAGGGCAGGGAGCTGCAGAGGGTCAAATTTAGGCTGAGAATCCCCCAAACTGACTCACAATTGGAACTGTCCCCAAGTGGGATGGGCTTCCTCTAAAGAGTAAGTTTCCCATCACTGAAAGTCTTCAAGATAACCACTTATTAGGGATGTTGTAGAGGGGATTCTTGGTCAGATTCAGGTTGGAATAGCCTGGGGTGGGCCAAGAGTGATAGTGTCAAGTAAACTAATTAATGATCTAGGTGGGCTGGGGTGGGCCAGATGCCTTGGGCAGAGGTACCAGTGATCTGGGCTACTGAGATGTACGGGAAAATTCAGGGACTGGGTTGCTTTCCAAGATGCAGTCTTTCTCTTTTAGGTTTAGGAGTCCAGGTCCCATCACCCCATCAGTGTTGCTGGGTCAAAGGGTATGCACAGTTCTATAGCCCGTTGGACATAGTTCCAAATTGTTCTCCAAAAGAGTTGAACCAATTCACAACTCCACCAACAATGCATTATTTTCCCTAGTTTTCTATATCTCCTCCAACATTTGTCATTTCTGATAGGTGTGAGGTGGTACCTCAAAGTCGTTTTAATTTATATTTCTCTAATCAATAATGACTTAGAGCATTTTTTCATATGACTAGATAGCTTAGATTTCTTCTTCTGAAAACTGCCTGTTCATATCCTTTGATCATTTATTAATTGGGGAATGGCTGTTATTTTTATAAAATTTGCCTCAGTTTATATTTTTATTTATTTATGTTTAGTTAGATATGCATATAGATGTACATACATATTTGAGAAGTGAAGCCTTTATCAGAGAAACTTGCTGTAAAAATATTTCCCCAACTGGGGCCGGTTCTGACTACCTAAAAGTCACTTGCACTAGTAAGCAGTGAATTGACCAATGTGGGAGGAGACTGAGATAATTTGAAATGCACAGTTCAGTTCAAAAACAAATTCTGCAAGTGATTGGGAGAAAGACCTTCCAATAAGAAGGAAAGGAAATTTGAATAATACAAGACTATTCTGTACCCACTATAAAAGGTAGGAGGGAATGGAATAATGTGTTCCCGAGAACAATGGAGCTCAGGATGAAGGCCAGGGTCACCTCCCCTGCAAATCTGAGCTTAACCATACTTGAAAAAAGGATGGACTCCAATAATAAAGAAGCATTTGGAACATTTTTGGAAAGAAAACGAGAACCAAAGAGATTATTTGTTTCTGAACACTCCAAACAACAGTAATTCAGAAGTGAATAAATACAACACTAACAGAATGACCAACAAAAGAATTCTTTCTAAATGTGCACAAGGAGCCGGGGTAAGGTAACAAGGAGTCTGGTGAAGGTAACAGTGAAGAGGATGGCCTGGGCATTGTGGAGAGAACCTGGTGACAACAAGCCCACAGATGAATCAATGTGAGACAACATGGGAGAGTTCATGAAGAGGGGGGAGGAAAGCAAGGGGATAGAGAAGAATGAGGAATGGGCTGGGGTCAGATCAAGAGCTAGTAATAGGAAGGTGATTCCTGCGGTATCAGAAGAGGAAAAGCCTTCTGGGGAGTGATTGAGGAGAAGAGGGGAGGAATTGAAAAAGAGGGAAAAGGAAGCAGAGGCCCAACTTTGATGGAGGGAGGTGGGTTCCACTGATGCTTACTCCAATGGATTAAGAGAGGTAGTTTGTGGAGGGAGACAAAGACCTTTGCACTAGGTGTGGCCTGGGGGATTTGGTGCTTGAAAAGTCTAGTCATGGAGGGGGGGGATAGAGATGGAACTCATTGGGGTAACTAGTGCCTGGGGGAGTGGGAGAGCCTGGACCCAGGGAGGAAATTTTGAAGCAAAGGAGAGAAAAAAAGGTAACCAGGAAAGGTATAGATCAGTGTTGGGGTACACAATCTGATGGGGGAGGGGTCCTGCCGTGGGACAGTGTACTTGCTGACACTTGTTATAATCAACATTACTTTGGGAGGGAGACACAAGGGAAGGAGAGAATCTATGGGAAAAACTTTACTTGGAAGTGTCAGGTGCTACCTAAAGGGGAGAGTCTGCAATGGATACATTAAGAGTTATGATTGCATAAGGAATACAGAGAAAAGGGTGAAACCAGATAATTAAAGGAGTCATCCATCACAGAATGGTCTAAACTAGACAGAAAGAGAAGATGGATGATGAAGAGAGTAATAGAAATCCTTTTTGGAAAGAAGCACAAAAAAATGAAATGTAAAAAACTAATGAACAGGACTATTTGAAGGGGAGGAGAGGAAGGAAGAATCTATTTGAATTTTTTTGAAAGTGGAAAGAATTATATAACCAGATAAAAGCAGGAGAAAAAAAAATGAACCAATAACCTAAACTTCAAAGGATGAGAGGTAATATACATGAGGTAATCTGGGATGAGGAGAAGAGAGCCAGTGGGAATAAGGTCCCCCTTTTAAAATTAATTTTATTAATTAATTTGTTTTTTTTAGCTTACAATACTCAGTTCCACAAGTTTTTGAGTTCCAAATTTTCTCCCCCTTCCCCTCTGAGACAGCATGTAGTCCCATATAGGTTCTACATATACCAATAAGACCCCCTTTAAAAAGATTAAGGTAAAGTAACTGAAGGAATGTAGTACTGTGCTTATAGCAGAAGAGGGAAAAAAAATCAGAACTTGGTGAATAACAACAGCAACATTAGAGACAGATGGAAGAAAACATAAACCTAACTCTCAGAACTTGAAATGTGAACAAATTAAACAATCCAAAAATAAAAATAAAAAAGAATGACTGATTGAATAAGAAAACAAAACTCTATAATCTGATGCTTATAAGAAGTGTAGTTTAAAAAACAAAGGCATCCCAAAAATAAAACTGAGAGGATGGAAAAAAAATTATTATGTATCAAGTGAATCCTTTGCAGGAGTTCTAATCATACTATCAGACAAAGCAAAAACAAACATTCAAAAAATAAAATGAGATAAACAAGGAAATTATGTCATGCTATAAAGAAACTATAGACAACAAACTAATATCAGCAATGATATTAGCCTTAGCACTGGAATTCATAAAGGAAATATTATCTGACCTACAAGAAGACATATATAGTAACACAATGGTGGGTAAAAATTGGAAAAGGCACAGAAATCTTGAAAACAAATGTAAAAAGTCAGAAATAGTTAATACATCCTTTATAGATCACAGTGCAATAAAAATGGTAGTTGGCTCAAGGACAAAAAATAAAAGATGGACTTAACGATGAAATACGATGAAAAAATGAAAATGAGGAAACAACATACCAAATTCTGAGATGCTAAAGCGGTTCCCAGAGAACAAATATTATCTGCACAAACATAAATGAACGAAATAGAAAAAGAGAGGATTAATGAACTGAATGTGCACTTTAAAAAATTAGAAAGCCAACAAACAAGCCGAAAATACGCACAGAAGAGGAGATGCTAAAAATTCGAAGAGTAATAGATAAACTGAAAACAAAAAATACATAAATGATAAAACTAAAAGCTGCTTCTTTGAAGAAAATTAATAAAATGAATAAACCTTTAGCTCATCTGATTAAAAAGAAGAGAGCAGAAAATCAAATCAATAAAATAGCTACTGAATAATGTAAAATCACAGCAAAACCAGAAGAAATAAAAAAAATCAGAATATTATGCACAGTTATGTGCTAACAAAACAGGAAGCACAAAAAATAGAATACATTCAAAAACACAAAATACCCAAACTTTCAGAAGGTCAGAGAGAGAGAGAGATCTTGACCCAAATTCAGAAAAGTAGCTAGATCTAGTTGTAAAGGAACTGCTAAAGAAAAAATCTTCTGGTCCTAATGGATTCACAGGAGAATTCTATCAAACTTTTAAAGAATATTTAGTACCCACACTACACAAATTATTTAAAAAAAACTGAGAAAGAAAGCACCTTAGCAGAATTTTCCTTATAAGACAAATATAGCCCTAATACCTAAACCAGGGAAAGATAAAACACAGAAAGAAAACTATAGATCAATATCATTAATGAAAATTGACATAAAAAATTTTAAACAAAATCTTGTGAAACAAACTTCAGCAATTTATCCAAGAAATTATTCATTATGACCAAGGAAGAACTATACCAATTAATAAATGTATACAGAGAGAGAGAGAGAGAGAGAGAGAGAGAGAGAGAGAGAGAGAGCAGCCATTCCCCTATAGATAAGTGGTCAAAGGATGTGAACAAGCAGTTCGCAACAGAATTGCGATGTATTCGCAACCACACGAAATAAAAATTAAAACAACCCTGAGGCTTTACTTCATACTTGCAAATTGGTAAAAATGACAAAAATGTCAATAATGAATGTTGGGGGAATTGTAGAATAATAAAAACACTAAGTGATTGTTGGTGGAGCTGTGAAATGGCACGACCTTTTGGAAAGCAATTTGGAATTATTCAAAGTGACTAAAATGGCCCTTTGAATCAAAGACTCCATTAATGGGTTAATACCCCAATAAGAAGAGAGCCCCTATATACACCAAAATATTTATGGCAGCATTTTTTTTTGTGATAGCTAAGAATTGGAAACAAAGTTGATGCCCATCAATTGGGGAATGGCTAAACAGATTGTGGTGTGTGGATTTAATGAAATATTACTGTGCTGTAAGAAATGATGCATGTGATTAATACAGAGAAACATGGAAAGATCTGATGCAGAGTGAAGCAGAGCCAATAACACATTAGGTACAATAATTAAAACAATATAAATGTAAAGAACAATGACACACCAGAAATCTGAAGTACACATAACAAAATTAAAAAGATCAAGCAGGATTCTAATGAAGAGATAGAGAAGACACCCCTAATGCACCTCTTCATGGAGGTAGGAGGTCCACAAGTATTATGCATTGCACATGTTTTTGGTCTTTTTCAATGTATTGATCAGTTGTGTTGGGTTTTTTTCCCTATCTAAGAAATACTATTTGTTATATAAGATGGCTTTCTGGGAAAGGGTGCGGGGGTGGGGGGGCGGGAATACTTGAGATAATAATAATGATTTAAGAAGTAGAAGATGTCAATAAAAACTTATTTAAAAAATTAAAGTAATTTTTTTGAAAGAATTAGCAGTATTATCAGGACTGATTTCATGAGAGAAACACACCAGTGGGGACTCATGATCTATAGTTGCAAATAGTAGAAGTGCATCCTCCCCCCAGTTGTGTTACTTTTAGGATCCTGAGAAATTAGTGAGTTTTACCAGGTTGTCTATGGCAATCTCAGATCTGAAAGCATAACTACAGGCTGATTGAGTAAACTAGCCTACCGATTGAGAATGGGTGTCATTCAGTACTCAATGGTGCTACAAAGGTAAAAGATAGGATCCTCAGATGAAAAAGGGAGGGGTAGGACTTTACATGGTGGGAAGGGGCATATATTATAGCTCTTTCAATGGAACTGGGATCCTGTTAGTAGGACCAAGGAACCAATCAAGATCCCTCTCCATGGAGCAGAAGTGCCCTTGCCCATCTTCACAGGAAGTGTTCTAATCTAGCAACTCATCAAGGATGGCTAGGATGACCACTTGTCAGGTATGTTATTAAGTAAGGGGTTCCTTTCATTTATGGGTTGGACTAGGTAGCTCCAGAGGTCTCTTCTGACTCTTAAAAACATTATGTGACTCTATGACTCTATGAACTCTTTGTTATACATACATTATTTCATTTGAGCCTTACAGCAATCCCATAAGACAGAGAATACATTTATTATTTTCCCATTTTATACATATAGAAATTGAAGCCCAGAAAGATTCATGACTTGTCCAAGGTCACAGATAATAAATGACAAAGGGAGGATTTGAACCCAGGTCCTCTGTCTATAGATCTATTACCCTTTCCACTATCCCATGCTGTCTTACCAGGAAGGCATAACTAATATCTCTGTGTAACAGATGTGAAATGGGAACTTGGGTCTTCTTTATTTCAAGACAGCTAGGAGGTGCCACAGTGCACAAAGCACTGGGTCTAGAGTCAGGAAGACTGGAGTTCAAGTCCAGCCTCAGATACTCATATAACCCTGAGCCAGTCACTTAATATCTCTCCGACTCAGTTTCTGCATCTTTAGACTATAAGCTCCTTGAGGGCAGGGACTCTCTTTTGCCTCTTTTTGTATCCCCAGCACTTAGCACAATGCCTAGAACACAGTAGGTGCTCAATAAATGTTTATTGACTCGAACTGTAAAATTAGGATAATAATAGCACTTCCCTCTGTGCCATGTTGTAAGGAACAAACGAAATAATATTTGTAAAATGTTTAGAACCATGCCTGTCCCATAAGAGACATCATACAAATACTAGTTACTTATCATTATCCTTATGGTCCAGAACCTTATATACTACACCTTGCAGACTCTCTGATAGCTTTTGAAACCCTTTCGAACTCTAAGGGCCTGTGATTGTGCCCTCCTACCTATTTAGCAACATTAAACAGAGCAACGATAGTGAATGGTGGGGTCTATTTAAGCCCCTTGTTCAACCCCCAGCTGAGTCAACCTGACTGTTTCCATTTCAGAGAACCACAGTTGGTCGCCTTGTCCAATTTAGGCTCTTTCTGGCATTGAAGGATTGAAGTGTTGTGGGAAGAATGTTGGATTTAAAGTCAGCCTCAGTCTGAATTCTGGTTCAGCTACTTACTTCCTGGGTGACCCAGGCCAAATCATTTCCCTTTTCTGGGCCTCAGTTTCCACATCTGTCAAATGAAGAAAGTTGGGAGAAATGGACCCATCAGCTTCCAATCCTAAAACTATGACGTGGCGATGGGCCTGCTCATATTTCCTCCACTAGTATACCCACAAACTTGTTCTTTGGTAACAACCAGCTCTCAAAAGAAACCACTTAAATGATTAGATTTCAGGGCAGTGGCCTTCCAAAAATATCTCTCCCAAAGGAAAATACCTGCCCTACTGATATCTTTATAGGGAGACATCAGGGTTAACCACTGACCAAAGTGTAGCACCAAAGCTAGGGAGCTGTGTTGGGGACAGATTACAAAGCAAGAGAAATGCCTTGGTGTTTGTGGAGAATAATGTCCAGGGGCATGTGGGAGCCTGGTTGTTAAATTTAAATTGTTAAATTTTCAGTGTGAACATTTTGGCAAACACAACAAATCGAGCCTTAATTGATTGTTTCCTTGATTGCCTAGACCTAAGAAAGTGATGAAGAAATTGAAAATAATGCAGATTAAACTTACAAGTGTTTCGAGAAAATTTGTTGGGGGAGGGAGGGTGAGTTGTTAAACATTTACCAACACACCCTTGACCTTGCTTTTTTCTCTTCCTTACCTTTCATTCTGGGTCAACTTCATTTGTATCTCAAGTCAGGGACAATATCAGGAATTTTCAACCCTCAACCAGACAGTGGTCTGGAACAAAGGACCAAGATCACAGTCATAGCCTTTGGGGCGAAGAGATAATGTTGGCTGAGGTGCACTCTCTCTAGCTATGGTTACCTGGGTATGATGGCTGTGACCAAAGAAATGTCACCCTGCCCTTATCAGGAAGGTTGCTAATCACTATAGCCTAGTAATCTGAAGCTGAGATGATCAGCAGAAAAAAAAATGCCTAGCTCAGATACTACACCCAGCAGAGACCAGATCCAGGGGGAAGAAGACAACAACATCACCAAAAGACAGTAGTGGTCCTTCAGCATCAGAGGCATGACCACCTGCCCTGGTCACATACATTCTGTGTGTTTGTATATGAGTGATTCCTATGCGTGCCCTCTCTTTTCATCGATGGTATCTATATTTGTGGGAGAGGTCTATCCAGAGTTTATGGGGCAATGGACAACTGCTATTTACATATGCAGACTGCATTAATAGCCTCTGACCTGGCTATTAATTATATTATATTCACCAGAAAGAATCATAGGGCCCAAGTCTCATATTCAGCCTAGAAGTTCTAATGCTTCTCCTCCATGTCTGTCACTGACAGGGGTGGGGCCATCTCCAAAAGCCCTAATCTATATCTTGCCACCTGACCCAGATGGCTCCAGAGGAGAAAGTGAGACTGGTGACTTTGCACAGCCCTTCCTCCCTTAAATCCAATTCACTTGCAAGTCATGGCATCACCTCCCTGATGTCATGGTCCTCTTTGAGAAGGAAAGACAAACAGCCAGCACAGGAATCTAAACTGCTTTTCTCCTGGCTAGCGTACAGAAGAATGAGTTCACACATCGAGCCTGACAAAGGAGTCTGTTACTGTTCTACTTTGATCTCCTATCTCTCTAATCTTGAGACTTTTAGCTTGAGGCACCTTGCCCCATTACCAAATTGCTTTCAGTTCCAAATTTCCTCTGCTTTTCTACATAAGAGATAAGAGAAGATACTACAGTTATTTTTATTATTGTGATTATTTTGCTATTTGTATAAAGTGCTTTGCAGCCTTTAAAGCACATTAGCTTTTTAATGTTAGCAATTATTATTATTAAATGCATTCTTTAACTAAATGTATGCTTTGGCTGACTATAAAAAAATTAACACACTAGTGGGGGCTCTGGGGCTATGGTTTGGAATAGATATGTGCCCACAGAGTCCTTTGAACCTAAGGTAGCTATTCTAGGAGCCCTGCATGTAAGAACCACACCTGAGATAACAAGGAACAAAGTTGTTTATGGTTTGGTCAATTTACTACCTGTGTGAAGTTGCACAGGTTGCTTCTCTGAGCCTCAGTTTACTCATCAAAAAATAAAGATAATAATATCTACAGGACCTACCTCATCCAATGGCTAGATTTGTAATTTCATTGGTACAGAGGACTCCTGAGTGAGAGAATTCCCTCTTCCAGTGCAGGTTAACACCAACACCCCTTCTCTTCGAATTTTAAGAGAGAGGCCCAGAACGTTAGGATATGAAGTAAATTAATTACCCAGAGTCAAACGGCCAGTATGTTTCAAAGGCAGGACTTGAAGCCAGCAAGGCCAACTCTATCCGCTAAGCCACTCTGCACAGGGTTGTTGGGAAAATAAAGTGAAATAACGCAGATGAAGCCCTTTAGAAAGCTGAAAGCACTTCCCAGCTCCAGGGGCTAAGTGCAGCCCTAAGATTTATCTAAGGCTTTTCAAGGTAATTTTCATAGTTGGAATAGTTGCCAGAGGTGTGACCCAAACCAAAAGCAATTTGTTCAACCAAATATCACAGAGCTAAATGTCACAGAGAGCTGGGGACTTCCTGTACAAGTGAAGCTGGAAGAAAAAGATGTTGATTAGAGGTGTCCTCTTGTGAGCCTGCAGGGGCCTTTTGGAGACAGAAAGAGTCTGAATCTGCTGTCTGGTTTAGTGACAAGGCAGTTCATTTAGATACACAGAGTGTCAGAGCTGGGAGGGGCCTTAGAACAGGGAATGACAGAGCTGGGAAGGGCCTTAGAAGAGAGGATATCAGAGCTGGGAGGGGCCTCAGAACTGGGGAATGTCAGGGCCTTTGGGACACCCAGGAGATAAAACCCCAAAATGAGCCTGGCCTCCAGTATCTGTAAAGTTGATCAGGAGATGAAGACCTTTTACCTTCCTTTCCCCAATCCCCTTCCCCCATCCAGTGGATGAAATCCCATCATGTCAAAGGACAGGTAATAAAGAGGAGGTATGAGGGTGTTAAGGGAAGTACCAGGCAGTTAGCACCTTCAGAGATAAGAAAAAGCATTCACCCAAGCTTGGTAGAATCAAATCTATGAGCCAGTCAAAATTCAACCATACCCCAGGGGAAAATATCACTTTTATTCTTCTCCCTAACCCCCAGCTAATGGTTTAATCCCTGGTCATGAAATATGTAAAAACATATAACCACACAAAAACATAAGCTATGAAAAACAATCACAATATATCCCTTGAGTCTTCTTACCCCTGGAGAGGTAGCAGGGCTCAGGGCTCAGGGTGAGGAGAGGTAATTACAAAATAGAGAGGAAAAGGGGTGGTGGGCCCCTAAGCCACTAACACAAGTAAGATGTCTCCTGAGGAACCTGTATGCAGGCCAAGGAGCAACAGTTAGAATCAAACATGTAACAACTGGTTGATTTAAGATTGGAACAGGAGTATGACAAGGCTGTATATTGTCACCTTATTTATGGAACTTCTGTGCAGAGTACATCATGCAAAATGCCATTCAGACAAATGGAAAGAACCAGAGCTAAGAGACAAAGAGAAGAGAGCGACTCCTCAGTGAGAGGTTCAGGGGAGAAGCTTCTTATGGACAAGGCTGCATCTGGGACATGGCTCCAGAGGTGGGCAGCGTTTGGAGGCAGCGGAGGGATGCTGAGGCATTTCTGGGTGAGGCTGGGAGCTGCAGGAAGGTAAAGCAGTAGCAATGGAGGAAAATTGGCAAAATGACAGAGGTATTCCTGCATCAAGCATCCATGACCCAACAGAAGGATTCCCAGGGCAAGGTGGAAGCCGAAAGCTTCAGTCCTGGGGTAGGGGTTACCAAGACAGTAGCCATTCCCAGAATGAGTGGACCAGAGGACCAGAGTGAAGATTAAACAACATCATTGCTTTTGAGGCCAGGGTTAATACCTGAATTCCAGGGGGACCCCAGCCCACCCAGGAGTTGCCCAGAATGGAAATTTTTCATCCAAATGTCACATATGTTCAGGGGTCCCAGAGGAGTTATGGGAATCCTATTCATTGACAGCTGATTAGGCCTTTGCATAAATATCCCATCTATATAGAGCCCATGACACTACCAGCTGCCAGGTAATTTGTCTCCTTGATCACTTACAGCCCATTCTGTGTGATCTATTTGTCCTAAGCAATATACGGTGGCAGATTTGCCCATATTTTATACTTATGAACCTACCTGTTTCTTTCTTCCCTGTTCTGGTCACATTTATCTTTGTCCCTTATAGCTTCCCCTTTCAGACTTTGCTCCCCTCCCCCAACTCCCCCTTCCCACCTGCGACTGCACATGGAACAGTAGCTGGCCTTGAAAAGACTAATGAATAAAGATTACATCAAAAGAAGCATTAGGGAAAAATGGAAAGGCGGTAGCAGTGACAGACAGTTTGGAGTGGCTAAGAGGACAAGCACTGTGTGAGGTCCTGTAGACTGGAGTGGGAGCAGAAGGAAAATGGCGAGACAAAGGGAGGCCATTGAGGTTTCTCCTCCTTCCCAGCACATTAACAGTAAACAGTATTGGAGGGGGTGGGGAAAGACAGCACACTACATTGTTGGTGCAGCTGTGACGGTGTACAACCATTCTGGAGAGCAATCTGGAATTGTGTAAAAAAAGGAGATTATCATAGCCCTTGTCCCGGAGATTTCACGGCTAGGCATTCATCTTAAGGAGGCCTTTGGCAGAAAGGAAGGGTCCGTAGGCACCAAAATATTTGCAGGAGCACTTTTCATGATTGCAAAAAGACTGGAAACAAAGTAGATGCCCGTGGATGGATTGGGGGATGGTTCAACAAAGAGTGGCATGTGAACGTAGTGAGACGTTCTGTACTGTAAGAAACAGTGAATATGATGAAAACAGAGAAGCATGGAAAGAATTCCATGAACTGATGCAGAGCAAAGTCAGTAGAGCCAAGAAAACAGCGTACACAGTGACTGCAACAGGGTAAATGGAAGAAATAAGCAGAAAACAATGGAAACAGTGCTGTGGGATTGTAAGGACTAAGCTTAGCTTCACAGGGGAGATGAGAAAATATAACTTCTCAGGCTCCTTTGGAGAGGTGGGGGCGGGGTGGTGGTGGTGCAGGGCAGGGCAGGTCCCTGGATATGGAACATTGTATATAATGTCAGAATTGTTTTGAAGTGTTGGCTGATTTTGCGGAATTATTTTTTCTCATATTTTTCTTTTAAAAAAAATGTTTTTATAAGGGATGGCTCTCTGTAAGGCAGATGAGGAATACAAGGAAATCTATTGATGTGAAATAAAAATATCAATAAAAATTTGTTTAAAAAGATCAGAATCCTAGAATTCACAGTTATTAAATTAGAGCTGGATGAGGCCTTCCAGGCCATCTGGTCTGAACCCCCCAAAGGATCCCAGAGCTAGCATTGGAGGGGATCTCAGAGGTAATCTAATCCACCTCTTTCATTTTATAGATGAGGAAACTGAGGTCCAGAGAGGTGAGGTTACTTCCTCAGATCACGCACCTAGGAAGTATCAGGGCCAGGATCTGGACCCAAGTCCTTTCACTCCAAATTCATTATGATTTTTCCACTATATGGGGCTATAATGTCAAAGGAACGTTAGATTTGAAGGGCAAAAGATAGTGAAGGCAAAGGGAGGAAAGAATATGAAGAAGAAAGGGAGATGATCTGGATAAAGATGAGGGGAAGCCAGCTAGGGGTGCTTAGGCATCCTAAACAGCACTAAAAGAGGGAATAGTAGTTATAAGTTGTTGTGAAGCCAAGTCATGAAGAATTAAGAGATAATAGGAAATAACATCATGGCATAGTGAGGAAAACAGTAGGCAGAGAATGGTCTCTGTTCTAGACCTTATTCTGACACTCTGAGGAAGTTAACCTTAAGGTAAAGAAACAAATTTGGCCTCAGAAATACCGCTGAAATTTAGTGGAATGGAACCAGGTCTAGAATATGGCCCTAAGGAGGTATACTATACTCAGAAGAAATAGAATAAGTAAAGGGGGTAGTAGACAGTACATTCATGTGAAAAGCCAGAGGGAGGAAGAAGTAAATCTTTTGGGGGGGAGTGGGGGGAGGTGAATCACTCATGAGAGCTATTTGAATGAAGAGGCAGATACACAGGTGATATTGTCATTGTAGTATACTGGAGACCACCTATGCAGAAGGAGAAAATAGATGAAGAGTCAGGGGAAATAGTTTACCAGCTTGGCACAGAAGCATTGCATAGTGATGATGAGTGATTTCAATTATCTGTGAGACTGCTGAAATGCTCTCTTTTTCCCTCTCCTTCCCTTCTTCTCTTTTTCTCTGCCCTCTCCCTCCCTTTCTCTTTCTTTCCTTCTTTCTTTCCTACCTTCTTCTTCTTCTTCTTCTTCTTTTCCTTCTTCTTCTTCTTCTTCTTCTTCTTCTTCTTCTTCTTCTTCTTCTTCTTCTTCTTCTTCTTCTTCTTCTTCTTCTTCTTCTTTTCCTTCTTCTTCTTCTTCTTCTTCTTCTTTTCCTTCTTCTTCTTCTTCTTCTTCTTCTTCTTCTTCTTCTTCTTCTTCTTCTTCTTCTTCTTCTTCTTCTTCTTCTTCTTTTTCCTCCTCCTCCTCCTCCTCCTCTCTTTCTCTCTCTCTCTCCCTCCCTTCTTCCCTCTTTTTTCTCTTTCCCCCTCTCTCTCCCTCTTTCCCTCCCCTCTTCTTCTTTCTTTGCGTCTCTCTCTTTCTCTCTATCTCTGTCTCTCTGTAAGATGCAAAGCAGTTAATAATTTCCTGGTTTGTCTTGGTGATATGTTTATTCTTTAGAAGATCATTCTCATAAGCTCAGAGGTAAAGAAAAGATGTCTATTATCACCATTACTATTTGACATAATGTTAGAAATACTAGATCTAATGATGAGACAAGAAAAAGAAATTGAGAGAATAAGCATAGGCAAAGAAGAAACAAAATTATTGAGTTTTGCAGATGATTAGAGAACCCTAGAGAACCAACTCAAAATTTATTGAAACAATTAACAACTTCAGCAAAGTTGCAGGATATAAAATGAACCCACACATACCATCAGCATTTCTGTATATTACCAACAAAATCCAGCAGGAAGAGCTAGAAAGAGAAATTCCATTTAAAATCACTGCAGACGGTTTAAAATACTTGGAGGTCTACCTGCCAAGACACACACAGGAACCATATGAGCACAACTACAGAATACTCTTTACACAAATAAAGACAGAGCTAAATAATTAGAGAAATATTAATTGCCTGTGGGTAGGCCGAGCCAATAACATAAAAATGACAATACCATTAAACTTAATTTACTTATTCAGGGCAATGCCAATCAAACTACCAAAGGATTACTTTATTATTTTATGGAGCTAGAAAAATCATAGCAAAATTCATCTGAAAGAACAAAAGAAATCTCAAGGAAAATAATGGGGAAAAAGTGGGAAGGAAGGGGACCTAACAGTACCAGATTCAAACTATATTACAAAGCAATAAACATAAATATCATTTGGAGATGGTTAAGAAATGGAGAGATTGATCAGGGGAACAGATTAAATACATAACATATAGGACAAGGAAGCACAATAGCCTAGTATTTGATAAACCTAAAGATCCCAGTTATTGGGGTAAGAACTCACTATTCAACAAAAACTGGTGGGAAAATTGGAAAGCAGTATAGCTGAAATTAAGTATGGAGCAACATCTCACATCTTAAACCAAAATAAGCTCCCAATGGAGACATCACTTAGACATAAATGGTGACACCACAAACAAATTAGAGGAGAAAGGAAGGAATTACCTTTCAGAACTATAGATAGAGGAAGAGTTCATGACCAAAGAAGACATAGAGAGGGTTACAAATGTTAAAATGAACAATTTTGATTACATAAAATGTAAAAGTTCTTGCACAAATAAAACTAATGCAGCTAACATTAGAAGTGAAGCAGGGAAACGGGAAAAATCTGCAGCAAAGTTTCTCTAATGAAGTTACATAGGGAATAGATTAAACATTTATAAGAATAAGAACTACTCCCCAATTGATAAATGATCAAAAGATAAGAACAGGTAGTTTTCAGAGTGTAAGGGATGACTGAATTTTTTTCCAAAGAAATTATATGAAATATAATTTGCGAAACCCAAGAAAGGTCATACCGATAGCAAACTGATTGTAGCGGAGGGCAGTGGGGGATGTTGACCGCCTGTTAATCAGCATATCTAAAAGCAAACTCCTCTTCTTTTGTTCTGAGAAGGCCTTTTTCCTGTGTATGAAAAAAACTGCCAGACCAGGCATGGCTCACAAAGGATGAGGTCCTTTGACCTAGATGCTATCTTAGATAATGGGACTCTCTTTATGGATATCCAGGTCTGAATCTTCAACTTGCAGCAATTGAGAAAATTCCTTTCTCATGCTATGGAGACCATAAAATCTAATGCAGACAAGCTGGAATGAGACTAAATGCATTTTATGGCTTGGCATTTCCTTTATTAAATAAAGTATAAAGAAAATGAAGATGAAAGGGTGAGGGGATTGAAATGTGGAAATGAGAGATGTAAACAGGGGTGTAGACCCAAGTGGGGGTGGGGGTTAGGTGTTTTCAGATAGGCTGTGAACCCTGAAATGCCTGACTAATGGAATACAGGGGGAAAATGAGAATCAGGATAGAAATCATAAAAGGGCATTGTGATTGTCTTGAAGTATGCCTGCGCCTGCTAGGTTATCCTTTTTCACAAGACAGGTGAAGGCTAGGTTACCCATCCAAAGTGATGTGAAATGAAAATCTTTCCTTAATTCACTGAGGGCCATGTGAAGTTTTTTTTGTAAGATGATTATTTCTCACAAGAGGAAGAAATCCAAGCAACCAATAGCCATATAAAGATAAAACAGTCCAAATTATTAATAGAGAAATACAAATTAATATAACTGAGGTACTAATTCACACCTCTTAGATTGGCAAAGTGGGCAAAAAAGGAAAAATTATAAATTCTCCAGGGGTTGAGGGAAAAGACACATATTATGCATTGTTGATGGATCTCTGAACTGGTCTAGCCATTCTGAAAGGTAATTTAGAACTGTGCCCCAAGATTTACTGCATTGCGTCTACCCTTTGACTCAGATATGCCACTAGTCGGCATATACTCCCAAAAGATCGAAGAATGAGGAAAAAGACCCATATGTACAAAAATATTTATAGCAGCTTTCTTTTGTAGTGGCAAAGACCTGGAAACTAAGAGGGTACCCATCAATTGTTGAATAGCTAAACAAGTTATGGTGTATGAATGTAATGGAATAATAAAACTGTGCTGTAAGAAATGATGAAAGGGATGGTTTCAGAGAAACCTGGGAAGACTTATATCATCTGATGTAGGGTGAAGTGAGCAGAACCAGGACAACAACTTACACAATAACAACAATATTGTAAAGACAAGCAACTTTGAAAGACTTAAGAACTCTGATCAACGAAATGACTGACCACAAGTCCAGAAAACTCATGATGGAACATGTAAGCCACCTGATAATCGAGAGGTGACAGGCTCAGGGTACAGGTTGAGACATACTTTTTTTTTAAATGTCCAATGTGGAAATTTCTTTTGTTTGGCTATGCATATTTTGTTTTTCTCTCTTTTTTAAAGGGGGATAGGGGAAGAAACGAAATTGTCCTTAATCCAAAACAACCTAATTTTTCTTTTTAAAAAAAGATCATTTTCCTCCTTGACATTGGTAACCATTGAGAGGGACTGCTATTCTGGACCTGTTTACTAAAATAGAAACAAAGCAGAATTCAGGCCCAGTGGGGTTTTTGCCCAAGGGCAGGATTGTTGGCAGTAGCACCTTTACAAGCAATTGGAAAGACAAATAGAGCCTGAGGACAAAGGTCGTTGTGGAGGCTACAACAGGCTAGGTTCAGGCTTCTTCTCTTCTCCCAAAAATCCTTCTAGTGATGGGTAAAAGAGAACTGAGGCCGCTATGGTCAGGAGATCTCAGCTCGGCCTGACCCAAGTCTGGGCAGAGAAATCCCAGCCCTGGTCATGTCCTGGAAACTTCTCCCCTAAATGGGGACAGCAGGTGCCCTTCAGAGACCACTGAGGGAGCGGCTGCAACCCAGGGACTGGGAAGCTCTAGTCAAGCGGCAGGCTAGGAAAGAGCCTCTCATCCATGATTACTCCGTGTATGTATGCATGCGTATATGTGTCTATCTGTGTGTATGTATGTATGGATATATGCATGTACGTGCATGTATGTATGAATGTATGTGTGGGTGTATGCGTGGATGTATGTGTGTACATGTGTGAATGTATGTGCGTACATATGTACGTGTATGTATGTGTGAATGCATGTGTTTATGTATGTGTGAATGTACATATGTGTATGAATGTATGTATGTGTGTATGTGTATATGTGTCTGTACATGTGGATGTACGTGTGGATATATGTGTGGATATATGTGTATACGTGTGTGAATATATGTGTGTAGATATATGTGAATGTATGCGTGTATGTATGTGAGAATGTATATGTGGATGTGTGTGCCTCTACCTCTCCTGTCCAGGAAACTTTTCGTTTCCCTTAAGATTTTCCATCCTCAATTTCTCAAGCATATATGTATTGCCATTTACCCCACCACCACCCACAGCTCAGGGGTTAGGCAGGAGGATAATATTGGAAATGTTTGTGTGTGTATGGGACAGGGGAGGAGGTGCAGACATTCTGTTTACTCATGCAATTTTACTTCATTTTCTGACATCCCGGAGTTCAAAGTCTGGTAATAATCGATAGTACTAAGATTTCTTCCAAATCTATCTTCTTTGTTCTGTGCTCTCAGGTCCTTCCCAGGTCTGACATTCTGTATTCTATGTTCTAAGGCAACTAATTGAATCAATTGGGTGCGGGTGCGGGGGTGGGCTTTAGGCCTTCTGCAGGAGACAATCAGTCTAGCAATAAATATTAAGTACCTACTATGTGCCAGGTACCTACTATGTGCTAAGTGGGGGGGGGGCAGGGCTGGAGGGGGGGGGATACAAAAAGAGGCAAAAGACAGTCCCTGCCCTCAAGGAGCTTACAATCCAATGGAAGCGAAAACAAGCAAAGGAATATGTACAAACAATGTATAGACAGGAGAAATAGGACACAGTGGCAGGGCTGCAGGGGGAGCCCTGTTATCATCTGCCCCTTGGTACAGTCTGGGGGGGTGGGGGGTGGGGGGGGGTGGAACAGAGACAGTTTTGAAGAGACAAGGTAAGGGTGGAGGCTGTCCTGGGAATGCCTCTGCCTTCCCCATCTCAGGGACCTTTTCTCTCCTTTGTTATTTTATCCTTCCCATCTTCTCAGTCCCTACCAAGAGGAAGGAGTGGGGTATCAGCTTGGGGTCAGTCAGGGTGTTCATGTTCCTTGAAGGAGTAAGGGTTCCCTACATTGCTCAGCAGCTTGTTCTGTGTCACAAAATCAGGAGCTTGTCACAGGGGGTCAAAATCAGACAACCTTGCTGGAGGCAGGAGACCTGAGTTCTAGTCACTCTAACTGCAACTTTTAGGATAGAGTTCCTCAGTTCAGTCTCAATTTTGGCAAAATTTGAATGAGCCTTCTTCTGTGATCATAGGCAACTTGATACCAAATATTTTAAAAACCTTGGAATATAGGCTTAAGCTGACGGTGAGTATATCCTTTTAATGGTTACAAGTAACTGGTTATAACCGGTAGTGTGCTGGTAAATATTTAACAACCAGATCTCTTAGGGGAAAATGTATGCCTGACAAATCGTTCAGTTTAATTGGCAGTATTAACACATTCTCCTTCACTTTCTTAAAACAATTTCTCAAAACAATATATCAGGCCCTAATTGTAGCATTTGCTGATTTCCAAGGTGTAATTGCTCACACTGAAAACTTAACAAGCAGCTCTTTCAAGCCAACACGAGCTGGCATCAGTATACTCCTGGTTATAACTAATAAATAATGTTTCTTCAGTTTCCTTTGCTGCCAAATTCAGCAGTTAGCATAAATAACTCCCTAAGGTCCATCTGGCTCTAACCTGGTACTTGGAGGACATTTTTGGGTGGGGGGGTTTAGCTTTAAGCCTTCTTTCTGCCCCTTGCCCAAAGCATCTCTCTGTTTGCTGTAAGGGTTACAGCACTCCTCCTCCTTCCACTAAAATTATCAGGATTTTTATGTGCTAAAAATACAGAAACAATGGACCTTAATATCCAACTATCAAGGATACTTAGTTAATAACAATGATTGCTAGACTTTATGTAGGATCTGAAGGTTTGCAAAGCGTGTTATAAATATTATCTTATTTGATACTCATAACAACCTTGGAAGTAGGTGCAATTATTATCCCCATTTTACAGGTGAGGAAATAGACAGAGGCGGAAGTGGTTTGCCCATGGTCACACAGCTAGTGAGTGAGGCTGGATTTGAATTCAGATCTTCCTAATTACAAGTCTAGCCCACTATCCACTGTACCACATAGCTGCCCTGATTAGAATAGAAAAGTACCAGATGGGCTCCTTGGGAGTGGGAGGAATAAATAAGAAATGTCCTCTTGGGGTTCCGGAGCATGGTATCCTGGGGTCACTGTCTCTCTACTAAGGGGCATTGTCTACCTGTGACCTTGACTTTGGCACTAAGGATCCATTCCATGCTTGCCTGTTCTGGGCTCAGATGTGCCGTGATGCTTTACCCAAATGCCCAAATTCCCAGTTATGGTTTTCAATAGAAATGATGGCAATCTTAGGGAGAAGGGACCACTTCCTCTTAGACTTTGACACATCGACAGGAAGAAATTCTCCAGTTAGTCTGACGTACCCATTAGATTTGGGGAGAATCTTCAAAGGGATCCTGGAAAGGCAGAGAGGAACCCATGGGATGAAATTTTGTAAAACAAGTCAGCCCAGGAGTAATGGGGAGAACTGTGAAAATGCAAAGAGAGACAATTTTGATGAGGATTTCAAAAATATGAGGCTATTGTCTAGAACAGTGGATGGAGTGCGGGGCTGGAAATCAGAGAGAGCTGAGTCCAACCCAGCCTCAGACACTTAGCAGCTCCTTGACCTTGAGAAGGTCACTTATCCTCTCTCAGCTTCATGAAGTTTCCACATCCGTAAAATGGGCATAATCCTAATAGCCCGTACTTCTCTGGGTTGTCATGAGGATCAAATGAGATCTTTGTAAAGTATGTTGCAAACTTTAAAGTGCTATGTTGTTGTCGAGTCATGAAGCACTATATAAATGCTAGCTATCATGGTTGTTGTTATTAAAAATTCACCGAGCAAATTAGATTTTTAAAGACAGGTACAAAAGATGGAACCTTGGCTAAACCCTATCACCTTACAAAAGGCAGTGACATTATTATAAAAACCAATAACAGTATAGTCATCGGTGGTAATAATTTTTATCTCAATCATGACAAACATTGTGTGGCGGTGTGCACACTTAACAAATACCTTCTTAAAGTATTGAGGTAAGAAGTGGGAGGTCAAGATCCATAGCAGTAATTTCAGTTGGCTGTTCTACACAATATATCTCATGTTCCCAGTTCAATCTTTTCTTGTTCTTCTCAGAAAGACATTCTTTTTTTAAAAAAATACTCATTTTAGACATTCTTTTCTTTTTAAATTTTCAGTTCCAGATTCTCTCCCTCCCTCACCCACTCAGAAGGAAAACAATACGGTATGAATTATAGCTGTGAAATCATGCAAAACATGTTTCCATATTAGCCATGTCACCAAAAAAGCAAAAAATATGGAAAATGAGAAAATTATACTTCATTTTGCATTCAGAGTTCATCAATTGTCTCTGCAAGTGGATAGCATTTTTCACTGAGTCCTTTGGAATTGTCTTGGATCATTGCGTTGAGCGGAGAAGCCAAATCTTTCCCAGCTGATCATCGTTACAACACTACTGTTACTGCACGCAATGATCTCCCAGCTCTTCTCACTTTCCTGTGCATCAGGTGTTGCCACGTTTTTCTGAAATCACCCCCCTCATGATCTCTTATAGCACAGTCATATTCCATCATAGTCATAGGCCACAACTGGTTTAACCATTCCCCAACTGATGAGCTTTCCCTCAATTTGCAATTCTTTGCCACCACAAAAAAAAAAAGTTGGTATAAACATTTTTGAATATACAGGTCCTTTCCCTTTGATCTCTCTGGGGTATAAAACTAGTAGCAGTTGCTGGATCAAAGGGCATGCAGTTTTATAGCCCTTTGGGCATAGTTCCAGATTGTTCTCCAGAATGGTTAGACCAGTAAACTCCTCTAGCAACAATTCATTAGTGTGCCTATTTTCCCTCATCCCCTACAGCATTTGTCATTTCTGATAGGTATGAGCTGGTACCTTAGAGCTCTTTTAATTTGCCTTTCTCTAATCAATAGTGATTTAGAGCATTTTTCACGTGACTATTGATAACTTTGATTTTTTCTTCCCAAAACTTCCTGTTTATATCCTTTGACCATTTACCAATAGGGGAATGGATCTTTTTTTTTTTTTTGTAATTTGTCTCAGTTCCCTGTATATTTGAGAAATGAGGCTTTTGTTGAAGAAACTTGCTGTAGAATTTCCCCTTAGCTTCCTGCTTTCCTTCTAATTTTGCCTGCATTTGTTTTGTTTGTGCAAAAGCTTTTCAACTTCATGTGACCAAAATTATCTATTTTACTACCCATAATCCTATCTGTCTTTTGCCTGGTCATGAACTCTTCCCTTATCCATAGATCCGACAGGTACATTTTTCCATGCTGACCTATCATTCCCCCCCCTTTTTTTATCCCCTTCCCCTTACTTTCCTGTGGAGTAAGATACTCGATTGAGTGTGTATGTTATTCCCCCCTCAAGTTGAATCCTATGAGAGTAAGATTCACTCATTCCCCCTCACCTGCCCCCTCTTCCTTTCCAACAGAACTGCTTTTTCTTGCTGCTCTTATGTGAAATAATTTACCCCCATTCTATCTCTCCCTTTCTCCCTCTCTCAATATATTCCTCTCTCACCTCTTAAATTTATTTCATTTTTTTAGATGTCATTCCTTCATATTCACCTCATCCTGTGCCCTCTGTCTATATTCCCTTCAACTCCCCTAATACTGAGAAAGGTCTCATGAATTATACATATCATCTTTCCACGTAGGAATGTAAACATAACAGTTCAACTTTAGTAAGTCCCTTATGTCTAAATCATTTACTGATTTTGACCTTAACTTGGCATATGAGATGTTGGTCTAGGCCTAGTTTCTGCCAAACTGCTTTGCAGTTTTACCAGCAAATTTTTTCCAATGTTGAGTTCTTACCCCAAAAGCTTGGATCTTTGGGTTTATCAAACACCATATTACTATGGTCCTTTACTACTGTGTATTTTGTACCTAACCTATTCCATTGTTCCATCACTCTGTTTCTTAGCCAGTACCAGCTTGGTTTGATAATTACTGTTTTGTAGTATAGTTTGAAATCTGAAACTGCCAGGATGCTGTTAGAAATACACTTGACATTGAAATTCAGGCGTCAAGGGTAATTTATTATTATTGAGGAATCCAAAGGAATTGGTAAACATCCTGGCCAGGAGCAGACTCCACCCTTCTCTAGGAAGGGGGAGTGGGGAGTACAGGAGTGAAACCAACTTTATTCTCTTAGACTGACATAGATTGATGCACCATCAGTTCAATACCTCCCTTCAGAGAATGGATTGGTCTGCTCCCTTCTGGGTTACAATCTTCCCTACTTGCCCCCCACATGTAACTCCTTGGTATGTTCCCCTCACTTCAACATAAGTCCCATATTTAAAAATGGCAGAAAACTCCTCCCTGTGGGTGTGTGAGGTAATATTCAATTAGCCAATTAAGCATGCATAGTAGCCATTTGACCCAGTTTTCTCTTCAACCCTGACCATTCTCTGGCTAGTTTAGACCAATTTCCCTAACATCCTGAATCTGTGGTTTCTGCAAAACTGCAAACTTTATTCTGATTGGCTGGGGACCGTCATCCTGGTTAATTTTTATTCTCTTCTTTGTTCAAGCTGACACTTCATTAATTATTCTGGGGAACTTAATTAGCTCTTCTGTGGAAACCCTAACTTTCCCTAACTTTTACCAATCTCTCACAGCTGCCTTCATTCACAATTTTTTTTCATTGACTTCCTTGATGTTGTAATCCTTTGTTCTTCCAGATGAACTTTGTTACTATTTTGTCTAGCTCTACAAAGTAGTTCTTCGGTAGTTTGATTGGTATGGCACTGAATAAGTAAATTAACTTAGGTAGAATTGTCATTTTTGTTATATTGGTTCACTTTGTTGCAGTTTGGGGTTCTGGGAACCCCAAAACACAAGGGTACAGGGGGTCTGCCTTGAAAGAATTCTACCACTCAAGCTTTCTTTCAGTCAGAATAGTGAGGCTTTATTATTACACCAGCCAGGCAGGCAAGATTCCTAGTAAATCCATGGTATTGTGCTGTCAATAGGAGTGGGTGAGATTGTTAGAGAATCTGCCCAATTTAATGGGGGTAAGATTGGTACTTATATACAAGGAAAGATGGTGAGAAGATCTGGACGGGGTTAAGGAGTAGTAAATTGCCTGGGGTGGTCCGGGTGCACACAATGAAAGGGGTTATATGGTCAGAGAGCCACCGTGAAAGGACAGTTAAAAGGATTATTGAGTATCTAGGCAGACCAGGATGGGCCTGATGCCTCAGGAGAAAGGCCAGTGTGGGAAAGCTCAGCGGCTTTTAGGGGTCCCAAGGACATGGGCCAGGTTCCATAACCCCATCAGGTCTACCCATGAGCTAACAATATTTCTCCAATTGTTCAGATCTGTCTTTATTTGTGTGAAAAGCATTTTGTAATTGCGTCCATATGATCCTTGCATTTATCTTGGCAGGTGGAAGACAAATTTTCAAAGAAATGTTTTGTATTACAGTAACAAAACCAATTATCACCAATGAAACCAGTTGAAGCACTGGAGGAAGGCAAAGAAGAATTACCTTCATTGTGAAAACAAGCCATCTAGAAGAGCAAGACCTTTAGACAGCCTAACATAAGCTGAAAGGATAGATAATCATAATTGTTCTGCTGGAGGGGTGGGAAAATGCTACGTAGGTCGGCTATAGAGGCCGCCTGGCTTTCCTAGAGATAGCTAGATGGCACACTGGAATCTGGAGTCAGGAAGTCATGAGCTCAAACCAGCCTCAAACACTGTAAATGGGGATAATGACAGCTCAGTGCCTCAGTTTCCTCATCTGTAAAATGGGGGGTAATAATAGGACCTACTGCCCTTCTCTATTTCCCCTCTCTATGCTTCAGTTTCCCCTACTTTCCAGGGTTGTTGTGATAATCGAATGAGATAATCTTTATAACTTTTTTTTTTTGCAAACCTTAAAGTATTATGTAAATGCTAGCTATTAGTATTGTCTAAATGGCCTAACCATTCCCAGGAAGGTCTTAGATTGTATTTCTAAAAATATCCCTCTGCATGGGCTTCCTGCAGTCTACAAAAACCCAAAGATGCTGAAGTCTGTTCATGATTGAAACCATCCACTTCCCTTTTTTGATCCTCTCTTCTCTCCTCCCTCTATACTATTTGACTAGGTGATCTCATCACTTCCCATGGATTTAATGACTGTTTCTATGCTGATAACTCTCACCTCTACCTTTTCTGACCTAACTTCTCTGCCAACTTCTGGTGTCATATTTCCAAATACCTTTCAGACACCTTGAACTGGATGTCCAGCAGATACCTCAAACCCAACATGAACTAGGACTTCACTGGTTATCTTTCTCCCTAGGTAAAATGCCCCATTACCTCCTTACTATCCTTCTATTCCCCCAAACTCCCAACCTAGAATCTGCACCATCTCTCATCTTCCATATCTTAATCTGTTGCCAAGGCCTGTCAATTTCACCTTTGCAGTATGTCTAGAATACTCTCTCTCTCTTCTCCAATGCAACCACCATCTTGGTGACGAGGATACAAATGGTGTCCTAAGGGTGAAGAGTTGCTTTTTCAGTACTTTGTGAAACCTCTAGTTTATTCTCTAACCTGAAGGCATCCTAAAGTCTCTTCCCCTTATCTTGAAATACAATAAAACCTCCCCCCTTATCCTGGACCATAAAATTCCTCATCTCCCCCCATCCTGGGTCATAAAATTTCCTGTCTCCCTTATCTAGTGTCTCCTGTCTTCTCATCCGTTTTCCTCATCCTCTCCCTAATCTTTTAACCCACATAAAACCTCTAAAACTACATCACCATTCTGAAACATGTATATATTATATATAAGCATAACTTCCCCAAATATTGGGGTCTCACTTAGCTTTCCTGCTAGGAGATCCGTGCTGCTTTTTCATCAATAAAGCTCCCCTTGGTTAGGACAAAATTGTCTAAGTGAATTCTTTCACACCTGAACCTGCACTCCCAACTCTAAACCTCATCACTGGTGCAGGTCCTCATCACCTCATGCCTGGGCTACTACAGTAGTTTGCTGGGGGTGAGGGGTGGGGTCTGTCAACCTCAAGTCTCTCCCCTGCTCTAGTCCATCCTCCATTCAGCTGGCAAAGTGATTTTCCTAAGCACAGATCTAACCATATCATCTTCTACTCAAACACTAGTGGTTCCTTATCACCTCCAAAATCAAAGATAAAATTCTCTATTTCAAAGCTTTTCATAACCTACTCCCCTCCCCCACCCCAGACTCCTAACAAATTACACAAGGCCCCAATGTGCTTATTCTTTGATCCAGGAAAACTGGCCTCCAGGCTGTTCCATGAAAACTACGCTCTTATCTCTTGGCTCTGGGGATTTTCCTTAGCTGTCCCTTACACCTGGAATGCTCTCCTCCCTCACCTCCACCTCCTGGCTTCCCTGGCTTTCTTCTAGTCCCAACAAAAATGCTACTCTCTACAGGAAGCCTTCCCCAACCCCTCTTAATTCTAGTACCTTCCCTCTTTTAATTATTTCTTATTTATCCTGTGTGAAAAATGATTTTTCTTAGTAATCATAATCTTGGAGACTCAGATCTTCCCCCCATCCCCCTTTCTTTCAAAGTTCAGCTTCTTCCTCATTGTGTCGCCCAGATAGGTCTGGGAAAATGTTGATTCCTCCCTAACATCAAGCCAAGTGATGTGGAAACCGATGTCTCTTTGACCAAGATGAAGTGACCTAACCCAAAGATGCTCATTTTAATATAGCCCACTTCCCAGTGTGTTGACCAATCAGAGTTGATTGGCACCCCTTGGGAACACCTACTCTCCAAAGGGCATATAACTCTGTACCCCCAGCTCCCAAATTGAGCCAGTTCTGGACTGGCTCCCTTAGGGGAGCCCAGTTCTGAATTGTAACTCCCATGCAATGCATGCATGTTGCCAGCTTGAGAGAAATTAAAAACATGGATACAACCTAATTGTGTTTGTCTCCTTTTTGAAAATTAATTAATTTTTAGTTTTCAACATTCACTTCCACAAGATTTTGAGTTCCAAACTTTCTCTCCGTATCTCCCCTCCCACCACCCCAAGACTGAGTGCATTCTGATTACTCCTTCCCCCAATCTGTCCTCCCTTCTATCACCACCCCCCTTCTCTTATCCCCTTCTCTTCTATTTTCCTGTAGGGCGAGATAGATGTCTATACCCCATGGCCTGTATATTTTATTTCCCAGTTGCATGTAAAAGCAATTTTTAACATTTGTTTGTAAAACTTTGAGTTCCACATTCTCTCCCTTCCTCCCTCCCCACCCATCCTCATTGAGGAGGCAAGCATTCGATAGAGATTATACATGCGTAGTCCTGCAAAATACTTCTGTAATAGTCATGTTGTGAAAGACTGACTCTACTTTCCTCCATTCTATTCCACCCCCCATTTATTCAATTCTCTCCTTTTACTCTGTCCCTCCTCAAAAGTGTTTGATTCTGATTACCCTCCCATTTGCCCTCCTTTCTATCATCCCCCCCTCCCTTATTCGCTTCTCTCCTACTTTCCTGTAGGGTAAGATGGATTTTCATACTCAATTGAGTGTTTGTTATTCCCTCCTTAAGCCAAATCCTATGAGAGTAAGGTTCACTCATTCCCTCTCACCTCCCACCTCTTCCCCTCCATTGTAAAAGATTTTTCTTGCCTCTTTTATGTAAGATAATTTACTCCATTCTATCTCTCCCTTTCTCCTTCTCCCAGTACATTCCTCTCTCACCCCTTAATTTTATTTTTTAGATATCATCCCATCATATTCAACACACCCTGTGCCCTCTGTCTATACACACACACACACACACACACACACACACACACACACATTCTTTCCAATTACCCTAATACTGAGAAAGGTCTCATGAGTTATAAATATCATCTTTCCATGTAGGAATGTAAACAGTTCAACTTTAATAAATCCCTTATGATTTCTCTTTCCTGTTTACCTTTTTATGCATCTCTTGAATCTTGTATTTGAAAGTCAAATTTTCTATTCAGCTCTGGTCTTTTCACCAAGAATGCTTGAAAGTCCTCTTTCTCATTGAATGTCCATTTTCTCCCCTGAAGTATTATACTCAGTTTTGCTGGGTTGGTGATTCTTGGTTTTAATCCTAGATCCTTTGACCTCTGGAATATTATATTCCAAGCCCTTTGATCTCTTAATGTAGAAGCTGCTAGATCTTGTGTTATCCTGATTGTGTTTCCACAATACTTGAATTGTTTCTCTATGGCTGCTTGTAATATTTTCTCCTTAACCTGAGAACTCTGGAATTTGGAGTAACAGCAACCACAGTGGTATACTCAGGATGGCTGCTAGTACAGGTCCTTTGATGTGCTTTTCTAAAGGAAAGCAACTTTAAAAGGGTCAACAATCTTACTTTAATTAAACATATATATTTATCATTCACTTAGTTTAGGGGAAAAGTCAACACCCTGAACTTCAGAGAAAATACAAACAGAGATTACAAGCAGAGAAAATAGCACATATCAACAGACAGGTTTCTAACTGTCTGAGAAATTAGCACAGATCAACAGACAGATCCAATGGTACATACATAGTTTCCAGAGAGAGAATCACCAACATCTGGGTTTTCAAAGCCTGGGGGATCCTTAACGGCCACCCAGAGTCTCATCTGGCCAAATCACATGAACACTCTTCCAATGAGTGAGCCCCAAAGCAAAATGCTAACCTCACAGTATATATACACTTTTCAGAGCCAGAGGGCATCACAACTCGTGTGACACAATGCCTAATTAGAAATTAGCAAAAGGTGTGAGCCTTCCTATAAACAAGCCTCCCCTAATCAAGCTTCCCTTAATGGGCTCCACTTGAGGCCTATTTACAGGTGGGGAAGATCTTGCCATTCTATTAACCTTACATTTGGCTACAATGTTCCTAGGAGTTTTCCTTTTGGGATCTCTTTCAGGAGGTGATCAGTGGATTCTTTCACTATCTATTTTCCCTTCTAGTTCTAGAATATCAGGGCAGTTTTTCTTGATAATTTCTTGAAAGGTGACGTCTAGGCTCTTTTTTTTTAATCATGGTTTTCAGGTAGTCCAGTAATTTTAAAATTCTCTCTCCTGGATCTATTTTCCAGGTCAGTTGTTTTTCCAATGAGATATTTCACATTGTCTTCTATTTTTTCATTCTTTTGTTTTGTTTTATAATTTCTTGATTTCTCAAAAAGTCATTAGTTTCCTTTTGCTCCATTCTAATTTTTAAGGAATTATTTTCTTCAGTGAGTCTTAGGACCTCCTTTTCCACTTGGCCAATTCTGCTTTTTAAGGCATTCTTCTCCTCACTGGCTTTTTGGACCTCTTTGCCTTTTGGGTTAGTCTATTTTTAAGGTGTTATTTTCTTCAGCATTTTTGGGGTCTCCTTTAACAAGCTGTTGACTCATTTTTCATGATTTTCTCATATCACTCTCATTTCTCTTCCCAATTTTTCCTCTATTTCTCTTACTTGATTTTCAAAATCCTTTTTGAGCTCTTCCATGGGCTGTGACCAATTCATATTTTTTCTTGGAGGCTTTGGATGCCTAGTCTTTGACTTTGTTGTCTTCTTCTGGTTGTATGTTTTGATATTCCTTGTTACCAAAGTAAGATTCTATAGTCTGATTTTTTATGCTGTTTGTTCATTTTCCTAGCCAATTATTTGACTTTTTAGCTCTTTGTTAAGGTAGGTCTCTCCTTCCAGTGTGGAGAGTGTACTGTCCCAAGCTTTGGGGATTTTGTGCAGCTGTTTTCAGAGATATTTCTTGAGACCTGTAAATTTTCAGTTCTTCCAAGGCTGTATGATCAAATGAGAAGTGTTTACTCCTCTCTTGGCTAGTGTTCTGGTCTGTGAGTGACTACAAGCACTCTTCTCTGCCTTGGAATTATGAGGATGATTCCCTCTCTACTGCTTGCCAAGCTCCCCCATGCCAGAGCTCCTCCTTGCCCCAGGACCACCACCCAGGATTGCTACCCTGATCGAAGCACAGGTAAAGCAAGAGAATCCTGCCTCAGCTCTAGCAAAGAGATCCCTGCAACCCCACTCTGATCAGCCACTCGATCCCTCCACTGTCTGTGGGCTGAAAGTTTCAGAAGCAGCCACTGCTGCTACAGCCACCACTGTTGCCACCACCCTGGGATTGGGGCTGGACCCTGCTCCTCTATCACCCAGGTCTGACAGACCTTTCCTACTGACCTCCTTTGTTGTCTTTGGCATTTGTGGGTTGAGAAGTCTGGAAATCACCACAGCTGCTAGTGATTCAGTCCCCTGAGAACTGCTCTGGCTCAGTCTACTGGCGCAACCCATGCTAGATTTCACTCTTCTCTCATACTGGTGCAACAGACCTTTCCTGTTGACCTTCCAGGTTGTCTTGGGCTGGAAATTTGTTTTATCATGGGTTCTACTGCTCTAGAATTTGTTTAGAGTTATTTTTCTAGGTATTTGGAGGGGTTTGGGGGACAGCTCAAGCCAGTCCCTGCTTTTACTCTGCCATCTTGGCTCCACCCTCCTGTTTGTCTCTTTCTTAGAACAAACTCTACAAGGTTGACACCTGTACATAGTTTGTTTGTACATGTTTGCATGTGGTTTTTTCCATTAGACTGTAAGCTCTTTGAGGTCAGAGACTGTCTTCTGCTTCTTTTTATTTCCCCAAGACTTTGACACAGTAGGCACTAAATAAATGCTCATTGGCTAGTACCAAATCCTAGAGGAAGAAACAAGCAAGTCTCCTGCTGGGTTCCTGATGGAGCTGTTTGCCTTGAGATCAAAGCTTTCCAAATCTGGAGCTTTTTTTTTCTTTTCTTCCTCTAAATTGGTCTTTGAAGGAAGAAGATTTTGAGAGGTGATAAAAATGGGTCCTTGTTTGCATTCAGTTTCCCTGGGGTCAGAAGAATAAGGGATTGAAGCTCCTTATCTGGGTTTAGATGAGTCAATACTACTATATGCATAATTCCTTTTGTGGATTCCCCCTCTCCATCCCCACCCCCCATACTTTTAGGGGCAACTTTATACATTTCTCATTGCCTTTGAATTAAGCGACCTGAAGGTCTACACCATGTCAGTGGAAACTACTTCCAATTTCTTTCAAAATTATTTTATTTTTACTCATTGATTAATGGAGAGTAAGCCTTGGAAATTGCGGAATTCCTTTTATCATGATTTAACATTCCCTAAATTTTACATTCTAATATTGTTCATTACTAAACCTCGTATTTTGGTTTTCAAATCACATTTCGAATCTTTGTTTAGATCTGTTTTTCTTTTACTTGATTGTCACTGAGTCAACTGACATGCATTTATTAATTGTGTTCTATGTGCCAGGAACTGTGCTAAGCAATAAGGATAGAAACTATTGCTATTTGTCCTTTGTTTACAAAGAAGACCAATGACGTCACATCATCATGATGTCCTGACTGGCAAGTGAATTGGATTTAAGTGAGGCGCAGTTACACATCAGCCTCTCTCTACTCTCTCCTCCGGAGTCGTCAAAGTCCAGCAGCTAGAGGAAAGCCAGGGTGCCTGGAGAGCAGAGGATGACTTTGGTGTTTGATGTGTGAGCTCTAAGCTCTCACAGAGCCTGTTTCAGCCACCTTCGTGGTGATACAAATAGAAGCAAAAAGACAACTTCTGCCCTCCAGGAACGTACAGTGTGGATAGGCAACAGGTGAGAAGCTGGAGGAAGGGGCCATGATGGAGAAGTCCAGGACACAGCCTGGTGAACAAGGAAGAGGTGGCTGGCCTCAGCACCCTCTTTAAATAGAAGTTTTTTCTGCAGTGAGAACTGGGGTAGCTGCAAAGGAATCTGACTCTGGCTAATTTGCCTACTCTTATGCGTCTCAAATTCATTGCCAAACTTTGCTTTAAATAATAGCTAGCATTTACACAATACTTTCAGGTTTATAAAGCATATGGTATTTCATCTGCTCCTCGCTATAACCCTGGGAGACAGTTGCCACTATTCACCCCATTTTACAGATAAAGAACTTGAGGTTGAAAGAGATTAAGTGACTTTCACAGGGTCCCACAGCTAGTAAACTCTCAAGGCAGGATTTGAACTCAGGGCTTCCTGACTGGAGGCCCAGCCCTTTTTCCACTGAGCCACCTGGCTCCTTTTTCTTAGTCTAAGCTGAAACTTTACTGGCAGTTTCTTGTTTTGGCATGGAAAGCATTTCCAATTTGGTTTCTTACTTAATAATTTATAAATTCATTAGGTAGCTAGGTGGTAAAGTATAGAGTACCAGATCCCAAGGTAGGAAAGCCTGAGTTAAACAAACACTAGCTGTGTGACCCTGGGCAAGTCACTTGTCATCTGCCTGCCTCAGTTTTTCTCATCAGCAAAATGAGGATAATCACAGCACCTACCCACCAGGGCTGTCATGAGGAGCAAGTGAGATATTTGTAAAGTGCTTAGCACATGGCCAGGAACATGGCTAACCATTTTTATCAATTAAATTCTGCCAAACACCCTGAATTTTGCCTTTTAAAAATTGTTTTACTTGCCTTTTCTGAAGTAGTCTCTTTTGCTCAAGGCAATTTAAACAAAAGAAAACTTAAGAGGAGAATTGCCTGCTAGGCAGTTCTTAAACACTAGAGAATAGCTTCAAAATTCCAACTGTAAAACTCTATCTCTCTGTCTCTGTCTGTCTCTGTCTGCCTGTCTCTCTCTCTCCTCTTCTCTTCCCCTTCCCCTCCCCTCTAGGTCACAGGAGGAGAAACTTTTGAACTGGCTTCAGTTCTGTTTGGGAACTGATCACCTTTGTTTGTATTTAGTATTTAATTTTCCCCCAGTTACATGTAAAAGCAATTGGTTTTTGAAATTTTGAGTTCCAAATTCTCTCCCTTCCTCCTTCCCCATCCCCCCTGGTTGAGAAGGCAAGCAATTCAATGTAGGTTATACATGTATAGTCATGCAAAACATATTTCCATATTAGCCACATTGCAAAAGAAAACAGACAAAAAAACTCGAGAAAAATAAAGCTTAAAAAAAAGTATGCTTCAGTCGGTATTCAGTCTGTACACCGTCAGTTCTTCCTCTGGAAATGGATAACCTTTTTCATCATAAGTCCTTCAGAGTTGTCTTGGATTGTTGTATTTGGAGAATAGTTTAGTCATTCATAGCTGATTGCCTTTTTTACTGAATAGCTATCAACACATACTGTAAGATAAAAACATACATTTCTGTTGTTTTAGCACCAGTCATTCATACAACCAAACAACCCAGAATGGACTCTGTGATGCCAATCAGTGATTAAAGATCTTTCCTGCCCATTCAATAGGCCTCAGGTGGGACCAACAAAGGGAGGCTTGATTAGAGGCAGCCCACACCTTTGCAGATGCCAATCAGTGATTAAAGACCTTTCCCACCCAGGAAATAGACCTCAGATGGAGCCAATTAAGGGAAGCTTGACTGAAGTTTGTTTGTAGGCAGGCCTTTACTTACTAGGCACTAAGCCTCAGGCCCATACCCTTTTGACGATTGGTTATGAAGCCCTTGGGCCCTAAAAAGAGTATATACACCCAGAAGGTAGCCATTGAGAACTGAGAATTCAGAAGTCAGAAGTCAGAAATCAGAAGGGAGAATTTAGAAGCATGAATTCAGAATCCAGCGAAAGGAGAAGTAAGAACTCCTGAGAAGACAGAGCTGCAGAAAGAGTGCAGAGCCGAGAGTGGAGTACAAACCAGAGAGCTTCAGAGACCAGAGAACTGAGGGGCAAGAGAACTCAGGCAAGCAGACAGTTAGGATTTGTGAGTGTTTATGAGGAGGCCCCAGTAGGAAGTAAGGTTACAAGATGACTTGGTTCCTTGCTATAATACTGTGTTATAATTTCCTTGTTGCTACATTAAGGTGGGCTTACTGGTTTTAGAATATAATTACTGCTATATCCAATTGGGGTTATTTGGGACTGGATCCTCTGGTGTCTAAATAAATGTTATACTTCCTCTGCCTTCTTCCTAGAAAGTTTTTCTTACTTTGCAGTTCCGAACCAAACAAGCATGTTCATGGTCTTCCTCCAGGTGATGAATCTTTCCTTAATGATTCAGACTCTTAATTTAAATTAAACAAGGATACTTAAAAAAAAAACTTTAGCCAAATAATTTTGGCCAAGAATTTGCAAGTTTTATTTCTCTAGCAGGTGAGATGGAAATGCCAACTTTTCCAGCGACAGACACATTTTTATATGTTCTGTTTCTATGGTCTATGGTCCTTCCAACTTTTGCCAAGTTGTTTTTTATTGTTCATTTTAGTTGGGTCTGAATTTTCATGGCCCCATTTGGGGTTTTCTTGGCAAAGATACTGGAGCGGTTTTGTCATTTCCTTCTCCAGCTCATTTTATAAGTGAGGAAACTGAGGCAAACAGGGTAAAGGGTAAAGTGATTTGCCCAGGATCACCTAGCTAGTAAGTGACTGAGGCCAGATTTGAACTCAGGAAGATGAGTCTTTCTGACTTCAGGTCTGGCACTCTATCAACTGTCCCACCTAGCTGCCCCTATCAGTCTGTGTTTAAAGATATATAAAATCCTAAGGAAGTGCCTGATCTTAAAACCAGTATATTCTCCACTTCGCTGTGGGGTGTATGATCTACTAATCTAGTTATGTAGTTAGCAGCCACTCTGAGATTGATGACCTGCCACCCAGGTCTGCTGCTCACTGCTAAGGAGAGGGTGAGGAAAGAGTACCTGTCACCTGGGCTCAGCTGTGGGGTTAGGTACAAGCTTCCATTGCTATCAGACATATTGAGGAACTTGGCAGCTGAAACTAGTTTAGTCCCAGAGAAGATAGGGAATTTGAAGTTCTTAAAGCAGGTTTTAATCTGGCATGGTAGCCTGGGGAGGTCAGGAGAATAGAGGATCTTTTCTTAGAGCTCACTGACCAATAGAGAGTTGTGTCGAGCTCCACTCCTACAGTTGGGGTCAAGCATTTCTATATAGCACTTACTACAAACCAGGAACTGTACCAAATGTTTTACAAATATTTAATTCTCACAACAGGCTCATTTTTCTCATTTTACAGTTGAGGAAACTGAGGCAGACAGAGGTTAAGTGGCTTGCTCAGAATCACATAGAGGCTATTAAGCATCTGTGGCTGGATCTGAATTCAGATCTTCCTGACTCCAGGCACACAGCCACTTAGCTGCCTCTGTTGTATCTCTAGCCTCATTTCTCATAACCTGAGGATCTGCTGACATTGACATCAGTAGCCACTCTCAGATAGGAGGGTCTGTTGACCAAATTTTGGACCAGCATTTCAAAATGAGCAGCAAGAGGGGCAGCTAGGTAGTGCAGTGAATAGAGCATCAGTCCTGGAATTAGGAGGACCTGAGTTCAAATCCGGCCTCAGACACTTGAAACTTACTAACTGTGTGACCTTGGGCAAGTCACTTAACCCCAATTGCCTTGCCTCCCCCCTTTCAAAAAAAACCCAACCAAACAAAAAAGATGACCATCAAGATCTTTAATTAATGTCAAGCATTCCTGGTGGGAATTCTTGTAACTTTGTGTTCATACACCCCACAGTAAAATGGAGAATTATACTGATTTTAAGAAAAGGCACTTCCTTAGGACTTTACATATCTTTAAATGCAGAACAGACTGATAGACATGGAAATGTACCACAAAACAGTGGAAAACACCAAATGTCACTTAGTGAGCTTGGAATCTTCGAACTGAGAGCCATAGGGTTTGTGAACTTCCCAGGGCAGCTGGGAGCGATTAGGCTGCTACTCAGAGCTGGTGTTCAATCATTTGTCAATTGTGTCCAACTCTTCATGACCCCATTTGGGGTTTTCTGGGGCAAATATACTAGAGTGGTTTGGCATTTCCTTCTCCAGCTCATTTTACAAGTGAGGAAACTGAGGCAAACAAGGTTAAGTGACTTGCCCAGGGTCATATAGATAGGGTCTGAGGCCAGATTTGAACTCTGGAAGATGAGTCTTCCTGACTTAAAGTCTGATGCTCTATCCACTTCCCCATCTAGTTGCCCCTACTCATAGACTGGTCACTAGTCTGAGGTAACCTGCCACCAGATCTGCTTATCCAGAAGAGGGTAAGGAAAGTTTACCTGTCACCTGGACTCAACTACAAGGTCAGGTTCAATCTCCCTTGTTAGCAGACATACTTGAGGAATTTGGCAGCTAAAATGGTTTAATCCCAGAGCAGACAGTTGTTAAAAGAAGGGTTTAAGCTAGCATAACAGAAACTGTACCCATTTAACAGGAAAGGTGAGGTGGCCTCTGACATAGACACACACAAATGCTCCCTGCCTGTGTCTGACAGACCGGCCTTCCTCTCAATCAGATTCTAATGAGAGTAATCAGCAGACAGCAAGGCTGGGGCAACTATCTTCCAAAACTCTTCCTATTGAGGCCGAAAAGGTCCTTTGCCTCTAGTATTTAGTCAGCCATGGAAGTCTTCGGCAGAGAAGGTCCTGGGCTTGATGCTCATTTCTCTGAGGCTTAGGCATTTGAGTCTGAAACACCATTAAGTTGTTGAAGAAAAAAAATTACTATTAATCCACTACTCTACACTTTAGTCTAAAGTCTTCCAGAAAGTTCTATTTAACTTAATATTGAACTAATATTCAAGCCATTTCTAGCTTGGAAAGCTTGGCATAATCCCTCATGCCTTCCAATAGGACTATCAGCCCCAAGAAGGTTCCAGGTAATATCTATAGAAATCTGGAACAACCCCGTTCCAGAACTGAACAACCATATTTCTAGCCCCTTCTTCCTGGACTCCTCTCCTAGAGGAATCAGTGGAGCTCCCCCCCACAGATTTATGACTAGAATGTTGTTCATCCTTTGTTCTCTTAGGGGACCAATGACGTCAGGAAGGTGATGTCCTGATTTGCAAGTGAACTGGATTTCAGTGAGGCAGAGCTGTGCAAAGTCGCCAGCCTTGCCCTCTACTTGAGTCATCATGATGAGGTTAAGGAAAATGATGAGGGATTTTTAGGGGTGCTCCAAGACCCCAAAATACCGACACACCGAGTCTTGCCAAATGAATTCGACTCAAGCCTTCTCAGCCCAAGAAAAACAAAGTTTATTAAAGATTCTCTGTAATGGGTAGGCTCTTAAGTAGCCTGAGCATTTGTGACACTAATGCTGGTGGGCCAGATAAATCTGAGCTGAGCTAGATTGAATCTGAGAGCCTTCATGGAGGCAAGATGAGATATATACAGAAAGATTGTGGGAGGGGTCTAGAGGTGGTCAAGTAGTCTGGGGTGACTAGAGGAGAGGTTTAGGGAGGGTCTTGAGGAGGAGCCTAAGGGGGATCTTGATGGGACTGGGGTGACTAGAGGTCAAGACTCCAGGAGTGAGATTAAGGGTGGGAAATAGCTGAAGGCCACCTGGAGATAACAGACAACACAGGGCTGGCTAGTTTAGGGGTAAGGGAGATTTGGGCCTAGCTGATGGAAGGCTTATAGCCTCAGGCGAAGACCAGATCAAGTGGGAAGATTTAAGGAGAGTTCAAGGGGGTTCCCAGATACTGTACCCCATCAACCAGAGTACAGTGGCAAGACAAAAGTCAAGATGATGGCCCAGCTATATGTAGAATAGGAAACAGTTTGAGCGCCCCTCATTGAAAGGAAGAGGATGCTTTCCATGGGGTTGACTCTAGTCCTTTCTGCAGGATAGAGTGAGGAAATCATGTTATCTTGGGGTAGGGAAAGGATGTGATGGAGAAGTACAAAGTAGTACATTGGGATCCAAAACAGAGATGGCTTGCCAAGAGCCCAAAAAGGCCTTTAGAGAAAAATAATTCTGAATTTATACAGAGAAACTAAAGGGGGAGGGAGGAGTTAAAATGTGCTTCCACAGAGGGTCTCCATTTTGGCCAGATCCAACTTCCTGACCATGGGAAGGCCTGGCTGCCCAGAGGGAGTGGGTGGCCTACAAGTGGAGGCGCTGAAGCAAATGCAGAGGTAGGACTGAGTAACTTCCGAGTTCTCTCTGTGGTCTATGCCTAGAATTTGAATCCAGCTCTGTATGAGTGGGTGGCTGAGGACTTGAGGGCTATCTTCCAACATCAGTAGGGTTGTTTCTTGGGGGAGGAATATTAGACTTGCTCTCCTTAACTCGGAAAGCAGAAGTAGGAGAGATGGTGAGAAGGGACCAGGAGGCAGATTTCAGGCCGGATGTGAGGGCCAGGAAAAACTTCTTAATGGTGAGAGCCAGCCCAAAGTTCAGAGCGAGCCCCGGAAATCCCCAAAGGCTACACCTCAGGGCATGATCCTGGGCTCCCTCTCCTCGGGGAGCTTCAGGCAGAGGCGGGGTGACCACCTGTCCGGGATATCTTGGGGAGTTGTGCCCCCTGGGCACCTTGCCCAGATTTGGGGACGTGGCCCCAGGTATCAGCCGCTGGAGGCGGTGGGGTGAGGGGCGGGGCTGGAAGGGGCGGGGGCGGGGTGTCACTCAGCCCGCCCTGCCCATGCCAGACACCGCCCCCTGGGCGGGGCCGCCGGCCCTCCCCTCCCCTCCTGTTGTTGGGTTTCCCTCGCGCCTCTGCTGCTGCCGCCCGAACATGGCTGCGCGGGTGTGCAGCATCTCGGCGAGCGCGCTCCGCCGTCCGCCCCTGCGAAGGGGCCCCGGCCCCGGCCACCCCACCGGAGCTGCACCTGGGGCCGGGCCGAGGTGAGCGCGGGCTCGGGGCTTCCTGCGGCCCGGCCTGAGGGGCCAAGCGTGGGGCTCCTGCTGACTCAGGAGGTGCCTGGGCTGGGATGGGAGAACGGGAAGCGGAGAGGGGGAGGGGCGGAGGCCACCCCTAGGATGGAAGGAAGGTGGGGGGCAAAAGGGTTGAACCTGGCGGCGGGGGAGGCGGTGTGCTGGGGTGGTGGAGCGAAGAGCAGGGTCCACAATGGGAAGATGGGGCGGGGGGAGGGGCAAAACCCAGACGAACGGGGTGAGGAGCTAGCCTTGGGATGGGAGGATGGTCAGTGCCCACAATGGGAGGATGGGGGGAAGGGCAGGACCCGGAGGGATGGGTCGAGGGGCTAGATCTGGTGTGGGAGGTTGGTCTGTGTCCACTGTGGGAGGGTGCGGGGGGGAGGGGCTGGACCGGGAGGGATGCGTCGAGGGGCTAGGTTTGGTGCGGGAGGGTGGTCGGTCTGTGTCCACTACGGGAGGGTGGGGGGGAAGAGGAAAGCTACAGTAGGACAAGGAAGAGAGGGAACGGATGGGGGGGGGGGCGGAGAGAGAAGAAAGAGTTAGGACTCAGCGTGGTGGGGAAGAAAGGGAAGGTTTAAGTCTAGATAAGGGGGAAGGACCGTGCCCACAATAGGATGGGGGAGGGGCAGGCGCTGCCCTGTGGAAGAGGTAAGGGCCTGGGATGGGGCTGAGATTGGAGGGGGGAGGGTCAGAATAGGAGAGAAGAGGGAGGTTGGGAGGGGGACTTTGCTGAGATGGGGACAAGGGAGCTGGGAGGGCCAGGACCTCTCTGAGGATGGGGGAAGGGCCGACACTAGGGCTGGGTTGGGGGGAGGGGCAGGACTGGAGCTGTCCCTGGGTGGGAGGTGAGCTATACTTGAGGGGAGCTGACGTGGTTTGTGCTCAGAACCCCCCTGAAAGGGGGGTGGTGGAGTGGGAAGGGAGGGCTCTCCTATTAGGCCGGAGGCCAATCGGCAGGAGGGAGAAGGTGTCCTATTGTGCTGCTCTCCAGAGGGGCATTGTTGGGTGATTCAAAGCTAAGAAAGGGTCCTTGCCTGTGTGCCTCGGTTGAAGGAGTGGGGGAGGAGCAGGGCGAGACTTCGGGCTGGTGAATGAATGCTGCTGGTTCTTTGTGCACACACAGTGCCTTGTAGCAGGCATAAAGTGGACCATGCAGTGAATCCTCTGTCCCAGTAAGCACCTCGGTTTCCCATGTGTTAGAGGGAAAGGGGGCCTACTGGGTCACCTGAGCCTCAGCTCTGGAAGGGACTTGAGAGATGGGCCATGGGTAAGGAAGCCCAAAAGATCTCTTCCTTTTCTCTGGCTAAAGGTTACACTTGGTCTGATCCCTTAGCTAAAGAAGAGACAATGGAACCCTGGTAGCCTTGACAACTAGAAGGGCCCTTAGAGGTCATCTACTTCAAGCCCCCCTCATTTTTCAGGTGGAGAAACTGAAGCCTAGAAAGGAGAAGTGACTTTACTCAGGGTTGGGTGGGGAGCAGCAACAGACACTGGAGTCTGCTCTCACCTTTGCTCCAAGAAAGGGTACTTACCAAGTATGTGCAGGCCCTGGGAGAGAAAGAATCAGGTGTGAGAGAGCCAACTACCACAGACTGATGGGTAGGAGGCCTGAATCTGCTACCTAGTTGGGTGCTCCCGGAGTCCATTCCTTCCCTTCTCCAGGTATTGGTTTCTTCCTTCGTAGAAATGAGTAGTTAGACTCGATTTGGTCCAGCTCCAGTTGCCAGTGATCTTACTTTTTGGCTTGTTTGTTTTTTTTAAATGAGAGAGCAGTCTAGGTGTTCTTAACCGGAGGTTAAGATTTCAGGGGGTTCATGAATTTCAATAAGAAAAAACAATCCATCTTTATTTTCACTAACCTCTAACTTTCTTTGTAACTCTGTGTATTTAAAAACATTTTAAGAATGAGTCCCTGATTTAAAAGAGGTTAAGAACCCCTGATCTAATCTATCCCTTCCTCCCCCCCCCCACTAAGACTTGCCTAAAGTCACATAGTTTCGAAACTGGAATTGAAAGTCTGGTCTATCCCTGGGGCATATGTACCCTTGAGAAGAGAAGACTGGGGTGGGGGGGAGGAGATGGGGAGACTGGGAGAAAGCAGACATGAGAAACCATCCTCCAATTTTCCAAGGGCTGTCATGTCCTGGTGGGATCTACCTTGTCCTACTTGGCCCCAGAGGACAGAACCAGGAGCATTGTAGAAGTTGGCAGAGAGGTGGGTTTAGGCTTGATAGCCCAGTCATCAGAGCTGCCCTAAGGCAGAAAGCCCTGCCTGGACAGGTGGTGAGCTCCCCATCCATGGAAGTCTTCAAGCAGTATTCCTTTCAGGTCTGAGTGGGGTTCAATTTTGCTCCTCTCTCTTCCTTCACGTTTTGTGACTCATGCCCATTCCCACAGTACACATTGTAACCCAAGTGCCAGCACTTACCACATGTGCTACTTCATATCTTTGTCTTTTAAAGTTTGTGTCCTTTCTCTCTAAATAGATTGCAAGATTGTATCTTAGACTACCACATCATAGGCACTCAGGAAGTGTGGCCCTGGTTTGGAGGCAGATCAGAAGCCTTGACCTAGGAATGAGTCAAGTTTTCGAGTCTGTGAACATTCAAAAACCATTTGCTATCAAAGGATTAAACTATTGCAATAGCGACCTACCTGGCTTCCATTCTCTCCCCTCTTTAATTCCTCTCTACGGTTCCTCTCTACTCCTAAAGCAAAAGCGGGAGCACCTCACTACTCTAGAAACTGTTGCCTCTAGGATAAAATATAAATTCATTAATCTGCCATAAAATAATTTGGCTTCAGCCAATGTTTCCAGAGTGATTCGCTATCACTCCCCTCTGCACAGTCTACCCAACTTGCTGACTTGCCTAGCATTCCGTCTCCTGCCTGTGTGCCTCTGCAAGGCTGGGCCCCATACCTAGGCTATGTGTCTTCTTTACCTTTAAAACCCATTGGTCTCTTTAAGTCCCACCTCGTGTGCCACTTTCACGAGGCCTTTCCTGGTCCTCCGGTTTTTAAAAGCCCCCGTGAATATTTATTTTGTCTTCATCATCACATGTATTGCCCAGTTGGAGACTCTGTACTATTTGTATCTCCAGCACACAACAGGTAGGTACCTGGTGTAGCCTCCTTATTGTTCAGGGAAAGAAACTGAAGCCCAGAAGAGAAAAGATTTGTTCCAAAGTTTTATAGGTACCAAGTCAACCACAAGTCAGCAAACATTTACTAAGTGCTTACTATGTGCCAGGCACTGTGCTAAGCTGTAGAGATACAAATACAAGCAAAAAAGAAACATAATCCCTGCCTTCAAGGAGCTTATATTCCATTGGGAAAACAACATGGAAAAGGAAGATGTAACACATAGGGGGAGGGAGGGCAGAATGAGAAGGGTCATGATGAGGAAATGTAGGAGAGTGAGAGATGGTGGGAAATGAAGAAATGTCTGGCTTGGGCAGCCCCCTTAAATGGAGCCCTCCTAATCAGAGGGTGCAGGGTACCTCTGAGGTGTGAGTTCCAGGGCCAATGTGCTCCTTCCAGATGAAAAGCTTTCTGGGGTATGATGAAAAAATACAGAAGAGTCCAGCCTGGTGGCCTCCACAGGAGCCTTGTTTAGCCCTTTTGATTAAAGGTTTTTTTTTTTAAATAAGCATTTATTAAGCACCTACTATGTGTCAGGAACTGTGCTAAATGTTTTACAAATATCAGTTTGATCCTTACAACAACCCCGTGAAGTAGGTGCTGTTATCCCAGTTTTACAATTAAGAAAACTGAGGCAGGCAGCAGTTAAGTGACTTTCATAGGGTCACACAGCTGGTAAGTGTTAGTTTGGATGAGGTGAGGGGTCTGCCAATCTTGGTCAGCTGCTAGTACTGTTCAGAATCTTTGCCTGACAGCCCTCAGAGCTTCCAGAGCAGAGATCAGAATTAGAACGGTGAAAATTACTGGAAGTAATGTTATCATCTGAATAAGTTAAAATGGAAGGGCCCTGAGGACAATGATCTCTAAATTTCTTTTAGTGCTGAATCTTGTGAAACAATTCAAAAGCCCCAGCAATGCAGATTTAATTTCACTTGGGTGTCAGCCCGTATCGAGGCTCATGGACCCTGATGGGCAGTTTGATAGCTGAGTCTAGATCGGCCTGCTCGGACTTTTGAAGTGGCAGGTCCACTAAGCGACATTTCTATAAAGGTTCTGAACCTGTCTAAGCAAAAGAGGTGAGACACCACAAGGGATGTTGAGTATTTGGTGCGGTTGGGAAGACCAGTCATTCAATCACTGAGCATTTATTACGTGCTTGCTATATACCAGGCACTGGGCTTAGTTCCGAGGACACAAAGGCAAAAAAGAAAGAGTCCCTGCCCTCAAGGAGCTTACACTCCAGGGAGACAACATCAACATAAATATGTATATACGCAATATCTTTGAGATAAATTGGAGAGGCAGGTGGGAGAGCATAAGCAGATGGAGATGATCAGGAAAGGCTTCATGTGCTCATGTGGTGTTTGGAAGGGGTTCCAAGAGGTGGAGGTAAAGAGGGAGTGCATTCCGGGCATGGGGGACAGCCAATGCACAGATGTGCAGATGGGAGATAAAATGAACAATGGGAGAAGAACAGCAAGGAGGCAAATTTGAGGTTGTAGAGTGCATAGAGAGGAGTAAAGTATAATAAGGTTGAAAAAGCAGATTATGAAGGACTTTGAAGGGTAAATAGAGGACAGTGTTTGATCCTAGAAGTAATAGGGAGCTAGTAAGGTTGATTGAGTAAGAGCAATGACCTGGTTAGATTTGTGCTTCAAAAAAATCACTTTGGTGACCAGGTGGAGTATGGATTGCAGTGGGAAGAGCCTTGAGGCAAGATCAATGAGAAAGCCATTGTCACAGTCCCAGCAAGAAGTGACAAGGGTCTGGACCAGGGTGGTTGCTGTGTGAGTAGGGAGTAGGTGGGAAGACACACTTCACAGTAGCAGTGCAGAAGAGCAGATGCTAGGAGCCTCGTACTATTGGAAGGAGAGGTTAAGATTGTAGAATTTAGGCCTGGAAGGCTCTTAGAGACCATCCAGGCCAACTTCTTCATTAGACAGAAAAGAATACTTGGCTCCAGAGAGAACGTAGGATTTGCCCAGCAGCAGAGAAAGGATTTGAACTCCAGACTGAATTCTTGGTTCTATCCTCTAACCCAGGTTCTTTCCCAAATTATCAGCTTTAGCAAAGGGGTCTAATAGATTCTAGTATCTGAAAGAGACTTGTAGGACTCATATCCAAAATTTAACAATTCATTTTCTTTCCCTCTTACCTCCTTTGCCTTGAAAAAGAAAGAACCAAAACAAAACAAAAGAAAACTCTTACAGTGAACGTGCGTAGCCAAGTAAAACATTTCCACATTGGCCATGTCCGAAAAATGGATATCATTATGTGCCTTGGTCCATTACCTCTATGTCAGGAGGTGGGTAGCAGGCTTCCAGACTGGTCTTCTGGAATCAGGGTTTGTCACTGAACAGATTAGAGTTCTTTGTCTTTACAATGTTGTTACTGTGTCAATTATTTTAGCTCTGCTCACTTCACTTTGCATCAGTTCATATAAATTTTCTCAAGTTTCTCTGAAGCCATCCCTTTCATCATTTTTTAATGATACATCAGTATTCCATTATGTTCCTATACCATGATTTGCTTGGCTATTCCCCAGTTGATGGGGACCCCTTTAATTTCCAAGTCTTTGCCACCACAAAAAGAGCTGCTAAAAATTGTTTTTGTCTATATGGGCCCTTTTCCTTTTTCTTTGATCTCTTTGCAGTATGGATGTATTAATGATATATGCTGGGCCACAATTTAGGTGGAATTTTAGGGGCCTAATTCCCACATATTACTGATGCAGAAACTGAAACCGAGAGAGGGAAAGTGACATCCAAGGTCACATAGGCTATAAGAGGCAGAGCCCAGACCCAGATTTGAACCTCAAATCTAATTCTCTTAACTGCTGAGTCCCACTGCCTCTGACCTTAGGCTGAGGGTAGTAAATGTGGGAGCTCAGCTGCGTCCTTCCAGGCAGTGGGAATGCTGTGACCATATGGAAGTGTGAAAGTGTGTGTATTTAGTGATCAGATGGGTCTGCTTGAGGGGAAAGGGAAATGGGGTCAGAGAGAAGATAAGGAAGGGTCAGATGGTGGAGAACTTTAAATGCCAAGCTAAAGAGTTTAGATTTTATTTCATAAGCAATGGGGAGCCATTGAAGATTTATGGGAGACAGGACGAAAGTCATTTTTCAGAAACAAAACCATTCTTCTGCAGAATGAATTGGAGAACAAAAGGGACTGGAGGGGAGGAGACCCATTAGGAATCTACCACAGGGTCTGGATTAGTGCTGGGACTTTGGGGATGGAGAGGAATCTAATAATCAACTTGATAGTAATACTCAGTTCCAACATGCCCACTTGAGCATGGTGCCCTGGAAAATGTGTGCCATCTATAATATGGCATTGGGCTAGCCTGGGAGTGGGGAAACCAGACTTTGGGAGTACTCTCTGCCTCTGAATTTGTTCTTGTATGTAACCTTGAGGGAATGAAATGAAACGTGAATGGTGGGGAGGACCCACCTTATGCATTAAATCAGCAAACCTATATATTAGGCACCTACTGCATGCAGGGAACATGTAGTACCTTAACAATGCATAAAATTGTATGGCAATAGAAGGCTGGACTTGGAGCAGTTAGGGGAGCCTTGGGTTCAGATTCTATCTTTGACTGGGTAGTTGATAAGTTCTAGCTTTACTTCTCTTCTTTGTAAAGTGGGGATAATAATGAGGTTGTTGTGAGAGATAGGTTTTGTGAACTTTAGAGCACTGCCTATGTGCCTGTTATTATTAGTGTATGGAATATAAGATTTTTTTTTACAGATGGAGAAACTGAGGTCCAGAAAACGTAAGTGGTCTTGGAATGGTTCATCCCAGGAATAAAGTGGGTTGACTTTACCGAATTTGGGAGAGGGTGATGGGGGTGAAATATTAGATTATTTCTACTGTGTGCTCTAAGGTTCCCCTAAAACTCAGTTCTTTTTAGACTTGATTTACCATTGGATTGGACCTTAGAGGTGATCTCGTCAATAAAGAATGTTCAGGTACTAAACAGACAAAGACAAAAATGAAATTATCTGTACTGTCTGAGGGTATCTGTTTTATTGTTTCCAAACCCTCCATTTTATAAGAGAAAATTGAGGACCAGAGTGAAGTGACTTACCCAGGATCTCATAGCCTTGGGAGCAAGACTGCCTCAAATGTTCTGTAAAGAGCTTTAAGCCAGACACTAGGGCAGTGAGGCCAAGTGACCAGGGCCTTTCCCTAGCAGAGGCTTGGAGCTTTGCAGACTGGAAGGCAGCTAGGTGGCTCAGTGGACATTTTGCTGGGCCTGGAGTCAGGAAGATAAGAGTTCAAATTCAACCTTGGATGCTGACTGGCTGTGCGACCCTGGTCAAGTCATTTAACCTCTGTCTGCCTCAGTTTCCTAAACTGTAAAGTGGGGGTCATAATAGTACCTCCCTCCCAGAGTCGTCCTGAGGATCAAATGGGATAATATTTGTAGAGTGTTTAGCACATAGTAGGCGCTTAATAAATGCTTATTCCCTTCCCCGGAAGGAGAATCTGGCTTTGGGGTCGGACTGCTTGATTGTTTATCTTGGGCATTTCCAGTGTTAATGAATGACTAGAGTCTGAAGTCCAAGAACAAAGGTCTTGCCCTGCGTAAACAGGACAGGATTCTGAATTCATCCCCTAGTGACAAACAGGTTCTTTAAGTTTTGAATAGGAAGGAAAAGCAGAATATGTCACCGCCACCCCTCCACACATGCTCTGCCTCCAAACAAAGGTCACAGCGACTAGTCATGCACAGTAGCCCCTCACAAGTCCAGCCCCAGGGGTGCTGCTCTGACTCCTTGGGCAGTGTGGCCCAGGCCCTGGCAGGCAGTGAGGCATTGTGGGGGAAAAGCTGGGCAAGATAGCAGGCCTGGGCTCTAGCCTGCTGCTTACCTTGGCAAGTTAGCCTCCTTCTCTGAGGGGGACATTCTCTGTCTAAGGTCCCTCCCAGCTCTGACATTCCTTGTTCTCAGGCCCCTCCCAGCCCTGACATTCCCTGTTGTCAGGCCCCTCCCAGCCCTGACAGTCTCTGTTCTAAGGCCCCTCTAAGCTCTGACATCCCCTGTTCTAAGGCCCCTTCCAGCTCTGACATCCCCTCTTCTAAGGCCCCTCCCAGCTCTGACATTCTCTGTTCTGACCCTCACTTTTCATAGTATTCTGATGCTATGATCAGTGGTTAGAGGCTTTAAAGCTGGGATTCTTAACCTGAGGCCTATAAACATTTTAAAGATATTTTGTCAACTGTTTTGCATATACAATTGGTTTCCTTCATAATCCTATGTCTGCCTTTAAAAATGCAAACACTTAGGGGACATCTAGACTATGCAGCGAATAGATTGTCAGATTTGGTGTCAGGAATACCTGAGTCCACATCATGACTTAGATACTAGCTGTTTGACTATGGACAAGTCACTTAACCTCTCATCCTCAGTTTCCTCATCTGTAATTTGGGAGTAATAGTAGCTCCCACCTCCCAGGGGTGTTGAGAACCCCAAATGAGATTATGTATTTTAAAAGCTCTATAAGCTTTAGAAAGCTATAGAAATTGTAGCTATTAAAAACTTGATTCTGGGAAGGGGTCCTTAGGCTTCCCCAGACTGCAGAAGGGGGCCAGAAAATGTTGAGAACCCCCCCCTCTCCCCGGGGCTAGAGGATACCACTTGACTATCTCAGTGGGCCTGTTGGGTATTTTTAAGATTGAACATTTCTAGCCCCTATGTGCCAGGCATCGTGCTAAGTACTGGGGATATAATGAAAGGCAGAAGACAGCCTTCTCTCAATGATCTAATGAGGGAGACAACATGCAAAAAAGCTATACTATATATACAGTAAAACCTTATATGCAAACTAAACTGGAGATTACCACGGAAAGAAAGCACTGGAATTAAGGGCATCAGGGAATCTTCCTGTAGAGGGTGTGATTTTTGCTGAAAGTTGAGAAAGACCGGATCTAGAGATACAGAGAGAGAATTTCAGGGGGGACAGCCAGAGACTATAACATGCACTGAGTCAGGAGGTAGCATGTCCTGTGCAAGGAAGAGTAAAGTGGGCAGTGTCACCAAGTCACAGAGAATGTGGGGAGGAACATTTAAGGTGTAAGAACAGAAATATAGGAGGGAGGCAGCTTGTGAAGGACGTTGAATGCTCTTTAAATGCGGTTTTTATATTTGATCCTGGAGATGATAGGAGTCACTGGAATTTATTGAGTGGCTAACATGGTCAGACCTGGGCTTTAGGAAGATAAATTTGATGGCTGAGCGGATGATGGTAATGGGGAGAGATTTATGGCAGACAGACTAAGCAGTGATGAGGCCCTGCACACAGTGGTGATGGTGTCAGAGGAAAGAGGAGGCGTATTCAAGAGATGTTAGGAAGGTGGCAGGTGATGTTGGCAAAAGATTGGATTCGGTGGAAGGGGAAGGTGAGAGAGACCGACCGATCAGGCATGACAGCCAGGGTGTGAGTCTGGGGGACTGAGAAGGTGATGGTGCCCTTAAAAGCAAGGGAGAAGTTTAGAGGCGGGGGGAGAACAGGGTCTAGGATAGAGACCCAGGTTTGAACCTCAGCTTGAGTACTTACTTTAACAAAGATTCAGCAAACATTTAAGTTCTACTATGTGCTAGGACCTGGAGATACAAAGTCAAAAAAGGAGCTAGCCACAATTGGTGGCTGTGACCTGGATGAAGTTCCAGCAAAGGAGACTGAGAATAGTTAAATAGGAAAACCAGGAGAGAGCAGCATCCCAAACACCTAGAGAGAAGAGTCCCAAGGGCAGCTAAATGGTGCAGTGGTTCAAGTGCTCGGGAAGATCCGAGTTCCAATTCAGCTTCAAGACCCTAGCTGTGTGATGCTGGGCAAGTCATTTGACTTTGTTGCTTCATCTGTAAAATGTGAATAGCACCTGCCTCCTAGGGTTGTGAGGAGAGATGGTGATTGTAAAGCACTTACTTAGCACACCGTGCCTGGCACTTAAGTGCCATAGAAATGTTAGCTATCATTCTTAAGGAGAAGAGAGTGAGTGATAGTGTCAGAAGCTACAGAGAGGTCAGGAAGGATGAGAAGGAAAAGCAAGCTGTTGCTTTGGCAATGAAGACGTCATTGGTAACTCGGGAGAGGGTGAGTTCAGGGAGATCAGCCCAGTGACTGGCCAGGGTGACCAGGACGCTCTCCTCAGGTGGCTGTTTTCGAGGATGCTGACAATATTGGAGCGTGTCAGAGGTGTGGAAAAGGCAGAGCCCAGGGCCAAGGCAGCGATGGCAAATAACAGCTCCCATTCACAGAGGGCTACAAGGTGTATAAAGCATTTCCCATTTTCTCCTTCGAACCTCAACAAATGGTACCCCTTGTTATGGACAAAGAAACTAAGGCTGAGACAGTGACTTGAGCAGGTCATTGGAACTTTGGCTCAAACCTCACTTCTGTCACTGCTTGTGTGACCCTGTGTAAGTCACTTCCCTCTCTGGGCCTCAGTTTCCCCATCTGCAAAATGAGAGGGTTAGACAATATGACCTCTAAAGCCTCTTCTCACTCCAATAAAACTAGCTACCATAGTATAGTGCTTTCACATTTCCGAAGCTCTTTTGATCCTTAAAACATCCCTGTGAGATACCCATTTTACAAATGAAGAAACTGAGGCTGCAATGGGGTTAACCGACTTGCCCAGGGTAGCACAGTTGGGAGGTATTTGAGGCAGGATTCAACCTCATGTCTTCCTGCCTCCAAATCCTGGATTCTAGCTATTATAACACCTGGCTGACTCTGACAAGGATAATTAGTTTGAAAAGAATTGCAAAGGGCCTTGAATGCCAGGCTGAGAAGTTTGTATTTTCTTTTCTCTAACATGATGTTCTGGAAAGAATGCAGAGTTGGAGCCAAAACACCCAGGTTTGAACCTCAGCTTGACTACTTACTTTAACAAAGATTCAGCAAACAATTAAGTGCCTGCTACGTGCAAGGCCCTGGAGATACAAAGTCAGAAAAGGAGCTTTGTGTTCCCTTTCTCTGGGCTTCAGGTTAAGTGGACTAAATACTTCCCAAGGTTTCTTCCATGTATGTAATCCTCTAATGTTTGCAAAGCTCTGTCCATCACGTCGTTGGAGTCAATACCCCTCTACAGCTGGGTAAGAAGCTGAAGCTTAGATGTGTTTAAACCATTGGCCCATCGGAAGCCGGCTAGTGAGTGTCACAGAGCGGGGCCTTGAACCCAGATCTTCCAGACACATCTGGCGCTTCATCTGTGACGTCATTCTGTGAATCTTCATTTATCTCTAGGGCTTGGGGAGCCAGTGGAAGTTCTCAGTTAACATCATGTCTAAAGCACCTACTAAATGCTACAGATTCAAAGAAAGACAAATCACAGTTCCAATCCTCCAGGAACTCATAATCTTATGGGGGAGATAATAGGCCCAGCAGCTTTTTGATAAGATAAGAGTTTATTTGATAAGAATAAGAATAGTGATCTGGGAGTGATAGCTGCCACCATAACAATGGTTTGGGGTGTGTGTGGGAGAATGAAAGAGGTGGTTGGCACTTGGGATTGGCTAGTGGTGTGTGTGGGCATAGCTTGGGAATGGCCAGTGGTGCCAGGAGGCAGAGGCTGGCTATCCTACAGCTACAAAGAACAATGAGATAAAAAATGACTTCATATCTCTAGGAGGGTGGTATGGGAGGGGGCAGATTAGAGTTTAAGCTGCTGGAATCCTTTAAGAATAGATGTGAAAAAGAGTTGGAATATTTATCCCCCACCCAGCAAGAGATTTTAGCTTTCCTCTCCTGGGTGGTGCTGAAGGGTTAGAGCTGGACCAGGAGAATTCGGTCATTCGCTTGCAAACATTTATTACCAGTAATAGTAGTCAACATATATATTATTATTGCTATGTTTTATATATATACACATATTTATGTATTAGTAATATGTATGTTGACTATAATTACTTCTAATAGTATATATGTATATGTGTTTACATGCATATGTATGTATGTATGTGTGTGTGTGTATACTCAAATGGGGCATCTAGGTGGAGCAATGGATAAAACACTGATCCAGGAGTCAGGAAGGCCTGAGTTCAAATCTGGCTTCAGACATTTACTAGCTGTGTGACCCTGGGCAAGTCACTTAACTCTGTTTACCTCAGTTTCCTCATCTGTAAAATGAACTGGAGAAGGAAATGGCAAGCCATTCCAATATCTTTGCCAAGAAAACCCTAAATAGGGTCACAAAGAGTTGTACACGATGGAAACAACTGTATAACAACTATATATATATGTATATATCCATACACACATACATGTATGTATATGTAATATAAAAATCCATGTGTATATCTAGATCTATCTATCTATATCTGGGTCAGCCATTATCTCATTGGTCCTCACAACTACCCCATCAAGTAGTTGTAATAGATCCATACCCCTATTTCACCAGTAAAGATACTCAACTTAGAAGTATAAAGTGAGTTACCCATGGTCACACAGCTGGCAAGTGTTAGAGGCAGGATTTGAACTCTAGTCTCTTCTGAGTCCATTTCTTTCTAGTAAATCCTGCTGCCTTACTACAGATATTGACAAGGATGAGGACTGGCCCCTTGATTTCATCTCTATAGGGCAGAAGTGTCAAACCTCAGAAGGCAGCAGATTAAAATGTAATTAGAAAGTGTTTAACAAAATAAATAGAAATACAGTGCAACGTAGATAATGCTAATTTGTGGTTTTCTAAGTCACTATGCAGATCTGTTTCTGTTTGTGTTTGGCACCACTAGTCTAGGGAACTTTGAGATAGAAAACCCTTCATCAGTGCAGATCACCACCCTCTCTTCAGCTTCTGGTTTTAGACAATTGCCTGATTTGCTCAGAGGTTAAGTTATTGATAGGCTCAGGGCATAATATTATCCCCTAACTTTGTGTTAGGGGATAATATTAACATGTAACATTGTCTTGGGGGATATTAATACCTGACATCATCTACCTCACAGGGTCTGTACATGTGTGAAGCTAGCATCCAACCCAGATCTTCCTGACTCTGAGGCTGGCTGTCTTTCCACCCAGCCAGTGCCCATTATTTCAGGCACTGTGCTAAGTAAGCAGTGGGTTTGATTTTTTTAAAAAATTGAAATAACATAATCTGTGCCTGCCCTAAGAGCCTTGTTATCTGACTGGGAGTCATCCACAGATGGGTCTCATCCAGATTAGAGTGGGATAGGGCAAGGAAAGATCCAGAGGGCACTGGGAAAATTTAAGGAGGAGTGAATGTATTTAACTGAGAAGTCAGGAAAGGCTTCCTGTAGGAGGGGGCCACTGGGGCTCAGCCTTGAAGTAAGAGGTGGCTTCTAAAAGGCAGAGACAAAGAAGGGAGTCCATCAAAGGCATGGGGGACAACATGTCATGTTTGGGGAACACATAGCAGTGCAGTTCACTTGGAACATAGAATGTGTAAAGGAGAAAAATGAGAATTAAAGCTGGAAAGATGGGCTCAGCTCTGATTAGAGAAGCCCTTAAATGGCAGGCTAAGGAGTCTGTATTGTAAGCCCTTAGGCAGTAGGGAGCCAGTGAAAGTATTTGAGCAGGAGAGTGACATGGTCAGGTCTGTCCATTTGGTTATTGTGTGAAGGATGGACCCAAAGAGACTGGAGGTAGGGAGACCAATTCAGGAGGCTGTTAGAGTAAGGAAGATGAAGCGCAATGAGAGTCTCCACTTGAGTTATGGTATTATGAGTGGAGCAGAAAGGACAGCTGTGACATGTACTGTGCATATGGAATTGAAGGGATCTGGCGACTGATTGGATGTGGAGGTGGACTAGCCATGCGGGAAGTGAAGAGTCAGCCATTACAAGATCTTCATCCTGAGTGACTGGGAGCATGGTGGTGCCCTCTGCAGGAAGGGGGGCATTTAGGGGAGAAGAGGATGTATTCTGCTTGGACCATGTTAAATTTGAGCGTTTGTCAGGATCTGGTGGAATGTCAGCTCCTTGAGGTCAGCGATTGTTTCATTTTGGTCTTTGTTCCCAGAGTCTAGCATATTCTCAGCTGGCACGTAGTAGGTGCTTAATAAATGCTTGATGGTTGATTGATTGACTTCTAGATGAAAATGTCTGGCAGGCAGTTGGTGATGCTAGTGCTCAGCGAGAGAGATTCAGGTAAGTTGCAGAGATTTGGTAGTCATCTGCCTGGAGATTACTGCTATGTAATTGAATTCATAGAGGCAGTTGGTAGCCCACTGGATAGAGCACTGGGGCTTTGGTAGCCCAGTGGGGAGAGCGCTGGGGCTTGGAATCCAGAAGACGAGCTAAAATCTAACCTCAAACACTTACTAGCTGTGTGACCCTGGGCAAGTCACTTTACCCTGTTCCTCACCTGTAAAATGAGCTGAAGAAGAAAATGGCAAAGCACTCCAGTATTTTTGCTAAGAAAACTCCAAATGAGGTCAGGAAGAGTTGGACATAACTGAAATGCCTGAACAATGGTGCCTGGGACCACTCTGGACACAAATGTTTATTTATTGATTAAACATTTATTCATTGATTGATTTAGTCAATAAGTAAATACTTACTAAACACCCACTGTGTGCCAAGGAAACCATAGATGCGGTCACAGAGTTTGACACAGCAGAAAAATAACAAAGATGTGTCTGGCACTCTTTGTCAACTGACGACCAGCTTCTGTAGAGGTGTGAGATAAGAAGCCAACTTTCCGAGTTGAGGAATGAATGAATGGGGAGTGAGGAAGTGAAGTGGAGGGAGGAGGGGAGACAGTGCTTTCTTTGGAGTTTAGCAGTGAATGGATAGAGGATGACGTTTGGATTGGATAGGTAGGATCAAGGGAATTTTTTCAAAGTATTATGGATCCCTGAGTGCCTTTGTAAGAAGCTCGAAAGGGACAGATTGAAGATGGGGTGGGGGGAGGGGAGAGAATATGAAAATGATGGGGGCAGGCTCTTAAAGGAGACTGGAGGTGATACAGCAAATTCACAAAACAAACATAATTTGACCTATAAAGAATGTAGTAGTAACATCCTGCTGCAAGAACGTTTTTCAGGTTTTTTATAATGAATCCAAGTGTGTCTCACCCACAACAGCTATGTTCCTGAAATAGAATGACTTTAAATTAATTACAGAAAACTAAAGGAACCCTTTTGTAAATCACATTATTATAATGTTAAAGCTACTTTCCAATCTGATCTGTCCTAAGTTAGACTTTCACTGTTAGTTTTGAGAAAATGAGATGTAATCTGGATCTCTTTAAAGACAAGAAAACATCACACCAAATATGTGTGCATGTGTGTGTTTGTGTGTGTGCGTGCATGCACGTGTGTAATATGTGTAGAGAGATAGAAATGTGGCTATAGCTATATTCAACTGGGTCAAAACATTTAAATTGTCTCTTTTAAATACTATGCTATTAATCCATTCCTCATATTAGGGAAAATTTTCACCTCAGCTAATGATAGAATCTGTTTTACAACAATATTGTAACAAAGCACCAAAAATCTGGTAAAAAGAGACAGATTGGAGGTGATGATGGGAAGGGAGAAAGAGAATCTGAGAATGGGGGAGAGGGATAGCTCCAAAACGAGACTGGAGGCAATGCAGTCAGGAGCACAAGGGAAAGGTTAGCCTTGGTAAGGAGAGCCACCATGTCCTAGGAGCCTGGAGAAACGGAGATGGAGACTGGTGACAATGGAAGAGTGTGAAGGGAAGGTGAGGCAGCTTGAGCTGGCCTCATGCTTCTCTGGGGAGTAGGAACTGATCTCTACTGAGCTCTGGGGGAGTGAGATTGGAGTTGAGGGATTCAGACGAGAGCTATGGGGGTAGAGCGTGGGCTCATAGACTGAGGGCCGGAGGAGACCTTAGAGGTAGTTATCTGGTCCAACACCCTCATTTTACTGAGGAGTAAATATGAAATGTAGAGGATTCGAACGCAGATCTTCCTGCCTTTGTGACCAGCACTCTATCCATTACACTAGTAAATGAATAAGTAAAGCATTTGCTAAGTACTTACTGTGTGCAAAGAGCTGTGTGAAGGACTGGGGATAAAAAGAAAAATCAGACAGTCCCTGCCCTCAGCAAGTTTAAGCCACAAGTCAGCTGGAAGGTGCCAAGGCCTCTGGTGACAAGAACTTGCTTTTCTGGGTCTTCAAAACCTGTGGCTATGGAGCAGTTTCTGAGTGGGCTGACTCCCCAGGATGATGGCTGCAGAGACCAGGCTCGAAGCCTGGCTGTTCCCAAGGCCCTTGGGCTCCTGGACTCTCTTCATCAGGATCTGAGAGGCCTTGGTGGTCAAGGTGATGGTGGTTTGACTGGATAGAATTGCTAGATTAATAATCGATAGATAAAAGGAGATCCACACAGGACGAAGACTCAGTTGAAGTCATATGGTATCGGTTCTTAGATCTGTGTCAGGTCTCAACTGTAGGGTTTTGTGCTTTCCTCTCCTAATTATCTCCTGTTCCTCCCATTTGTACTTTGTACATAGTTGTGTGCATGCTGTCTCCCCTATTAGACTGTAAGCTCCTTGAGGGTAGGGATTTTTTTTTGCCCTTTCTTTGTATCCCCAGCATTTGGCACATTGCCTGATGGATTGACTCGGCAATGATAGAAATTGAGAAGACAGAGGTTAAAGATTATAAGTACGTCATGAGGTCAAGGAGTATGGTCAAATGAAGAGAGTGTTGGATTTGGATTCAGAAGACCTGGGTTCAAGTCTTGCCCTAGCACCTTGGGCAAATCATTTCCTGCCTTTAAACACCTCTGTTTTCTTGTCTGTAAAATAAGGGAGTTGGTCTACACAGCCTTCGAGGCCCCTTCCATCTCTAGCTCTATGATCCTGTGAACTACCTGTGACCTCTGGTACCTGTGATCCTCTGAATTTACCTGGGGGTAAATGTCCTTTCCTTAATGAGCCTCAGTTTCCTCATCTGTAAAATGAGCACCTTGAATTCAACAACCCCCAGGTCCCTTTCAGCTCTGTGTATATCCCCGTGGATGGGATTGGGGTTCCTTCCACCCCCTCCCACCTGCCAGCCATGACCCTTTGACCTCCCTGCTTTTTCAGGGCCTACTCAAAAGACAGCGAAAGCAGCTGGTTCCGTTCCCTCTTTGTCCACAAAGTGGATCCCCGGAAGGATGCCCATTCCACCCTCCTGTCAAAGAAGGAGACCAGCAACCTGTACAAGATTCAATGTGAGTGTCTTCCCCTCCCCTCCCCTCCCCTCCCATTCCTTCCCCTCTCCTTTCCTCTCTCCTCATCTTTTTCCTTCTCTTTATTTTCCCTCCCTATTGGAGCTTCCTAGGTTCCTTTCCAGGTAACAGGTAGAAACTTTGGATTTGACTCAGACATAGGAGTAAATAAGATGTTATTTTGTTAGGCTGACGCATGTCTACTATGTTGCTGAGAAATAGCCCAATGTATTGACTCCAGGTCTTAGAATCGGGAAGAGATGGGGTTCAAATTCTGCCTGACCTATATTGAATGTGTGACCCTGGTGAAGTCACTTCCAGGCAGCTCTCTAGGACTGTGAGCTCTCAATTGGTACCAGTGGAGTGAGCTTCCACACTGGGAGTTCCCTGTGCTGATAGAATCAATGTGTCTTGACCACCCCTCCCTTGACAAATAACAATGATGTGTGGATTTGCCCCTAAAGCCTTCCTCTGCCTGAACTTGGCGTCATGGCAACCTTGGGCTTTGGAAGGCTAAGTCAGCAGTAGGTAAGCTCTGCTAAGTTTTATCAATCAATTAATTAGAAAGCATTTGTTAAGCACCTACTATGTGCCAGACACTATTCCACATAGGGAAAGGCTTTGGGATAGGCTCAGTGTCCACTACGTGCCGGGCGCTGTGCCAAGTGCTGTGGATACAAAAAGAGGCAAGAGACATCCCCTGCCCTCAGGAGCTCAGAGCAGTGGAGGAGACAACATTCAAACAAGGGATGTAGAAACCAGCTATAGCAGGATAAATAGGGAATACTGACCGCAGGAAGGTATCATATTTTAGTGGGATTGGGAAAGGCTTCCTGGAGAAGGTGGAGATTTTGAAGGAAGCAGGGGAGCCAGTAGAGTGTATGGAGATGAGATCACTCCAGGCATGGGGGATGGCCACATATGATTCCCGGAGCTGAGAGATGGAGGGTCTTGTGGAACAGCCAGGAGGCCAGAGTCCCTGGATGTAAGAGTATGTGTCAGGGAGGAAGGTTTGAGAAGACTGGAAAGGGAGGAGGGGGCCAGGTTAGGAAGGGCTTTGAAGGCCAAACAGAACATTTTGTATTTGCTCCTGGAGGTGATAGGGAGCCACTGAACTTTACTGGTAGGGTTGGATGGGAGGGTGATTCTTCAATGAATGGATTAAAAAAAATTTCTTAACCACTTACTATGTGCCTAGCTAATAGAGATACAAAAAAGGAAGACAGTTCCTGTCCTCAAGGAGCTTATATTCTAAACAGGGGAGACAACACACCAAGGCCTGGAAGACCTGAGCTACATAAGTTGGCCCAGTAGCAGAGGTAGGGGATGGTGGGGTAATGAGGCAGAGCAAAGGGTGAGACATGGTGGTCTTCCATCTTATCCAAAGGGCATGGAGATGTTGACTCCCATTTCCTCTAAGGTCAATGAGCAACTAACCATGTGGTGAAGGGGAATGGCAAGGGCAGAGGGTGCTCCCTGCAGGCCAGGCCAGGCACACAAAGACCAAAGAGACAGTCATGGGATTAAGATTTAGAGCTGGAAGGGGCCGAAGAGGTCATTGATCCCCCCCATCCCCCTTCGTGTTACAGAGGAGAAACATGAGAAGTGATGTCCCTGAGGTCACAAAGATCGTGAATGTCTGAGGTGGTTTTTGACCCTAGGTCTTCCTAATTTCCAAGTCCAGAGCCATATCTGCTTGCTATACCTGAGCTGTCCCTGCTCTCAGGGAGCTTATATTCCTTCCATTGATATAATCATTCACACTCTTTATTGCCCATCGCTGGTTGTAGATCAGAGCCTCCTTATCCTCCTCCCTGCTTGTCTTTGGGACGCCCTGCAGTTCTGAGGCTCCAGAACTCACCGCCCTCCATGGCCACCATTACCCAGCATCACTGGAAGAATGCTGGTGTTAGAAAGAAGGACTTTTGTAATGGGGATGAGAGCGGGCCATTGGGAGCTTGAAGGCAGGGAATGCTGGGTTGTTTTTGTTTTAGTACTAGGGCTGAGGCCTGTGCCCATTCAATTCAGTCCACATTTTTAAGTACCTACTATGTGCCAGGCACTGTACTTAAGTTCTGGGGATACAAATAAGCAAAAAGACAATCCCTGCCCTCAAGGAGCTTATAAAGTAATGGAGGAAGACAACACACCAAATGAAGCTGAAAAGAGGTGGGGAGGGGCCACCAGGGGTACCCGATTATGTAGGAGGAGGATATTCTGTTGGAGGAAAGCTGTTGATGGCAAATGGAGAGTTATCTATAAACTACGTGCTGCTCATGTAGCAGGTGCTTAATGAATGCTCACTGATTACCTAATTGTGGAATGACCCAAAAGAAAGTCAGGTGGTCCTAGAGTCATAAAATGTGAGAGCCAGAAGGGCCCAAAGGGGGCTCTTGTCCAGGAATGCTGGGGTCCAGACCTCTCTCTCCTTCCCATTTGATTCTGGGCCTAGCTTGTGGTTCAACCTCCATGCCTACCCAGGGTAGGTGGACTGATGAACTGAGTCAGTGGGCATGGGCCTCTCTGACTTGAGCAGAGACTGGTCCTTAGGCTGGAGACTCCAGTGTCTGCTCTGTATGGGAAGGCCCTCCCAGCTTGCTGCCCCCTCCCTTCCGGAACACACATTCTTCTGGCCTAGCTTTGAAAGAAGCACAAATGCACATGGAAGCCTTTGAGGAAGCTGGGATGGGGAAGGGAATGCTCATTTGTTTGTTTTTACAAACTGAAAATAGGTCAGGGTTAATGAGTTCATGAGTTTTTCAAGTTTTAGTGAAGCTTCTGACCTCCTAAGTTTTATGAATGAATGAATGAATGAAGTAGCAGTTATTAAATGTTTGCTATGTTACATTATTACATACTATGTTACACATTTACTATGTTTACAACGTGGGTCATACAAGAACAAAAAAGACAGTCCCTGCCCCCAGGGAGTTTGCGTTTTCATGAGAGGGGGAATAAACATTAATCAACAAACATTTATTAAACTCCTTCTATGTGCTGGGCACTTTGCTAAGCACTGAGGACACAAATAAAGGAAAGAATTACGCCTCCCCATAGGAGTTCATAATGTAATGAGAGTGACTAAGTCTTTCAATGGATAGAGCGTTGGGCCTGGAGTCAGGAAGACCCAAGTTCAAATCCAGCCTCAGATACTTACTAGCTGTGTGACCCTGGGTAAGTCACTTCACCCTTGTTAGCCTCAGTTTCCTCATCTGTAAAATGGAATGCAATGCACTGATAATACTTTCCTGGGTATCGTAAGGAGGCTAAGTCTTGGGGATGGTGAGTAGAGCCTCATTCATCGTACCCATTTTACAGAGGCAGTTTCTTATTCTCTCTCCTGGCCTCCCCTCTATGCCTTTTCCTTTCCTAATAATAATAATAGCCTGTTTACATAGGCCCTTAAGCTTTGCTAAGCCCTTATATACGTTATGTCATTTGAGCCTTCATAACCAAGATCATTTTAATAATTCTAGCCAGTGTTTATTTCTATGGTGCTCTGAGGCTTGTAACATTTTACATGTTATCCCAATTGATTTGATTTTTAATATTTATTTCAGCGTTTTGATGGATGGTTATTTGGTTTATACCTTTTTAGAGAGGAAGATGTAAATCAGAAATGCCTAGCTTTGATTAAGGCTTAGCTGCCTTAGGCAAATCCCTTTGCGTCTGCAAGTCTTTGTGTGCACAGATGGCGTAGATGGATGGCCTCTTGGGGTCCTGGGAGCTCTGCCAATACTTAATAATGATGATGCTAGCTAGCAGGTACATCGCACCTACTATGTGCTAAGCTATTTACAAACTGATCTCATTTGATCCTCACAACAACCTTAGCAAGTAAGTGCTCTTATGATGTCTTTTTTACAGTTGAGGAAACTGAGGCACGTGGCATTGATATAGTGCCCGAAGGTTTGCAAAGTGTTTCCCATACATGAGCTTCTTTGATCCTCATGGCAACCCCATGAAGTAGGTACTACTGAGCTTTTCCTCCTCATTTTACAGATGGGGAAAGTGAGGCCCAGAGCAATGCAGTGGTTTGCTCAGGTTCACATAGCCACGAAGTGTCAGGGATGGGACTTGAACCCGGCTCTCTTCTTGACTGGCTCCAAGTCTAGCGCATTCTTGTGGCTGTTTCTGCTCGAAGTCACCCCCTCTGGAGCCCCATCTCTGTTCACCCGAGCCCCAGAATAACTGCTTCTTCTCTGATTGGCTTATTACAGTTCACAATGTGAAGCCTGAGTGCCTGGATGCCTACAACAGCCTGACGTGAGTCTCCTTCACTCCTTCTGTTCTTTCAGCCCTGAGGTGGCCAAGGTGCCCTGCCTGTCATCATGGCCACTGTGCCCACCTTCCAGGGCTGAGCCTTGTCCCCAGACTCCTCTTGCTACCACATTGGTTCAATCCAACCACCAGTTTATAAAATCCTTCCTGTGTGCCAAACACTGGGCAGGGAGTTGGGGATACAGAGACAAAGTATCCAAGCAGTCCCTGCCCTCCAGGGGCTTACATTCTATTGAGATGAAACATGTATCTGCCTAAATGAAGACAAAATGTATACAAAGTGATTTTGATTGTATTGGGTGGGAGAGGCTCATCCTCATGTAGCTGGCACTTGAAGTGAGCCTTGAAGGTTCTAGAGAGCTTTCCAGCCATGGGGCACAGCCTGTGTACAGGTACAGAGGCCGGAGATGGGATATGGTATATGGGGACAGGAAGGAGGCCTGGTAAGAGGGAGGAATATGTTATCAGCCTAGTTGAGGAGAGATAGAGGAGTGGGGGAAGAGAAAGAAAAGGTGAAGAGAAGAAGGGGTAAGGGAGAGAGGAGAAAGAAAGGAAGAAAGAAAGAGAGGGGGAGGGAAGAAGAGAGAAAGGGAGAGGCAGAGAGATAGAAAGGAAGAGGGAGGGAGAGAGGAGTGGGGAAAGAGAGGAAAGGTGAAAGAGAAAGGGAAGAGAGGGGCAAGGGAAGGAGGAGAAAGAAAGGGAGGGAGGAAAAAGAAAGGGAGTGGAAAGAGAGAAGGAGGAAGAGGGAGAAAGGGAGAGAGAGGGAGAGAGGAGTTGGGGAAGAGAGGGAAGGTGAAAGAGAAAGGGAAGAGAGGAGGGGGCAAGGGAGGGAGGACAAAGGAAGAGGAAGAAAGGGAGAGAGAGTGAGAGAGAGGAGAGGAAGGAAAGAGAAAAGAATGGGGGGGGGGAGGAAGAAAAGGGGGAGAGAGAATTCTAAATACAAAAGAAAAAAGCCACAAGTCTGGTTCCTGCCCCCTACCCCCCCCCATTTCATTGACTAGAAAACCAAGGCCCAGAGAGGTGATAACCTAAGTTGCCCAAGGCAGTAGAAATGGTAGAAGCAGGTCTTTTGTCATCTGGGATCAGAGCTGTTTCCTGCAGGGTTCCCAGGGCTGGATGGCTATGGAAGTGGGAGAGAAGCTCTTAGCCTCATCCTTCTCTGACCAGGCCATATACTAAGTGCCTGGAGAGAGAAGGCAAAGCCCTTCCTCATCCTCATTTTCCTTCTCTTTGTTTTTTTTTTCAGGGAAGCAGTGCTCCCCCAGCTTCACCTGGACCCGGACTACCCTTGTGCACTGGTGGGAAACTGGAACACCTGGTATGGGGAGCAGGACCAGGCAGGTGAGGCCTCAGCTTTTGCCTGGAGGACCAGACCTAGTGCCTAGCTTCTCCAGACTTCCCCCTTTCCTCGCCCCAGAACCCACCCCAACCTTCCCACCGGTGTCCCCTGCTTTTTGCTGGCTAGCTGCGCACTGAGCCCCCTTCTCTACCCCTGCCAGAGGGAACCCAGACATCCCTCTCCACTTTGACCCTTCTCCGAGGCCGTGCATCCTAATGACTCCCAGGCCTTGCCGTTTGGACCGTGGTTGCACTCTCAGGACCTCTGGTCCTTTCCCTCTGTGCGGTGGCCAGATTTTCTTACCTGTGTTACGTTCCTCCATGAGGACAGGGACCTTTCTTCTTTCTCTCTTTGTATCCCCAACACTTAGCACGATGATTGGCACACAGTAAGCCTTTAACAAATGCATTCATCCATTCATCGTCTTTATTTTAGACACTGAGGCTCAGAAGGAAGAGGAGCATAGAGTTTTACATTTCTGTGCAGTCATGTCCGACTCTTCATGACTCCATTTGGGATTTTCTTAGCAAAGATATTGGAGTGGTTTGCCATTTCCTTCTCCAGCTCATTTTACAGATGAGGAAACTGAGGAAAATAGGGGCGAGGTGACTTGCCCAGGGTCACACAGCTAGTAAGTGTCTGAGGCCAGATTGAACTCAGAAGAAGAGTCTTCCTGGTTCCAGGCCTGGCACTCTATCCACTATGGCACCACCTAGCTGCCCATTTTAATGCTAGAAGGAACCTTGAGGTCATCTGGCCCAGCCCTGTCATTTTCCATAAGAGAAAGCTGAGGCCCTCAAGGATGAAGTTACTTACCCCCTTACTAGACTCAGAAATCATAGAGTTGGGATTTGACATGGGGTGGCTGTGGGGCCTGCCAGAGGGTCATTTTAGAATCCAATGCCACCCCCAGATATGGCAGAGGGAGGCCAAAGAAGGGGTGAAGATCCCAAATTGGCTGCCCTTGGAACATGGGAATGTTTCTTCCTTTCCTTCTAAAATGTGGGAGTCATATTTTGGGATGGATGTCGGTAAGTTAGACCCTCCACCAGATGGCAGCCAGGATGGGGAATTGGTCCCATGCAATGGGAGAATCTGTTGAAGGAACTGGGAGCATATACTGTGGAGAAGAAGAGACTCAGGGGAGACGTGATCACTGGCTTCTGTTATTTTAAGGGCTATTATGGGAAAAGGAGTCAGTTGTGTTGTGCTTGGCCCCTGTGGGAAGAACCAGTAGCAGGGGGAGGAGGGTGTAAAGGAGCCAATTTTGGTTTGATGTCAGGAAAACTTTACTAACAGTGACATGTGAAGTGGTGAGCAGCCCCTTATTGGAAGTAAGCAAAGACTTGAAGAGCCTTTTTCAGGGAAGCTGACCCTGTATGTTTTCTGTGTTCAGGAGGCAGACTTACTAGAGAACTTTCTCAGGGTGGGAAGACAGGTTCTAGTCCCTCTTCTGACACCTTCTGGCGTGTGACCAGGCAGGGAACTTTGCCTGTCAGTGCTCTAGACCAGAGGTGTAAAACTCAGAAACTAGGACCATTAAATCCTACATAAGAATTCTTCCTGGCTAAATATTAACTTAGAAAACTGTACACCAATATTTTATCCATGTTCTATTGTATTTTTAGGGAAGCTGGGTGGCGCAGTGGATAGGACACCAGGTCTGGAGTCAGGAAGACCTGAGTTCAAATCCAGCTTCAGACATGTACTAGTTGCATGACCCTGTGGGAGTCACTTAACCCTGTTTACCTCCATTTCCTCATTTGTTAAATGAGCTGAAGAAGGAAATGGCAAACCACTGCAGCATCTCTGCCAAGAAATCCCCCAATAGGGTCACAAAGAGTTGGACACAACTGAAAGACTGAACAAATTGTATTTTTATTTATTTTGTTAAATATTCCCCAATTTCATCCTAATCCGGTTCCTGTGTTTGACACCTCTTATATAGACAACCTTCCATGACCAAAAGTTGAAGAGAAGGTGCCCATCTCAGTGGTAGAGGGAGTTTCTTCATGTGCGAATTAGTTCCCTATACCAGTGAAATTATGGGTCTGGTCTGTACCCCTATTTATGCATATGTTGTTAAGTCCCTCAATAGAGGGTAAGCTCCTCGAAGGTAGGGATTGTTTCATTTTTGTCCTTGTTCTAGATCTATGATCCTATGACTTAAATTTAAGAAAAGGCAAACAAAAATCAGTGGACAATAGGCTGGCACATTTTTGTCGTTCAGTTGTTTCAGGCATGCCCAACTCCTTCTGACTCCATTTGGGGTTTTCTTGGCAAAAATACTGGAGCAGTTTGTCATTCCATTTTCCAGCTTATTTTGTAGATGAGGAACTGAGGCAAAGAGAGTTAAATGACGTGCCCAGGGTCACACAGCTAGCTGCCCATGCGACCTAGCTGCCCATAATAGATCTTGCTGGCACATAATAGTTCATTAATAAATGCTTGCTGATTCATTGATGTTTTAGAGGAAATTCTTGTTCATGTCTGGGTTGGACTACATGACCTCAGAGGTCACTTCCAAAGCTGAAGGTCACTTCCAAAGCTAAGACTCTGATTCTTTTCTCCCCAGGCATTTCATAGAAACAGGTGACAGGGACCTAAAGGGGCTTCTCTATCTGAAGAATGAGCCCCCACCTATAGTGTCTCTGAAAAATGGTCATCCAGTCCTTGTTCTGCCCTTCATTTTTTAAAGTTCAATTTTAGGTATTTAAATGAAGGGCTTTGCAGCGATCCCTAGTCTGTTTTATCTGGCCAGAGCGGCTCTATGTTCCAGATGGCTGAGATCATTTTGAATCTCAATTCTGTCATTTACTGAATTGGCTGTTCTGCAAGCTTTGTCATCCAGAGATTTAGTAAGGGTCCTTTTTGTATCTTTATTCACAGAATTTCAAAGTTTGAAGGACCTCAGAAGCCAGCTAACCTACTCCATGTACCACAAAGAATCCTTTCTATAATATCCCCAATGAGGTCATCGAGCCTTTCCTCAAAAGCCTCCAGTGAGGAGGGGAACCCATTTCTCCGAGCTGCTGCCTCTTTTTTTGGATAGCTCCAGTTATTAGGAAGCTAAAATCTGCCTCTCTGTAACTTTTATCCACTGAATGAATGAATGAAAAGGCATTTATTAAGTGGTTATCATGTGCTGAGCCCTGTGCCGGGGGCTTGGAAATTGATTCATCAAGCAAGCAAGCGATACGTATTAAGTATTGGTTACTTACTGTGTGCCAGCCATTATGGAGTACTGGGGACACATATACAAAGAATGAAATAATCCCTGCCTGCAAGAAGCTTGCGTTCTAATAGTCAGGGCAAGTGTGTGTGTGTGTGTGTGTGTGTGTGTGTGTGTGTGTGTGTGCAGCATAAAAACAAAGGTATAAAAAGTAGTTCTACAAGAGAATTTGGGAAGGAGGGATACTAGAATAAAAGTAAAGATGGTCCCTGCCCTCAAGGAACTTGCATTCTAATGGGGGAGATAGCATGTATAGGGAAGTGATGGCCAAATTGCAGGGGTGTTTAGATTTGGAAAGTTGCAGGGATGTGAGTGGAGAAGATTAACCTGGCCTTTTCAAAACAGTGACAGAAATGATTTGATTTTCTTCCAGAATTGGAGGGTTGGGGGATTCAGGGGACACACCTGCAGTGTTGTGGTGGCTAGTGAGATTGTCTGAGAAAGAAGTGAAATGTGGTTGGAGCCAGACCCCAAATAAAGTGGGCAACTGAGGCAACTAGCAATCAGCTATCATTCTCTAAGACAGAGATCCAGGCATGAAAGAGTTAAGTTGTTCAGAGCTTGGATTCTGGATTGGTCTATATGTCAGTGGGTGAGATGGTTAGGGAGTCAATTGTTTTTTGTTTTTTATTTGTTTTGTTTTTTGGAGGGGGGAAGGCAGGGCAATTGGGATTAAGTGACTTGCCCAAGGTCACACAGCTAGTAAGTGTGTCAAGTGTCTGAGGCTGGATTTGAATTCAGGTCCTACTGACTCCAGGACCGGTGCTCTACTCACTGTGCCACCTAGCTGCCCCCAGTTGTTTTTATGGTTCTGCCCACTGGGGCCGAGCGGTACAACTCTAATCCCTCTTTCCCATGAATTGAGTGGCATTTGAAGGACGGACTTTGTTGCGGCCGTCATCATGGGGACTGATTCCCCAGCCAAAGGAAAGAGAACTCATGAGGGTCACAGTTCAGGGAAGCTGGGCGGTCCTGGGGCAGAAGATCTGGGAGGGACAGTCTGATGGGCCAAGGGCTCAGTATGTGTTTGACATTGTCTTTTACTTCCATCTCCTTACAGTACATCTGTGGCGATTCTCAGGAGGTTACCCTGCCCTCATGGACTGCATGAACAAACTCAAAGGAAACAAGGTAATCAGTCAGCAATAAGCATTAAGCATCATGTGCCAGGCACTGTGTTTAAAAAAAAATAAAGGTAGCGACCATCATCATAGCTCATGAGTTTTAAAACAAGTCAATAATTACCTAGAAAAGGAAGCGTGATATAGAACTGGCATTGGAACTAGCAAGCACCTGGGCTTGATTCCTGCCTGTCTAAGACCGCAAGTTGGAGAAAAGTTGGCACGCTGCACTAGTGGAAAGAAATTCTTCTCCTGGGAGTTCCCTAAACTGATAAAATCACAGGTTCAGACCAAAAAAGAAAACTATACATTTAACAATTACCTAAGAGGCACATGTCATAGTAGATAGAGAGCTGGTCTCGGAGCTTCTGACACATACTGGCTTTGTGACTGTGGGCAAGTCACTTCTTTTGTCCTTCTATGTTTGTAAAAAGTTTTGTTGCCACTGCTGTTTTTTACATTTTTATGTCTGTTCTAATCCTTTTTTTTTTTTTTTGCTCTTCTTCATTTCATACTGGTAATTTGATTTTCCTTCTTTTTTAAAATCAAGTTAACTATGGCCTGTCTGCTTTACTATTATTAAATAACAGCTCCTGGTTTTATTAATTTAATGAGATTTTTGCTTTCAATTTATTAATCTCTTATTTTCAGGATTTCTATTTTGGTGTTTAATTGGGTTTTTGTTTTTTATTTTGCTGGTTTTCTAGTTTTTTTAGTTGTATGCCCAAGTTGTTGATCCACTCTTTCTCTTTTTTACTGTTGAAAGTGTTTAGAGATATAAACTTTCCCCTAAGGACTTCTTTGGCTGCATCCCCAAAATTTTGGTATGTTGTCTTATTGTTATGCTTATCTTTAATAAATTATTTTGTTTCTGTGATTTGTTCTTTGACCCATCTTTGACCCATTTAGGATTGAATTATTTAGTCTCTGATTAATTTTTAATTGTTTCATCAGCTGCCCTTTATTGAGAATAATTTTTATTGCATTGTGGTTTGCACTTTGTGGAATAAAATTTTTAATTACATCATAGTAAAAGATGCATTTTAATATTTCTGCTTTTCTGATTTGTTTATGCAGATTTTATCCCCTAATAGAAGATTGACTTTTATGAAGGAGAAATAAGTATACTCCTTTCTACTTCCATTCAGTAATCTACAGAGGTCAATCTTATTTAACTTTTCTAAAATTCTGTTCAACTCCACTTCTTTTTTGTTTCTTTTTTGTTTAGATTTAGCATAGGTTAGAAAGGGCTAAAATGAGTAAATTGAGTTCCCCCACCATTATAGTTTTTTGGTATATTTCTCCCTGTAATTCATTTAACTTTTAAGTATTTAGATACTATGCCATTTGGTGCATATATGTTCAGTATTGATATTAATTGTCTATGGTACCTTTCAGGAAAATGTAGTTTCTTTGTTTATCTCTTTCAATTAAATTGATTGCTGTTGTCTTGTCTAAAATCGTGATTTACCCCCTTTTTAATTTCAGCAGAAACATAATAGATTTTGCTCTAGATTCTTAAGTTTCTGCGTATCTTTCTATTTCAAGTATGTTTCTTATAACAGCATAGTTAGATTCTGCTTTCTAATCCATTTTGCTGTCTTCATTTTTATGGGTAAATTCATCCCATTCACAGTTATAATTGTTAACTGTATATATCCTTGCATCCTATTCTCTTTTACCTTTCCTTCATTTTGCTTCCCATCCCCTCTTTAGAGTTTGTTTTGCTTAAGATCTCCCTTAATCTACTCCTCCCTCTACCCTAACTCTAACCCTAACTTCTCCCCTTTCCTTCCTATTAACCCATTGAGTGAAATGTATTTCTGTACCAAACTGTGTGTGTATTTCACCTTCCTTCAACTAGTTCAAATGAGAGTGAGTTTCAAATGTTACCCACTCATGTTATTCCTTCTTCCTTATTTGTGTAGACTTCTACTTGTGTACTACACTTAAGTGTGATAATTTTCCCCTTCCTTCTTCTCCCTTCCCTCCAACCTCCATGTATTCCTCTTCTATTCTTCTTTTAAGATCATCAAAACACAACAATCACTCTCAGGGCTTCTCTCTGATTAGAATCCCTCTATGACCCTTGATGATGATGATGATGATGATGATAGAATTCTGAGGGGATACATATTAGGATGTAAACAGTTGTCTGTTCCCTCATAGTGGTGGCAGCTTAGTCTTGGGATACTGACTGTGGCTCCTCAGTACTTGAATTCTTTCTAGATACTGGCAGTATTTTTTCTTTGACTCAAAAGCTCTCAATTTTAGCTTTGATATTTCTGGGAGTTTTTATTTGGGAGTTTCTTTTAGGAAGTAATTGGTGGGTTCTTTTTATTTCTACTTTACCTTCTGGCTCTAAGAGATCAGGAAAATTTTGTTTTATGATTTCTTGAAATATGATGTCTAGTCTCTTCTTTTGTGCATGGCTTTCAGGTAGTCCAACGATTCTTAAATTATCTCTCCTCTATCTGTTTTCCTGGTCAGTTGTTTCTTCTATGAGATACCTGCATTACATTTTCTTTTATTTTTTCCCCAGTATTTTTATTTGTTTTAATATTTTGTTTGATATCAGTCAATAAGCATTTATCAAGTATGTTTTATGTGCCTACAGTCCCAAGCACTGTGCAAAGTGCTGGGGTCATTTGCTTTTGATTGGTCAGTTCTAATTTTCAGAGATTTATTTTTTCCTTTGGTTGGGTTTTGTTCCTCTTGTGCTAAGCTGTTAATTCTCTTTCAAATATTTCTTCTATAGCTCTCCTTTGGTTTTAAAAATAGTTTTTAATTCTTTTAGAAACTTTTGTTTCATCTTTTCTAGGAATTCTCCTTAAATTTGTGCCCAAGCTGTGTTTTTCTTTGAGATTTTGCTCATAGATGTTTTGAGTCATCGTCTTCTTTGGATTTGTATCTTAAGCATCCTTGTCGTGATTAGGGCTTTTTAATGGTAGGATTCTCCTTTTGTTTACGTATTCTTCCAGTCTCCTTCTTGACTTCAGAATTGATATTGAGGCTGAACCTTATTCACTTGTGGGGAGAATATCTCAGCTGAGCTTATGTCGTCTTGGGCACTTCTGCTACATTCTTGGGGTTTTGAGTGTTGTGCTATTCTAGACTCTTGAGGAGAGCTCAGGCTGAGGACTCAAAGCTGTTCCCATGATTCCTGATCCAGGGCAAAGTCTGATCAGTGCCTTCCTGGTATGACTTCTGCAAGTTCCTGACCTGGGTTTGGGTCTGCACAACACTTGTTGTCTTGCTCCTGGCTGGAAGTACCAGCAAACTATTGCTAGACTCAGCTACTATTAGCAACCCATGGAAGTTCTTCACGGTCAAAGTGACTGAAATGCAGGCTCTTCTTTGGTTCAGAATTCCTATCTTCATTTTTCCACTGTAGGCTTCAGCCTGGGCTGGAGGATGGAGTTGAGGCCATGTTCCACTCCTGAGGTCAGAGGTACACAGCTACTGTTTGTTTCTAAACACATTCCTAGCTCAGTATATAGTCTAGGGCTTGCAAATGCTTGCCTCCCTGGAATTCTTCCCTCCCCCTCCCTAGGCACAGGTTCCCTTCTCATTTCCCCCTTGATCTCTGATCCAGAACTGGGTAGTGATCATCAGAGCTTCCAGATGGCACATATTCCTGCATCTTGTACAAGTCCTTATCTCATGTGGGGTCTAGGACTTTTCCTTGCCCTGGTGTACAGTCCTCAGTCCTCAGTTCCTGCACACCAGAATACTTCACTCTGTGGGTTCCTGGCCAGACCCTATCCTCAATGTCCTTAGACCTTTCTGTCTGTCTTCCTTTGTTGATGTAGGCTGGGAAAATGACTCCCTATGATTTTTTAAAAAGTACTGGATCTAGTGCATTTTTAGATCTATATGGAGAAGAGAGGGAGGCATGGGAGGAGGGGAGTTAGGCCATACTTCTTCTTGATACTCCTCCATCTTGGCTCCACCTTTGCCTCAATTCCAGTGAATGAGCCTTGCAGCATTTCTTAGTATTTCTTATCTTTTTTGCACAATAATAATCCATGATGTTGACAGATGACATTTTCAGCCGTTACCCAACCAATGGTAGGTTGTTTCCAGCTTTTTTTTTTTTGCCTTACAGATAAGGTGGCTCCCATATAGATAAGGTTTTCCTGCCTTTTGTTATTATTAATAACTGACATTTGTATAACACTTTGATAACAGCAAAGCACTTTATTACCATTATCTCATAAGCCTCCTAACAACCCTGTGAGCCAAATGCCACTTTTCCAGATGAGGGACCTGCTGTTGGGGGGGGGAGGGTTAACTTGCCCAGGGTCACACAGCTACTGAGTATCTCAATCAGGATTCATGCTGATGTCTTCCTGACTCTAAAGTCAAGGCTACTGAGTCCCTCAAACTTAGGTTTTAGTCCCCTTATGACTTCAAGACCAATTTTAATATCTACTTACCTGTAAGCACCACCTATAAGGTGGATGCTTTATCTGTCTCTGTTTTACAGCTGAGGAAACTGAGGCTGGGGGAGATTTAAGTTATAATCATAGCTACCATTTTTATAGTACTTTAAGGTGTACATGTATATGTACGTGTGTATATGTGTATATGTGTGTATATGCATGTATAAGTGTGTATATATGTATGTACGTGTGCATAATTTAATTCTCACAACAATCCTAGAAGGTATTATTATCCCCATTTTATAGGCTAATACCATGAGGAAACTAAAGTAGGCAGAGGTCAAAGGACTTGCCCAGGGTCATACAGTTAAGCTAGTTAGTGGCTGGGGCAGGATTCAAACTCCAGTCTTCCTGACTCCAGATCCAGCACTCTATCCCTCAGCTGCCTCCACTCTTCCTTCCATATACTTGCTGCGTCCTTAGTTATATGCCTTTTTCTTTTTTGACATTTCTATTAGCAACTCAGGCAGATGTACCATGCCCCATCATTCATTCATTTATTCAAAAATTGTTTATAGAATACCTGCTATGTGCAAGGCACTATGGTTCTGGGTTCAGTACCTCCAGTAGACCTCCACTTAGTGTTCTAGCCCAAATCCAGCCCTTCCCCTGGTCTCCCTGTTATGTCATGGCTAGGCTAAGCTCTTCTCCCTTTGCCCCATACCCCAGAGCTACCCTACTGTGTGCCCCAACAGGAGTATCTGGAATTCCGGAAGGAGAGGAGTAAGATGTTGCTGTCCAGGAGAAACCAGCTGCTTTTGGAATTCAGTTTCTGGAATGAACCCCAACCTCGTGAAGGCCCCAACATTTACGAATTAAGGACTTACAAGCTGAAGGTGATTCTGGGCTTCCTCCCTGCCCCATTCCCTCTTTTCCTCTCTCAGAGCCAGAATGGAGAGGCCATGGGGATTGAAGGTCCCTATAGCTCTGCATCTGGCCACCACTGTGCTCTCAGCCCAGCCCATTCCTATCCCACATTGAGCTAATCCAATGCCCTAGGTGCTTGTCAGACACTTGTTATGTGTAGGGCATTAGGGAAAGGATTAGGTACAGAGAAAACCCAGCCCTTCCCCCGAAGAGCTCATAGTCTGCTGAGGTTGTAAGACACAGACAACTGGCAACAACAATGATGAAACCGTAGCTCACATTTCTGGGTCTCTCCCAATTTAATAAGCATTTGTGAACTACTTATTATGCAGTACAAATCTAAAGTGAGACAGTCTCTGCCACTGGGGATCTTATATCATTTTAAAAAATTAGATCCTTTTAAAAATGGATTTTGTTATTTTATTGTTTTTTGAAAGCTTTTATATCGGTATCTTTTTTTTTTTACCCCACATTCATTTCCAAGTGTATCCCACCCTCCTCTTCTACCCTTTATGCCATTCCCTGTAATGAAGAATAAGGAGAAGGAAGGAAAGCAGTTCAGCAAATCTAATGAACTTGTAAAGTAATTCTGTTAGGGTATGAAGTATTCCAAATCTATTTCTCGCCCCCCCCCCCCCGCCCCTTCTGAAAAGAGGTAAGGAGAAAATCCCATTTCTCAAGTGTTCAAAGCTTTACAAAGCCTTGTGAAGTAGATGGCACCAGTATTGCTATCCCCATTTTACAGATAGAGAACACTGAGGCTTATAAATTAAAATGATTCGCCTCTGTACTTTGCAGCGTAGGCTAGCTCATTAGCAAGGTATTGTATGAGATCAGAGGACAGAAAGTTATCTCTGACAGGAGAAATCAGGGGAGGCTTTCTGGAAGAAGTGACCATGAAAAGTTGGATAGAATTCATTAGATGAAGAAGGAGAGTCACGGTCCCACTTAATTAAGGTGAACTGAGGTCTCCGGGATGGAGAGATTAATGTCCCTTCTGGGTGTCTCTTATTAGCCTGGGAGCCGAAGTTAATACTAGAAGGTCAGCGTCTGTATTCACTAATCCCTTATGTTTCCTTTTAGCCAGGGACCATGATTGAGTGGGGAAACAATTGGTAAGTAAGAGCTCCAGGCCTGAGAAGAGTGCGGGGTGGGGGGAGACCATCCTTCGTTTCACCAAGACCTCTTGTTATTTTTTAAAGTGAATAATGTATCGCTGTGTTGGTTTTACATCCCTTCATCTTCCAACCTTTTCCTTCAACGTATCCCCCTCCCAGAGAGCCATCCTTTACGATGAAGAAAAAAATTGAGCAAAACTAAACAAAAACATTTGCCAAATCTGACGTAACATGTAGCGTTTCACACTCATCGTCCACCGCCTCCACAATGACGGGAAGCTGGTACCTTTTCATGTCGCTTCTTCAGGGCCAAACGTAATCATTTTAGTTGCCCAGAATTCAGATTCACTTTTTCTTTTTTTCCCCATTTTCTTGTAGTCATTCTTGATGCTGTTTTCCTGGTTCTGTTTATTTCTCTGTGCATCAGTTCATAGAAGTCATCCTGTACTTCTCTGAATCCTTCATATTCATCGATTCTTACGGCACAGTGCTATTCCATCACATTCACGTATTGTAGTATGCCCTGGTTGATGGGCATCGGCTTTGTTTCCTATTCTTTGATATCTCAAAAAAAGAAAAATAAACAGTCCATCACCGATTATTTTGGCTTTTATGGAACCTTTCTTTTGGTCGTTGACTTCCATGAGGTATATGATCTCTGTGTCAAAGGATATGCGCATTCTGATAACTTTTCTTAGCGCGTTCCAATTTGCTTTCCAGAATTGGACCAATACAGCTCCACCAACAATGTATGAATGTTCCTGTCCTTCCATGACCCCTCCTACATTGTCTCTTCCCATCTTTGCCCATTTGCCGGCTGTGATCACTAAGCCTTCTCTTATTTATGTGACTCCTCTCACAGATCAGGGATCAGATAAGACAGGTGATGGATTTAACCCGTCAGTCTCCAAGACAGCAGTAGCATTCTCCCTATCTCCATCTTTCTGCTCTTCCCCTCACCAAGCCTTGAGGCTTGGTTTATACTATACTTTTTAAATAGTTTCTACTATATATATATAGTATATACACACATATATAGTTTATATATATGGTTTATACTATAGTTTAATACTCACTGGCATTCACATAGGGCTATATGGTTTGCAAAGCATGTGATCTCCATCATAGCAAGAATAATGATGAAAGCATTTATAACGATTATTATTTATGTGTTTATAGAGTATTAAGGTTTGCAAGGAGTTTTACAAATATTATCTCATTTTATCCCTGGGAGGTAGATGCTGTTATGACCTCTGTTTTACAGATAAAGAAACTGAGGCAGGCAGAGGTTAAGTGACTCGTCCAAGGTCAGACAACTAGTAAGTGTCTGGAGTCAGGTCTTCCCGACTATAGACCCAGCATTCTATCCACCACACCTGATAGCAGCCTCTTACCTCATTTGAGCCTCACCATCAGCTTGTGACTTGAGCTGATTAATTGGCATCAACTCCATTTTCTCTTGGACAAAGCTGAGGCTTTGGGTGAAAGTGACTTGTCCGTAGTGATACAGGTGGGTAAAGTAGACCTTCGGATTCAAACCCATATCTCCTGATTCCGAGACTGGTGTCCTTGACCCAACACCATGAGCTTAGACTATGACTATGAATATGGTACCCAAGCTCCAGGCCAGGTCAACCCCTAAGCTATGGTCTCTTCCTAACTTCCGTTCTGCCCTCCTCCAGGGCCCGAGCGATCAAGTACCGTCAGGAAAACCAGGAAGCCGTGGGTGGCTTCTTCTCCCAGATTGGAGAGCTCTATGTGGTCCACCATCTCTGGGGTAGGTTGGTCTTTCTCTCGTTTTTTGTCCCTATTGCCAGCTGTGGGTCTGAGGCAACTGGAGATTAGCCATCTAGTTTACCCATTCCCTATTTTCTGAAGTACGGCCCCCTTGATTAAGACAAAAGAGGAAGAAAACTCTCAGGGACTTAGCAAGGAGAAACAGAGTTTCCTTCCCCTGGCCCTGTAAATGATGGGCTGGGTCCTGGGCTGTGCCCTCTCTTTTATGTGGATATGAGCTAGATGTTATAAGTAAACAAGTGAAAATATCAGTCCACATCTAGGCAACACATTTTAGAGCAGGAGGTTTAGATCTTTTTTGTATCATGGTCCCCTCTTACCCACTTTGGCCATCCAGTGAAGCCTATGGATCCCTCCTCAGAATAATGTTTGTAAGTGGTTGAAAGAAATACTAAATTTTAGTTCAAGATGAGTGAACAGAGATATAATTGTTTTCCCAGTCAACTTCACAGACCCTCTGAAATTTATCCCCAGACTCCTTTATGTTCTAGAGCAAGGGACGCGTGAGTCCCACCTTATTCTTCCGGGCTCAGAGAGTATCTGGAGTCCTGTGTTCAATTTACGGCGCCACATTTTAGGAAGGACATGTGGGAGGAGGGCCAAGATGGTGAGAGTACTGGAGACTAGACCATATGAGGATGGATGAAAAGAACTGGAACACTGTGGGTGTGGAACATTGAATATACTGTCAGATTTTGATGTGTATGTATACCTGCATTTATTTCTTCCTTTTTTCTCCCTTGTTCATAGTGACAGCTGGCTAGGTAAGGGTAGAGTCTGACATGAAGGCGATGGAAAACCAAAGCGATCTATATAAATTTAGAATGAAAAAGACAGAGAAGAACTGGGCATGTTTAGCCTAGAAAAGATCAGGCTTAGTGGGGATTTGATTGCTGTCTTCTTTCTTTTCCCCTGAACTTAACCAACCCCAATAAAACCAGCATTTGTATTTACATATAAAAAGTAGTTGAGAAAAAGGAGGATTATACTTGAAGCCGTCTTCAAGTATTTGCAATGGGCTGTCATGTGGAAGAGGGATTAGCCTTGTTCTGCTTGACTCCAGGGGGCTGAACCAGGAGCTGTGTAAGACAGAGATTTAGCTGGGTGTCAGAAAACCCCAGGCCATGTGATAGCTGGCCCAAGGTAGGATGAGCTGCCTCCTGAGGTGGCGGCAGGCTGGCTCCTCCTCTTTAGAGATCTTGAAGCAGAGACTGGACAATGGAGCACTTCTCGGAGATGTTGTTGGGGGAGCTAATTATTCAATTGGGGCTTGGACTGGATTCTTTTTGAGATGCCTTCCAACTCAGAAATTCCGTGACCAAACTTAGCCTCCTCCATTTAGAATCTTATAATCTTGTGAACAAATCTTTCATACCCATAATACCAACTCCCATTTCTATGATTACATCACCATAAATGTTCCCTTTTGGTCCTTGTGATAACTCAGGAATTCAGCATATTTTAATTTCACTTTCGCAGACATTGAAACTGAGGGGTTATGGTTCCTTAAGCCAGTGGCAGACCCTGGATTTTGTCCTGTATTCTATGGATTCCAAGTCCGTGCACTTTCCGTTATCCTGCCATTCTTGTTAGATGCTTTACACATAGACTTAGATCTTGTGATCTAATAACAATAGAGATAAAGGTGGCCATGAGCCCATTAAAGACACTCACGGGCACACTGGGTCAGCCTATGGTATGGTCAAGCCAGTATTCCCACCCCACCCCCCACCCCAGTGGTGACTGCCAGGCTTCTTTTCATCTGAAGTTGTTGATGCTCCCTGCTTGGCAAAGAGCTGCACTCCTCTAGGTAGGAATCACTGAATCTGGGAAATGGAAGGAACCTCAGGGGCCCTACCTCATCCTCCAACTCATACACCAAAGGACTTCCCACCACAACATACCCAATAAATGGCCTTCCAGCCTCTGCTCGATGACCTCCAAGGAGGAAGAGTGTACTGCCTCTCTAGTCAGCTCCTTCCATTTTGGGAGAGCTCTCATTGGATGAAAGGGGTGGGGGGAGTGTTTCCTGATATCAAGCCTAAAGTGGCTCTTTGCACCTTTCCCCATTGCTACTGGACCTCTCCTCTAGGGGCAAACAGAACAAGGCTGATCCCTCTTCTATGTGATAGTCCCCTCCAAACACCTGAAGACAGCTATCATTCCTTATCTCTGCCCTGCCCCAAGTCTTTTTCCTTCAGTTAAGGAGTGTTTCCTCTCTTTCACCAAAATCCCCAGGACCAGCCAGACTTGACCTGGAAGCCTGGGCCTTCCCTGAGGTGAAGAGACAATAAACATTTTTTTTGTACCTAATAGTATTTTATTTTTTTCCAATTACGTGTAGACGTAGTTTTCAACATTCATTTTTGTAAGATTTTGAGTTCCAGATTTTTCTCCCTCCCTTCCTTCCTCCCCCCCAAGACACCAAGCCATCTAATATAGGTTATGACAGTTGTAATATAGGTTATGTCAGATGTTGGGCCTGTGGGTCTTCACTCCTCAGTAAGGTGGATCCAAAGCAGATGTCTTTCTGGGGACCCTCTGGATGTTCCTAAGCTGGAGAAGAGACAGAAGAAGGACCTCCTGGCCATGAATTCCCCATTTAACGAACACATCCTGTTTCTTCCCCTAGCCTATAAAGACTTGCAGTCCCGGGAGGAAACTCGAAATGCCGCCTGGAGAAAGAGGGGCTGGGACGAGAATGTATATTACACAGGTAAGGTGCTTGGCGGTCCATCCTGTTCTCAGTCTCTCACCTCACCACCACTACCCTCAAAAATGGGGCTGCACTTAATCGCTCAATAAGCATTTATGGAAATGCTGATCAGTTCCCAGGTGTGATGTGAAGCACTCAAGATACAAAGACAAAAAATTGTTCCTGTCCTCAAGAGGGTTACATTCTATTGGCGGGGGTGAGCTAGGTGAGAAGCAATATGGTGCCTGGCAAGATGTAGAGGACCTGACTGACTTGTCGGAGTCACTCATTCTCAGGGTCTCAGTTTCTTATCTTTAAATTCTTTATCTTTAAAGTTGTTCTAGATTGTCTCTAAGCCCCCTTCCAGCCTTGAATCTTTGAGCCTATGATTTACGACATTTCATATTTGTGTGTGTGTGTGTGTGTGTGTGTGTGTGTGTGTGTGTGTGTTGTTCTCTTTCCTCCCCACCCACCCCTATAGAACATAAGTGCCTTGAGGGCAGGGACTGGTCCATTTTTGGTTTTGCATCCCCAGGTCCTGGCAAACAGTAGGCACTTAATAAATGCTTGCTGCTTATTTGGTTGATTCTCAACAGCAGGAGGATAGGTAGGATCTTAGCTTGAAGTCATAGATGAGAGAGTTTGAGAATTAATGCTCTAATGTCTTTGAGCTCTCTTATAGCAGTTATTGGCAATCCAGGCAAATGGACCATGCGCCTCATTCATTCATTAACTCATTCATTCAACAGATATTTATGAAACACGTACAATATGTAAGACACTGGGTTAAAGTACCTTTACTAGACATTTACGTGGTCCTCTCCATCAAGTGAAGGGGTCACTTCTTGGCCCTTTCCTCTTTCCATTTCTGCTCCATCTTATGGATGGACCTTGGATAATATCTATGTGATGACTTACCATTTATAGTATTTTTTCACAGGCTTCCCTGAAGGAGAAGCAATACAAATCTTATCTCCATTTTATAAGGGAAGGAACAGAGTCTCAGAGAAGTCAGGCGATTTTTTCCGAGACACACAGCTACAAGGAGTCCAGGGCAGGAGCTCAAGTTCTGGGCTCTGGGTTCTTTTGACCAGCCCATGCTATTTCCTGATCTAGGTCTAGAGCTGGTGTCAGTAAACTGTGGCCTCCAGGTCAACTCTGACCTGCTGCCTCTCCTTTTCATACATATTATATTTAATGTACATATAATAATTTAATACATGTATGCTAAATGTCTGTATAGTAATTTGCATTTAATGTAAAAACCATTCCGATCTCAGAGCATATAAAAACAGGCAGTGGGCCAGATTTGGCCCATGGGAGATAGTTTGCTAACACCTGCCCTAGAGGATAGGTGTATGGCATGGTAGCTGGGGTCATCACTGTGTCATAGTGAGTAGAGAAGTGGCCTCGGAGGGAGTCAGGAAGGAGCTGGTTTTAAATCCTGCCTTTGCAGGGCATACAGTCCAATATTGACTATGTGACCCCAAGGAAATCACTAAGCCCCTTAACCCTCTGGGCAACTCTGTGGACCAATTGCTGATCTGCATTGGAAGAGAGCGTTTCTTCGTTGGGAGGTCTCCAGATCGATGAAGTCATAGGACTGGTCTAAAAGGGCATTGGAAGGATGCCTGTTGGATGAACCACAGCAACTGTGTAGGACACAGTTGACAAATCTGTGTAAAGAATAGAATCTAAGAAGTGGATGATGAAAAGGAGAGGGGGGGCAGCTAGGTGGTGCAGTGAGTAGAGCACTGGCTCTGGAATCATGAGGGCCTGAGTTCAAATCCAGCCTCAGACACTTGACACACTTATTAGCTGTGTGACCTTGGGCAAGTCACTTAACCCCAATTGCCCTGCCTTCCCCCCTTCAAAAAAAAAAGAAAAAAAAGAAAAGGAAAGAGGGTTGTCATGAAGGAACAGCCAAGGATAACCAGGGACAACCTGCATGCCCCCTGGGTGCCCACACCATGGCAGGAGAAAGGGAGGAAGGCCTCCAGCATGTTGGGTGGACCCCTGGGGGTGAACTTATGGGAGGCCCTGTGTCAGGAGTTGTCCAGGATGGACTGCTAGCATCATCATTGAAGGGAATGCCATATCAGATCTCCATTGGCATCCTGGACTTCACGGGGCAATAGCCTGTGAGATTATGGATGTAAAGAGCTTCTCAAGCTTTGAATCACTGTCAAAAAGTCCCTAGTTATGAGGGGAGGGGTCCTCTGCGCAGCCCCAGTGACCTTGATCCTTTCTTTCCACAGTCCCTCTGGTACGGAACATGGAGTCTCGTATCATGATTCCCCTGAAGATCTCACCCCTCCAGTGACCCTGCGGACTCCTTCCTCATTCCTGGAGGGAGCTGTTAGCCAGAAGAGCCCCTCTCCTCCCCTCCCCAGACACTCCCCCTTCCTCCCTGCAGCCCTCCCCCCACCTCATACCCCATTTCCCCTGCTCCCCGCATCCTCTCAGACTTCATGCCTCATTCCTTCTTTGGGGTCTGACGGGCTCCTCAGGGAATTAGGTCAGGCTGAGGCTAGCTGAATTAGACCAAGACCTGGCTGCTTCTAATTCCCAACTGCCCTCACCCCTTTCTGCTCTTCCTTTGGTTTCTGGCAGCGAGGTGACTCAGTAGATAGAGTCTGGGCCTTGGAATCAGGAAGACCTGTGTTTAAATCATGCTTAAGACACTTACTAGCTAGCTGTGTAACCAGCTGGGCTATGTCCCTTCATCTCTAGGCCTGTTTCCTCATCTCTAAAATGGGGATAACGCCACCTACCTCCCAGGGTTGTTGTGAGGCATGAACAAGATAACGTATGTAAATAGCTTTGCAAACCTTCGAGCTAGCTATCATTCTTCCACTTTTCCTTGTTCTGCCAATCCCTTATCCCCTGGAGAGGTCTGAGCAGATCTCAGCTTCTGATTTCCTTTTCCCAAGGCCCCTCAGCTCTGGCTGCTCAGGCCTGGTCTCCTTCCATGTGAACATCACAAATGCAAACGTTTTACATAAAAGGTGGTGGTGTCCCGTGGTCAGAAGGCAAGAGCTGGGGCCATGCCTACCTCAGTTCCTAGCTCCCCCATCTGCCTGAGCCAGGTCCCTCTCTGCTTCTTAACCCAGGCTCTTATCATATTATCCTGAACCAGTGAGAGGGCTAATAGAGGTCAAGGGTGTTGGGATGGGGACTTTTGAGCCAACAGCTCCCTGCCTCAGGCCAGGAGCCCAATGGAAGGACAGGCTTGCATCTGTGCTATCCTGTTCTCATGGGTATGTCTCTGGGTCAGGCTTTGAAGTATTACTGCAGCCACCTGCCAGGCAGAAGGGGAGCTTCCCCAGTAGGTTTCTTTTTTTCTTAGAGCTCTGGGCTGTGCTCTCCCTGCCCTCCCCAATCTCTGGAATGGGGGTTTTGGCTATCATCCCCCTTCTCTCTCCTCCCTCCTATTTCCTCTCGGGTCTACAGTCCTTCCTTCTATGACTATCTGCTGCCATGTGGGGATCATTGCAATACCTGGGAGGGGCGGGGTTGGGCCTCTTCAGGTCCCTGTACCCCATGAGGCTTGCACCCATCCCCCTCCGGGGCAGCCTGTACTGAAAGTCACTGACTGACCTAATTAAATATTTAATAGAAATGGTGTTTGCTCTTCTTCACTTGCCAGGAATCTCCCCCAGCTGCCCCAAGATTCCAGAGATAGGAGAAATTGGAGCTGGTGAAGGGGAGGAACTAAGAAGCAGCTCGGAAGATGAGGTTGGAACCAAAGGAGACAGACAGGGTTGGAGTTTTTCAGTGGGACACCTGGGCAGAGAACACATTGGGGTTAGCCTATTTCTCCTGAAGGATCTGGGATCCGGGGAAGGGAAGGATCAGGGAAGGCTTGGGAGATCTTTCTGAAGGGCTATCACCTGGGTGTATTACTTTGTTCTTGGAGGGCAGAACCAGGAGCAGTGGGAAGAAGGGGGAGCTTCAAAGAGGCAGATTAGGCATTGTGTCAAGCAAAATTTCCTCCTTACAGTTAAAGTCTTGGGGCCAGGGTGTCTTCAAGCGATGGCTGGATGCTGATTTATTGGGCATCACAGTCTGAGTGTAGGAAAGACCTCAGCAGCCATCTGGTCCAGCTGATACTAGAAAAGGAATCCACATCATAACATACATAACATGTGCTTGTCTGGCCTCTGCTGGAAGACCTCCCAAGGATGGGAAACCATTCAAATCTCCAGGCAGTTCATTCCACTTTAGGGTAACTCTCATTGTCAGGAAATCTGTCCTGGTATCAAACCCTGAACTGGCTTCGCTGCAAAGATCTCCCCTTTCCTTCAGCTTTTCCTAGCTGAAGAGGGGTATTTTAACTTAAAAATGGAGGCAATTAGGTGGCAGAGTAGATAGAGGGCAGTACCTGGAGTCAGGAAGACCTGAATTCTAATCCTCCTTCTGATACTAGCTGTGTGACTTTGGGCAAGTCACTTCATCACCATGCCCAGTGCCTCAGTTTCCTCATCTGTAAAATGAGGCTAATAATAGCACCTACCTCACAATGTTGTGAGAATAAAATGAGATAATATGTAAAATGTTTTACCAACTTAAATACTTGTATAAACGCTAGCTGTTATGAACCATGTGGACATTAGTCACCTTGGCCTAATGACATTGCAGCTGTGTTTGAGAAGGGGTTTGGTTTGGTTTTGTTTTGTTTTGTTTTCCCGAGTAGGACCGGATTTTGTGGAAATCATTTCTATTACTTTATAGCTAAATTTTATTTAAAAGGACCAACTCATCTGACTTTTAAATCAGCAAGAAGGACCACAAAATCTGATCCAATGAGTGCAATTACTATTGAAAATAAGCCCCAGAGTGAGAGGGAAGGAGAGTTAGGAAGGTGGTGGGGAGGAAGAGATAGGGGATCCAAGCTGGAAACGTGGAGAGAGGCAGAGGAACATCTAGCACCCACATACTGACTTAATCCTGCAAAAACCTGAAATTTACTCCAGATTGAATAATGATTAAGACGATCACTGTAGTTCAAGAAATCACAAATGAAAACTACCCAGATTTATTAGAACCAGAGGGCAAGATGAAGATGGAAAGGATCCACTGATTACCTCCTGAAAGAAACCCCCAAAGGAACAGTCCTAGTAATATCATAGCCAAAATTCAGAGCTCCTACGTCAAAGAGAATGTACTTCAAGCATTCACAAAGAATCAGTTTAAGAACCAAAGAACCAAAATCAGGATCATACAAGAACTGGCCAGCATCTACTAAAAACCAGAGGACAGCATGGAATTCAGTTTCCAAAAGGCAAGAGATACTGGTTTACAACCAAGAATAACTTACCCTGCAAAGTGTAAATTTATTGGAGTAATTAATGGGACTTTATTTAACATGAACATATTAATGGGAGAGAACAAACAAGTCCTCCTTCAGAACTGTAATGTCTTCAAAGGACATTGAAGGAATTGAATAAGAAAAACAGAGGAATTTGGGATTGGATTAGTTCTGTTTTAACTGGTTGTAGACAGGAAAAATAAGGGAGAATGAAAGGAATATACTTGTGTTGTATGGAGGAAAAAGGGAATAGAACTTCTCATAACCGAGATGGATGAGAAGACAAGTATTTTCAAGCATGAAGGAAAGGGTAGGGGAAACATCAGGGGAAGCTTTTATCAGAATCAAACAAAAGAGGGTTGAACACACCTCTGGTTTGGTGTAGAAATAAATCAAACAACAAAAAAAAAAAGGATTGTGAAGAGGGGAGATAATGCCTCTGAGGGTATAGTTACCAGCCAAACAAACTTCTGGATCTTTAAGGGAAAGAGAAAAGAGCTAGAATCTAAGGAAATGTTCAACAATTAGGAGAATGCCTGAACAAGTAGTGGTCCATGGATGTAATAGAATACGATCATGCTCTAAGAGACAATGAAAGAGATGTTTTTAGAGAAGTAGGAGCCGATGCAGAGTGAATTGAGCAAAACAAAGTACGTATGGACAACAAAATTGCAATGAAAAAATGATACAGAAAGACCTAAGAACTCTTGAGCGAAACAGTGACCAACCATGTCTCCAGTGGACCCATGAGAAAGCACAGTACCCTCCTCCTGACAGAGGGATGATGGACACTCAGGCTGCACAATGATACATAGATGTATAAAGATATATTGGTGTGTGATCATTGTATGATTTTGTTTTTCTTGACGGCTTGTTATAAGAGTTTTTGTTTTTTTGAGGTAGTGAGGTGGTGCTGTAGATAGAGCACTGATTTGGAGTCAGGAAGACCTGAGTTCAAATGCAGCTTCAGCTTCTTACTAATTGTGTGACCCTTGACAAATTGCTTAATCCCTCTCTGCCTCAGCTGCTGCCTCTGTAAAATATGGATCATAACACCTACCTCACAGAATTGTTTTGAGGATCAACTGAGATATTTGTAAAGCACATTGAGATAAAGTGCTAATTGGGGAGCTGAGATAGAGGGAATGACCAAGAGCCATGAAATGTTTTTTTGAAAATATGTGAAAAAGACCAGAAGGGAAATACATACATTTGAGGAGGGCCAGTTCTGAAAGCGATGTGAAATTGATTGTATGCTTTTAAGTGAATGTAATAGAGACTCACGATTTTATACACAATCCTATTTTGTGTTTTTATATGTTTATGAAAATGCTTATTATTACTATTTTTTGGTCTTTAAGTTCAAAATAAAAGTAAAATTGAAGAGTGCTGAATTTCACATCAAAGCACCTGGGTTTAAAACTCTAATCCTATCTCTGTAACACTAATCAAGTCACTTGACCTCTGAGGGTCTTGGGTTCCTTATTTGTCAAATGAGTGGGTTTCACTAACTTCTCAGAATCCCAGACAAGTCTCTTAAGACTTAGAAATGAGAAGCCTCTAAGACCATAAGTTTCAGACAAGGCGTTTATCTGCATTGCTCGAGGAAGTCCCTCGATGGAAATTCCCTTCACCATTGAAATCATAGGGCTGTCCAATAAAAATTGCTTGAAGAATGCCTTGCCGGAAATCAGGGATTCTCAGGGATGGAAGTGAGACAAAATACCTTCCACCTCTCAGAATCCCTATTTTCTTTCAAGGTACAGCTCCAACTACAAATACCTTCTCCGGCTGCGGTTGTTCAATAAATGCTATATGTTGTTATTGCCTGGGCCTCTTATTTCTGTCTATGCTGGCCGTGTCTGCTCTGCTTAATTGAGGTTAAGTGACTTGCTCCTACTCACACAGCACAGCAGGTGGCAGAGGTGGGATTTGAATTTGGGTCTTTGTGGGTTAAGAGCCACTAAGCCCGGCTGCTCCTAACCAGGGAGGGAACTTGACACTTGAGTGCCAGAGAAGCTGAAAGGCAGTGAGACGCCTGCGCTGAGCGCCCGGGGCCACTAGGGGGTAGCAGAGCGCCCCGGCGCGCGCCGCTCCTCTCGCCTGCTTTTCTATGGTACTCGGGTGGGCGTGGCCTGGACTCTCTAGCCACCGGAAGGGGAAGGCTCGGCGGCTCTGGTTTGGTCTGTGGTGGTGGTGGCGGCAGAGGCGGCTGCTGTGCTGCTTCTCCGTTGTTCCCGTCCGGGCCTGTGGACGTCGAGGTCCTGCTTCCCTCTGCCCCACGGACGACCACGGGAGCTCCCGCGGCCTCTCCGAGCCTCGGGCCGGCCGTCAGGTACGTGACTCCTCCCGGACTGAGCCCCTCCCCCCCCACCGCGGGCGCCCTCGCGCCGGGCCCCATCCCCCAACCGTGCCCCTCGTCCCTCCTCCAGCCAAGCCTCTCCCCAGGACCCCCACCCTTCCAATTGAGCTCCTCCCCCTCCCTCCAACTTGGTTCCTCCCCCAGCTCTTACCCCCAATGTGTCTCTCTGCCCGGGACCCCCAACTTACCAGCTGAACCCTAGGTCCCTCCTCTGGGGTCGCCATCCCCTGACTCCCCTCCCCCCAGGCTCCCCCCCCCATGCTCCCAACTAAGCCCCTCCCCCGCCGCCTCCCCTCTCCAACTCAGCTCCTCCCCCAACGCCCCCATCCCAGGACTGCGCCTCTCTCCAGGACCCCCAACCTTCCAGCTGAGCCCCTCCCCCAGGACCTTCCCCCACTCCTCCCTCAAACTGAACCCTTCCTTCCCTGTGCCTTTGCCCCCCATCTTCCCTTCAGCTGGGTCCCCTCTCCCCAGTGCCCTCCTCCATACTGCCCCCATTCCATCACCTCTACACCCCGTACTTCCCTAGCGTGCCTCCGTCTCTCAAACTGAGCCTCCTGCCCCAGGGCCCACATCCTCCTCCTCCAGACCCCCTTTGCCCCTCTAGCTGGATCTCTCCCTGTAACCTTTGGCCTCCCTTTCATCCCTCAAATTGAGCCCCTTCCTCCACACTTGGCTTCTCCTTCACCCTTTCCCCCTCCAGTTCTCACTCCCCCTTCATCAGTTTGAGAGGTGGAGCTATCTCACACTGAGCCCCTTCCTTAGGCTCCTTCACCCACCTCTCCTCCAGACCCCCTCCCCCCAGCTCATCAATCTGCTACAGAGCCCCTTCCCCTCCAGATTCTCCTTCCATACAGCTACCCCCCCAGGCACAGTCCCCTCTTCAAGAAGTCCTGGTGGCCTCCCTCTGGTCTCTTGATCTAATACAGACTTCTCTGGGTGTTGAAAGCCATTCTTTCACAGGCCCCAAACCTTTTAGGTTAATGGCACAATCTGGTCCAACCAAACTGGACTCCTGGTTATTGCCCTGCAAGACAACCATACATTCCTTCCTTTAACCAGACATTTATTATGTACCCGCTGTGGGCCATCTGCTAGCTCTGTGCCAGGGGCCATCTCCCCTCTCCCTGACTGTCCAGGTTGTTCCCTGTGCTTTAAATGAATGAAAAGCACTTATTAAGCCCTCCCTCACTTCATGCCAGCCCCAGGAATGTGCTCCTTCCTCACCTCCCTTTCCTCACCTCTGCCTCCTGCATGGAGCCCCAGGCTCCCATCAGGCTGTAGCTCATCTCCTTGAAGGGGCCTTTCTCCTTCAACTCCTTGTGAGTGGGGCTGGTTTGCTTGTATTAATGTCCCCTGCTGAGCCTTGACCAGGGCATCTCATGGGTGGGCTGATGACCCAAACTGTTAGTGGGTACCCCCCACCCCATTCCTCCCAGCAACTGCTTTGCATTTACTTTGTACCCATTTCACGTGTATGCACTGTTTCTCACACTAGTTAACTTCAGGTGGGGACATTCCCTCAGCCTCAGTTTCTCCCTATAAGAAGTGGGGTCAGGGTTAGGGGTGGGTAGGTGGAGAACTAAATGATCTACAAGGCCCCATCCAGTTTTAGAACTGGTTCTGTGTTCTCTTGCTTTCCTCCACTGTGCTGGAGTACGCAAGACTCCTGGAGGGCAGGAGCCATCCCAGCTTTTGTCTTTGTCCTCTCTGAGCCTGGCACAAGGACTCTTGGAGACCAGGTCTTCTTTTTTGTGACCCCTAGAGTGTCTAACAGCACTTGACTCATGGAATTAGCTGTAGAGCAGGAGTAGACCTTGGGACCAGTGTCTAGTGTAACCTCACCGTTTTACACGTGAGAAAACTGAGACCTAGAGAGGTTAGATGATTTACCCAAGGTCACACAGGCTCCAGATTCAGTGTTCACTCTCCTGTGCCACAACCAGAACTTAATAAATGCTTGACAGCAGAGCCCCTTCCCTGCCTGAGCTCCTGCTCCCCGAGATTGATCTGCTTGACTGAACCTCCCTCTTGTGGTGGGTGAAGACCTGAGCCCTAGGTGAGAGGCAGCCCAAGGGCCTGGAGCATTTGCTAAGTGAGACAAAACAGGAGAAGGCTTTATTTTGAAGATGCTCCCATGCTTTTGGAGAGAGACACCATGTAGACAAGCATAGCCATGATCATCTGGAGGTGGAGGATAGAGTGGGTGCAATTCAAAGGGAATCAGAGAGTGCTGCTTTTATGAGATGGTGCATTGTAGACACTGGAGATGAGAAGGTGAAACCTTGGGGGGAGTGGGGGCTACAGCCTAAGCAAAGGCCTGGAAGTGAAGGTGCAAGGCCAAATTGGAGGAGTAGCTTTTAGGCCAGTGTGGCTCAAACACAGAACTCCCAAGAATGCCTTTGGGAAGGCGGCCTGCTGCTAGGTTGTGAAAGTCTTTGAAGGCCAAGCTGAGGCGTTTGTATTTTGTCCTGGAGGCCATAGGGCCCTGAAGCTTCTTGAGGACAGACTTGTGCTTTAAGAAGATTATTTTGACAGTCCTATGAAGAGGGACTGGATTAGATTCCTGCAGGCCTGATAGAAAGCTGTTTGAAATAGTCCAGGTGAGAAGTAATAGGGTCTGAACTAATAAGAATAGCTAGCGTTTATATAGCACTTTGCATATTTTGACTCTTTCGGGAGTGGAGAGAAAGATAGAGCAGAGGAGTTAAACTCAATTAGATTTGGCTGCTAATTAAATTTGGGAAGTTAGGGAGAGAGGGAAGAGTAGGGATGGCTGAGGTGTTGACCAGAAGGACGGTGTAGTAAGACTGAATGCATAGAGAACACTGTGAGTTCTGTACCCACTTTCCATGTATCACATCATTTGATCCTTGTAGCAATCTTGGAAGGCAGGTGCTTTTATTAGTCTCCATTTTACAAATGAGGAAACTGAGGCTGAGTGACTTGCCCATTGTCACACAGTAGTAAGTGTCTTAGGCAGGATTCTAGTGCAGGTCTTCCTGATTCCACATCCAGGACTCTAGTCACTCCCTGCATCACCGAAATGGCTGGCCCTGGGCTGACCTTAGTCGTCGAGGTCTGAATTCGGCATGCTGCCCCATAGTCTGGCTCAGTAATGGATGAGGGCTTCAGACCCCCTTCCCCGGAGGGGATGTGTCTCTTGTCTCCCAGGCTCACGTTTTCCTTTTCCTCCTTTCCCATGCCAGAATTGCATGGAAGTCCAAGAGAAAGAGGCATGCTATGACTGTTTCTCTAGAGTGGGTGTTCTTAACCATTTTGGGGTTGTGGACGCTTTTGGCAGTCTGATGAAGCCCTTCTCAAAAGAATGCTTTTAAGTGTATAAAGAGCCCAGTGAGGTGATGCAGACCTGTCATCCCTGCTGTTGGAGAAAGCTGAGGCTGGTGGATTGCTTGAGTTGGGGAGTTCTAAGCTACAGTAGGGCTGAAGTCCATCTCCCTAAGTCTGGCACCAGTATGGTGAGTTCCTCAGAGTAGGGGGATCACCTGCCTAAGGAGAGGCAAACGGGCCCAGCTGTAATTAGCAGGTGAAAACTTCTTGGAATTGGACTTTTGAATGACTACTGCACAGGGGGAGTCAGTCTCCCCCAAAATGCATAAAATAAAATACTTAGGCTTAGAGATATTCAAATGCAAGTTCCCATACCCCAGGTTTAGAATTCCTGCTCTTGCATGTAATCAGTCATTTACCAACTGTACTTCGGGGATGCAGAGGGAGGTAAAGGGGGTCCCAAGACTTTTCACCTACTGTATCCTGCCTAGTTGGGGGATTTATATGACCTGTCTTTGTTAAAGTGTTCCCCATATTGGATACAAAGAAATCCAGAGCTACTTAGTAGCTGTGTAGTCTGGGCAAGTCATTTCTGTAATCTGGTCAGAATAGCTGTCTGCAAAATGAGGGCCTTGTCTGATAAGACCCTCCCAGCTCTTTCACATTCTAGCATTCTCCTGTCTGGGCTTCAGTGTTCTTTTCTGTAAAATGATAGAGTTGGATTGGATGATCTCTAAGGATTCTTCTTGCTCTAACATTCTACCATTCTTTAATTCCTTGAAGAAGTCAGCCATGTCCACAGAATCAAACAAAAAGCGGAAACCCAAAGTGATCCGAAGTGATGGAGCCCCACCTGAGGGAAAGCGGAATCGGAGCGAGCTAGACCTGGTAAGAACCAGAACCCAGCAGCCCCCATAGGCAGGTGTGCCCTCACCCCCTGGGCCTTGAGGCCCTGGCTCTGCGCCTCCCACCTTTGGGATTGTCAAAGGTCGGTGGGTGACCTCTGGCCAAGGGCCTTTGACTACCTGTATCCCAGGCTCGTCATCTTTGGACTGAGAAACCTACAGAGACAGAAAAGCCTTGGCTTCATCACTTGAAATAGCGCTGGAGCCTTTTTAAAGTGGTGATCTTGCCATGCCATTTGTCTTAACAGTGGCGTTCTTCCTCAGGATGCACAGCCAGACCAGCCCCTTGGGTCTAGATGGTCATTTAAAATACACTGGCCTAAAATTCTTGTCACTGGCATGCTTCCCCTCCCCCATACCTGTTGTCTTCCTTTTAAAATGTGTGATTGATATCTTGTCTTGTATCTTTACATGGCTTTTGTTTCACTGGCCCCAGAAGAACACTGCCTTGTGTCAGAGCAAAGTGATAAAGCAGCATTATAACAGAAGGGGTATGTCTGACAGCGCATACAGAACAGTTCTGTCCTGGTGGTGTCAGCCCTGCAGCCCCCTGAAAGTGGTCTTTTCTCTGGGACCGTCACTGGTTTTTCCTTACTTGAGAGTTCTGCTGTTTTTAGCGAGTTTTTCATTCATGTTGTCGCCATTTTTATGTGCTGTTCTTTTGGTTCTGCTTATTTCATTTGGTGTCTTTTCATGCTGATCTCTGCCTCAGAACTTGTCATATTGTTTCTTATTGCACAGTGATTTTTAAAAGCATGTGCCATAGTTTTCTCAGCCATTCCCCTAACCATTGGGCACCCCCTTTGTTTCCTGTTCTTCGGTACCACAGAGAGTGCTGCAATAGACTCTTGGTACCGTAGACTTGGATCTTTAGCTGAAGGGACCATCTGGTCTAATCCTCTTGCTTTGCAGATGAGGAAACTGAGGCCCAGAGAGGTAAAGGGACTGTCTAAGGTCGCATGTAGGTTCATAAATCTGAGCTGGAAGGGACCTAAAAAGCCAGCCAACTCCCTCATTTCGCAGAGCACGAAGTGGTCCTCATAGTCTGATGAGTAGTTAAGTAATGAGGTGGGTTTTGAACCCAGGGCCTCTGACTCCAGAGGTAGTGTTCTTTCCCCTGTGCCACACTGCCTCCCTCATGTATTGGAGCTTCTGCATCTCTCTCTTCAGATCTGTAGAATAAATCTGAAAAATCAGAACACCAGCCCCCAATGTAGTCACACCATAAAGTAGAGCATCCCAGCCTGCTGGCCTGAGTTAAATGGGAAAGAGGTTCTTTGCTCGGCACCAGGGAAGAAACTAGTGGAAAAGACAGGGGATATTTTGCCCTCAATTGTCATTTGTTTTTCTCCCGACCCAGTTGGCTGCTTGTCTACTCTTCTGATGGCCCACTCTTTAAGACACCAGATAAGACCATGCTCCTTCTCTCTACTTTCCCTGTGTAGCTAAAGCCGCTGTCGGCAGGTACGCCCAACACCTGAAGGGCCTCTCTCTCTGTGTTCACCTGCAGGACATGAAATACTATAGCGAGGAGGCTGAGGTGGACGTTCGAGACCCCAACAAGGACTATGACCTCTACAGGTTCACCTGCCATGAACTCCAGCGACTCATGGCTGAAATCCAGGAGCTCAAGAGCAGAGGCAGCAGAGACAGTGTAAGGAATGAGGGCTGGGTATGCTACCTCTTCTCTCTCCAGTACTCAGCGGGCCTTCCAACCTTTTTCAGGGTTGAGGAACCTTATGCGGATTTCCTAGACTGCTCACATGATAATCCTTGTACTTTTATAATCTACTGATTGAGAAAATACATGTCTGGATGTACCGTGACTTCTCACGACATCAACTGGCACACAAGTCGGGAACTGCTGGGTTAGGCCATTCTAGCCTTTCAACCTCATATTCATGAGGATCTTCTTTCTGTTTTTAGGCAGAGATTAGAAACTTTGAAATTCTCCATACCTGTGAATTTTCTTATAGTATGGAATCTTTTTCTCCTGTTGGTATCTAATTAATATTTACTCCGAGGAAGGGAGAAAATATTTCAGCACCTGAGCAAATATTTGAAGGATGAAAGTTCCTTTTTCTTGTGACCTACTGGGCTAGTACTATGGCCCAAAAGACAAAACCTAAACAGTCTCTGCCCTGGTGGCACCCCCACTGTACTAGAGGGGTACACCATGCACACAGATGAGTAAATATCAAGTAAAAACCAGATAATTTCCAGGTGATGGAGGGGGACCTAGAAGCAAGAGACTTCAGGAAAGGCCTCACAGAGGAGCCTGTACTTGAGGTGGGCTTTGAAGGAAGCCAGGGATTCCAAGATGCACAGGTGAGGAAGGGAGCATGGTCTAAGCATGGATGCAGTCTTCACAAGACCTGGGGATTAGCTGGGAATCCCGTTTGTCTGGAACCTCCTATGTATGAAATAGAGCAATGTGAAGTCAATCCAGAAAGGTATACTGAGGCCAGAAGCTCAAAACTTTATCCTAGAGACAACAATTGAACCAGTGCTGGGGCTTTTTGAGGAGAGGAGTGGTGTAGGCACATCTGTCTTCTGGAATGTCACTTTGTTAGCTGTGCTGGAGTGGGCCGGACAAGGGAAGGCCTAGATGCAGAGAGACCTTAGAGGAAGCTCTTGCAGTAAATGGTCTAGCCAGCTCAGCTAGGTTGGTGGCCATAGAAGGGGGAAGAAGGAGTCAGATGTGACACGTAGAAATGACTCAACTTGAAGACCCAGTGGGTGGATATGGGAGGTCAGGGAGAGTCATTTTGAGGTCAAGAACCGCAGGATGGTGGTGCCTTCTAGCACCATTCTTCTCCCTGTTGCTTCAGCAGTAATAGGGATGTTAAGAAGGGGTGGGTTTTGGAGAAAAGATAGACTCTTTTGGACATGTAGTGTAGGAGTGGCTGACGGGACATCCAGTTGGAAACATTTTGATGTATAGATAGCTATAGATAGAAATTGTCATATCTAGGAATCATCTACATTGAGATGATTGAACACATGGGAGCTAATGAGGTTGCTGAAGGAAGAGTCTAGAGAAAGGGAATAAGAGGCCCAGGTCAGAGACTGTTAGGGGATGTGATATAGATGATGAAATGACAAAAAGACTGAGGAGGAGCAGTCAGACGAGGACCAAAGAGCAGTGTCATAAAAACCCTGGGAGGAGAGGGTGATCAGTGAGAAACACAGAAGAGGGTTCCAGAAGGATGAGCACTGAGTAGGAGTGATTCCCCCCAGCACTTAGAGTGAATGAGAGATGAAATCTGACATAATGAGGTCAACCAGGGTTTCTTTGGGATGGTACAGATGTGAGCAAGGCATTGGAAAGAACCATCAGATAGAAGAAACTGAAGATGCCTGGGCGGGAGGGTGGCGGATGAGGTAAGCTTGTGTATAGTAGAGAAAGTAGCTTTATGGAGAAGGGCCACCATGTCCTCGAACACAGGCGTCAAGGACAAGAGGAGAGGGAGATTGGGACGGGGTTTTGAGGTATATCTTAGAAGAGAAGAGGAAGTTCATGCATCGTCTTCGTTTTCAGTAAGAGGAGATGCTACCTGCCTAGAGGGAGGTGTTGGGTGTTCAAGAAGGAAAGGTTGGAACAGCTGGAGAAGGGAATAGGTTAGAGTCCTTTGGGGAAGACCATGAAGCATAGGGAGCCCAATTGTACTGGTCATAGTTTAGACAGTGATGATTCTTCTGCAGAAGCTTGAGTATATGAATGCAGAAGATCGATGATAGTTCATGGGATGATCCTTGGTTGAGGATTAGAAAAAGATGAGGAAACAGGTTCAGATGTTAAATGATGGTAGGATAAGGGTGAAGGTTAGCATGCACTTGAACTGGTCACTGCAGTCAGGGCTCTAAAGAGGACAGTGAGGCCAGAGCAGAGCTGATGGCCTGGGAGAACAGGGAGGTTGGAGGGCCTGGAGGTTCCATTAAGGAATAGCGTTGGGAAGATGAGGGGGATGGAGAGGTGGAAGGTAGGAGCTTGTGATCAGAGAGGGCAGCATCAGGTTCAGAATACTGGAGGTGGCACAATAGATAGGATTGTGAGGTGTCCTGGCTGTTCCCGTGAATGGCTGAGGTCTAAGAAAGCTGCAGGTCACAAGAGTGGAAAGGTTGATGAACTGGGAGACCAGGATCTTTGAGGGATGGCTGGCTCATCAGTGTGTTACTGACATTTCAAAGTGTCTGGGCTGGAGAGAGACACTGACCCAGGGACTAAATTCCTTGAGGAAGCTGTGTGTGACCTAGAGGCTGGTAGATCCAGACAACCACAGTCTGGCCAGGACGATTCAGATAGATGGACAAGAGTGGGGAGCAGGCAGTATACCCCCTCCTGACTGGGGATGGGGAGGGGGCTTTCATTGCAACTAGCTCAGAATCCCTGGGATTAGGGGAGCAGAGAGTGCTTGAGCTAATGTACTTTTCCTCTTTAAACACAGGACCAGAGATTATCTAGTCCAATCCCTTCATTATACCGATGAGGAGGTTAAGATTAAGTGGTTTACCCGAGGTCACATAGGTATTAAGTATCAGATCTGGCATTGAAACTTAGGTGTTCCAAATCCAGTGGTCTTTCCGTTCTACCACAATGCCTCTAGGTCTGCAAGGATTGAACTGAGCTGAACATGTGACACCAACTAATTAGTTCATTAATGACATCTCCAAATGACCGGGGATGACACCTGCCGTAGGCTCTTGGTGACTTTGTGTCAGGCCTGCCTAGTTCCAGGGCCCTCGTCCGGCAGCCCTGGGCCTGGGCCTGAAATCTTCCAGTCTTTATTCCTTATTTTGGTTGTTTCAGTTACCAGATCAGACCCAGAGCCCCTTGTTCACTTAACAGTGGGGAGCATTTGCCTATATTGATGAAATTTAGTCCGATAGTGTCAGATGAGCAGCTTGGACTCCAGAGACCTAGAAACTAGAAGTGTGCCTGAGGCCTAGACAGTGGCACAGTACGATGCCACAGGTGCTTAATTGTTTCCTGGTATTCGTAAACTCGTAGCCCACCATGATTTAGGGTCTGAGCCGCGTAGATGGAGTGCCATTATTTTAATTTAAATGTTTATTGCTGTTGTGAGTGTAATAGAAGTAAAGAGATCACTTTTACAATTTAAATCCCCATGCCATCATGGTGATTATTCAGCATCTGTTGTTTAAAAAAAAAGATCTCCAAACCTAGGACCTAACAAGTACAAGAGCTGTTCTGGACTTCTGATCTTTCCTGATGAGTTTATTACATTTCCTCACTGGCTTTGGTTGGTCCTGCTTTTCCTCCAAGTTATCCGTTCTTCCTTGGAATGGACTGCACGTCCTCTGTGATTGATTCTGCAAGGCGGTGGAAAGCCTGAGAAGGGCCAGGCCCACAGGTGATGCCTACCTTTTCCCACGTCTGTTTCTCCCTAGGCTTCTGAAATAGAAGAGAGGAGGCTCCAGAGTTGTGTTCACTTCATGACCCTGAAGAAACTCAATCGCCTTGCTCATATCAGACTGAAGAAGGGCCGAGACCAGACTCATGAGGTAGGGCTGGGCAGAGTGGGGAGTTGGAGGACTACTCCCATGCCCCGCTTCCAGTGATTTCAGTCTCACCTTCTCCTTACAGGCTAAGCAGAAGGTGGATGCCTATCACCTCCAGCTCCAGAACCTGTTGTACGAGGTGATGCACCTGCAGAAAGAAATCACCAAGTGCCTCGAGTTTAAGTGAGTATGGGAGCAGGTGGCACATTGGACAATGGCTCGCAGAGCACAGCAGGCTGGGAACAGAAAGGCCTTAGATGCTGACATTCATTGGGTTATGTCAGATGATGACTTGGGAGCTGGGAAAACAAACCCAAACTGGGATTTTTTTCTTAGCAGATTCCATGAGGGTGCTAACTAGACTTTCAGGATGTATAGTAGTAACTCCCTCTGAAATCACACTATTCTTTCTGCTACTCCCTGTTGATTTTTTTCTCCCAGATTCCCACAGTTCATGTGTTAATGGGTTATGCTTTTGGGGAATTGACCTGATTTTTTACATACACAGTTGTAGCACCACCGCCCCTTATGTGGGACAACAATTGTCCTGTGTCCTCTTTTCTAGGATGGACATGCTTAGGAACTTCCCACGTTCTTCATAAGACATAGTCTCTGAGCTCCTTCCTCTTCTCTGAGCTCCTTCCTCTTCTGGTTGCTTTCATCCAGATGCTGAACGCTTCTTTTAATGCAGCCTGAAGTGGGTGTGCCTTTTGGGGATACTGTTCTAGTAATTAGATTTGTGTTCAACCTAGACCCATGTGCTGCTACTGAGCCAGGCTGCCTTCGCTCTAGATTTCTGCAATTTTAAAAAATTTAAACGAAGGGATATCCTTTTGCTCTAGCTAGATTTCATCTGGCTGGAACTCAGTGATTTTGTCACTTAATTGAATTAGCTATAGTCCTTCCAGCTTTCTGTCACCTGAAGAGTAAATGTTCTTTGTGGCTGCTTATTTACAGAATCATAGAATTTCAGAGTAGGAAGGGATCTGTAACCCTAACCCATGTTCCCCAAATAAAGTCCTGGACAACATTGATGACTCCCATGAAACAGGAGGGAAAGGAAGTCTGGCAATTCATTCCTCTTTTGGGAGGCTCATATTTAAAAATAAATAAATTGATCTTTTTATTCTGGACTTAGCAAACACCAAATAGAATGGACATTTGTGTATACACAGTAGAACAGAAAAGAGAATTGTACATGAAATGCACATCTCTCTTACATAGTGAGAGTAACTGGTAGCTTTCAAAACTACCCTGCTTGTCTGGCCTTTCTGGGTTTTTTCTCTCTACTTAAAAAAAAATGCCTCTGTTTTCCTGGTTTCTTTCTTTTTGAGTAGCTCAAATTGTTAAGGGGGTGGGGCGGTGTGGGGGAAGGCAGTTCTTTCTGCCACATCTGAATCCCCCTCTCCCCTTTCTACCTGCTACTCCTGGTTCAGCCTTCTGGACCAAGCAGACCAAGGTCATCTTCCTCTGATAGCTCTTTAGCTACCTCACCATCATGTTCTGAGGCTCAAGCCAGCCCGGTCAAGGCCCTTCATCATCCAGGCCTCTCTTTTCTGGAAGCTCTCCAGCTGATGCCTGTCCCTTCTAAAATGGTGACATCTAGCTTTGGGCATGATATTCCTGAAAAGGTCTGACCTGGCCGCAGCACAGCACAGCACAGCTCTTATCTCCCTCATCTTGACACTTGAACTCCTTCATTTGGTCTGTGATTGGGTTAGGTTTCTTGACTGCCTGATCACACTGTGGAACATGAGGGAAGAGAATAAGCATTTACATCGCATCTGCTCTGTGCCAGTCACTGTATCAAGTGCTTTTTATAAATATTTGCCTACAAAGGTAGGAGCTATTATTAGTCCCACTTTACAGTTGAGGAAACTGAGGTAGCAGAGGTTAAGTGACTTGCCCAAGGTCACACAGCAAGGGAGCATCTGAGGCCAGATTTGAACTTGAGTCTTCTTGACTCCCGGTCCAGCATTTCTTTGTGACCACACACTAGTGACTGTTGAGCTTGTTGTTAGATGAGCTGACCCCAGATGCCCTCATGTTTTTTTTTTTAACCCACATTAAGAATTTACATTTATCCCTATTATGTTTCATCTTAATTGATTCAGCCCAGTGTTCTAAGCTGTTGGGGTTTGGTGGGAATCCCAGGTGGATTAGGTAGTGCTAGTTATAACTCCATGTTTTGTGCGTTCTCCACCTTTAAGCATCTTCCTTGTGCCTTTGTCCATGTCATGGATAAAAATATTGAAATGAGTGAAACCAGCTTCAGGGGCCCCTGTCCACGTAGATATCAGATCCTCCACTGACTTCTCCAGTTCAGCTGCTTCCCCACATCCATCCAGTTGTGATGTCTCCTCGTCCACGTCTCTGTCTTTTCCACAAACACAGCAGAAGAGATGCGTCAAAGGCTAGGCTAAGAGCTGCGTCAATTCTGTTCTTACCTTTTTCTTTATTTGCCAACTCAGTGACCCCGTCAAGTAGAAAATGAGGTTATTTTGGCATGAACTGTTGCTGCAGTTCTAGCTCCTTGCGATCCCCAATTCCTGTTCTCAGTTCTCCTCAGTTGTTGCCTTAATATTCCCTAGGGATTTGCCAGGGATCAAAGCCAAGCACTCTACCCTCTGTTTACGAGATCCCATTCTTTGTCCTTGACAATTAGGTTGGCATTTGTCCCTTCTTAGCCTTGTGTGCTTGTCTCATGCTTTGAGATCTGTCAGATTATCACCAAAAGTGGGTCAGCAATCCCCTTTGCCAGTGTCTTTCTGCTTCTGATACGGTTCATAGGTTCATCAAGTTAGGGCTGGCAAGGATTTTTGAGGCCATCTAGTCTAACCCCGCCTGGTCATTTTATAGACAAGGAAATCAGAGCCTGGAGACATGAAGTCACCTCCTGGGTCAGCATTGAAATGCAGACCTCTCTAAAGCCAGCTACTCATCCCTCTGGGCTGCAGGATTCAAACTCACCCAGGGCAGAAAGATCTAATCTATGTAAGTCTATCTAACTTACCTTGAGTTTCAGCTTCCTCTTTACCACGTCTTCTCTCCTCTGTAAAGGTCCTTCTCTTGGGCAGAGGAAAGAGAAGCAAATTAAAAATTAGAGCTGTCATCTTTCTCCTTTCATCAGTTATCCCAATCACCTCGATCTGCGGTCCGAGCCCTTCTTTGATCTTTTTTTCCCACAGTAAAGCAAAAGAAAAGTGTTTTGTTTTTTTTAAAAGCCTGCTTAGCTTTCATTGCCTGCCTTGGCTCGTTCTGAGCTTTTGTATCCTAGACGGGTTTCTGACTGTACTACACTTGACCTTGCTTCCATTTTCTGTACCTGATTTTTAAAATCCAAGGTGATTGATGAGTTGGTCTTTCAGATGAGCCTTCCTTTTCCACCTCAGCACAGTGGTTTCTCTCTGTTTTCAGAATATCCATCTAGATAGTTTTCCATCCCTTTGGGTTGATTTTCCCTGTAAGTTAAGGCAACAGACATTTATCAATCGCCTACTATATGCCAGGCCCTGGAAAAATTTAAGACATGGGATCCTATTTATCCTTCCTCTGAACACTTTGATAATTTCTGTCCCATAGAGTGCATGTCAAACTATTCCTGGCTTTCTCCTCTATTATAAACTGGAAAAGTCAGAGGTCACTCTTCTTTCTCCCTTCCCCCCCCCCCCCCATCATTTCCACTTCAATAACGAGTTCTTCCTTACTGGTGTCAATCAGATGTGGAATAGAAGTTCCCCTTGGTTAGTGCTTCCGCCTTTGGGAAGATGATATGATTAGATGCTCTGCTTTTGGCCCAGAGAGCACTCGGACAGATGTTGTGTCTGCGTCACAAGAGTGTCCTGTCATTGCTGTCTCATGCTTCTGCCAGATGAGTGACGTATGGGCTGATGGTGTAGCTTCCGTGGCCCTCCCCATCATTTCCCAACCTTGCTAGGTGTGTCTTGTTTTTAATACTGTTTTGTTTTTTCCCAATTACATGTAAAGATATTTTTTTCCAAATTTTCTTCCTCACTTCCACCTTCCCTAAGATGGTAAGCAGTTTGATATAGGTTATATATGTCAATCATGTAAAACCTATTTTCACGTTAGTCACGTTGTGAAAGAACATAGAGACCCCCTGCCCCCCATTTAAAAAAAAAAGGAAGGACAATATGCTTCAATCTGCACTCAGACTCCTTCGGTTCTTTTTCTGGAGGTGGATAGCATTTTCATCATAAGTCCTTTGGAATCTTCTTGGATCATGGTGTTGCTGAGAATAGCTAAGTCAGTCACAGTTGATCATCATACAGTATGTGTGTTACTGTGTACAGTGTTCTGGTTCTGCTCACTTCACTTTATATCAGTTCATATAAGTCTTTTCTGAGAGCATCCTGCTTATCATTTCTTACAAGAATATTCCATCACAACCATACACCACAGCTTGTTCAGCCGTTCCCCAATTGATGGACATGCCCTTATTTTCCAGTTCTTTGCCACCACAAAAAGAGCTGCTAGAAATATTTTTGTACATTTGGGTGCTTTTCCTTTTTCTTTGATCTCTCTGGGACACAGACCTAGCAGTGGTGTTGTTGGGCCACAGAGTATGTGCCCATTGTTATAGCCTTTTGGGCCTAGTTCCAAATTGCTCTTTGGAATGGTTGGACCATAAGCACGAGGCTCAGTCTCCCCACCAAACATCAGGGATAATTCTAAGTTCACATCTGCTTCCTTGAACGCAGCCTCTTGAGTGCATCTCTATCTATATCTGCACCCCTGGACCAGACTGTTGGGGGCATCTGACTCCTGGGACCTTCTGGGCATCCACATGGCTGTTCTGTGCATCATGCCTGTCTCTCTGGCAGAGTTTGTGTGGGTGATTTTCTCCCTCCAGTTTTAGTTTAGTTTTGGATCAAAGTTATAAGACTTCAGAAGGCAAAAGCATTCTAAGTGGCCCTTGCACTTTCCTCCATCCCTGTTATGGTCCTGAAATAGATACCCCAACCTCAAATACTTAGTTCTCTCTTCATTTCTCAAACAACTTTTCTCTTAGTCACTCTGCCTTTTTTCAGTGGGCAGCAGGGAAAACGTCATCTCTGCCTCTGTGGGCTTCAGTTTCTTGCCTGACTTCCCAATCTTTGGCAGTACTTGGTACTTTTGGGGTTCCTTCCAGCAGTACAATTTGTGCATATGTGAATCACCAGAAACAGAGATAGTCACCTGGTTGGCAAGTCTTGGGAGAGTCTGTCCTAGCTTGGATTCATTCTCTCCAGAAAGACAGCAGGCCTGTCTTGTCTTCGGATATCAAACCATCATTACTTTTCTTGTCTTTCTCCCACTTGTGCTGGATTCTTCTTTTCTCCCAACAGCACTTTTCCCCTTTCTTTTCTTCTTCTTAAAAGGTGAAGTATTATCGATAGATTTTTGTTTTCTTTATTTTGTTTCTGAGTAAACTATCTTCCTCTCCTCCTCCTCCTCCTCCTTCTCCTCCAGTGAGCCCTCAGTTGTAACAAAGAAACACAGTTAATCAAAACTACCTTATACAAGGTTACCACGAAATGGCAAGGAGAAGCAGAAAAAAAAAAGTGGCCAATGTATCCATAGACCCCGCCCCTCTCCACTGATAAGAAGGTGTATTTCCTCATCTCTGTTCTGGGGCCACCCTTGTCCTGACAGCATTTTTATTAAGCCATCAATAAAAAGGGTGGGTGGCATAAGTCAAATGCGGGAGCATGGGGATCTCCCACCTGAGTGAATCGGCAGTGAACATTGAGTTAGCCAGGGAAGCTGCAGCTGGGCCCTGGGACTGAAGCTCATGGCTCTAGTGGGTCCATGATTTGATTTTCCCAGAAGCTAAAGTTTGAATCTTTGCCTCTATTTAAAGGTCAAAGCATGAAGAAATTGAGCTGGTAAGTATGGAAGAGTTTTACCGGGAGGCCCCTCCCGAGATCAGCAAGAGTGAGATCACCATGGGGGACCCTCACCAGCAAACCCTTGCTCGCCTTGACTGGGAGCTCGAGCAGCGGAAAAGGTGAGCGCAATTGTTGTGTCCTGGAGATGGACGGGCCTTGTCTCCAAGGGGTCAGATGCTATACCTCACTCCCTTTCGAAGATGCAAAGGTAGTTTAACTTAAGATCTCTCTGTGTGGTTGTCAGAGACCCAGCAGTCTAGTCTCAGGCTCCTCCTTCCCTGCTTTCTGTGATTCTGGTTGTTTTAAAGTCATACCATGTCTTCTGAAAGACATGAGAGCCTGTCCCTGTGCCTTCTATTCTGTGGTTCTTTTGTTTCTTGCCACAGCCAGAGGAGGTAGTGGTTCTGTTTTCTTCCCTGTTTTCACAGTTGAGGAGACTTAAGCCAATGCCCCTCTGGAGTGAATGAGCTTACAGTCTAATGGGGATGGCTAGTGTGAGTCAGAATAGAGTTGGTGTGTGAGAGAGACAAGCCCCCAGGGGAGGTCAGTGCAAGAAGCCTTCGGTTTTTAGTCAGAGCTGGTGAGGCTTGTTGCTTTTGCCAGCAAACTACAGCCATCCCGCTCACTGGATCCCCTGTTAGTCATTCCCATCACATCCTAGCCTCAAGAAACCACCTCTTCAGAGCCCCAGGGAAATAGAGAGCACATATACTCTTTCTTTCTGTGCAGTACAGAGAAATTTATTATACTGCCCTTAGTCCTACAGCCATGAGTTGTAAGGGCTGGTATTCAGGCCCTGTGAGTGCCTCTGGACTGTTGGACAAGGAAGCAGGGGAGTCCCAAGATCGAATCCCACCTCTGATGCTTACTAATTTAATTGTGTGACCATAGGCAATTTCCTTTGTTCGGGAGGAGATACCTGGACCCTTGGGGCCTCCATTTCCTCATCTGTAAAATAACACTGATAGGGTTGTTGAGGATCCAGTGAAATGGATGAAAAACATTCTGCACGCCTAAAAGCACCGAGGGTTGTTCCTCTCTGGCATGGAATGAAATTGTGACTGGGCCCCCTACACTGTCTGACCCATGTCTCTATGGCAATGTGGGCACCTAGAACTGAACCAAACACGTCGACCAGGCTGGGCAGGGGGAATTGTCCCTGAATGGAGGCTCGGAAGAATGTTTCTCGAGATTAAATTTGAAATTGTTGTAACTTCCTCCATCAGGTTGGCAGAAAAGTACAAAGAGTGTCTAGCCAACAAAGAGAAAATCTTGAAGGAGATTGAAGTCAAGAAGGAATACCTGAGCAGCCTTCAGCCTCAGCTTAACAGCATCATGCAGGTAAGTCCTCTCAGACCTAAACGCTTTGCCTGCTGAAACTGAACCCTGAGCCTTCTCCATCCAGAGGATTTTGCTGGTCAGGTACTTGGGTGTAGCCCTCAGATCGTTTTGGCTCATCTGCCTGAACCTCTCGGGCCCAGTATCTTCCTCCATTACAGTACCATGACCTCCTGCTTGTATGGTGAGATGGCATGCCAGGGTCAGGAAGCGTTTGCTGAGCCTATGGAACAAGGGGATGCATGCATATGCAAACATTAGGAGCATAATTACAGACGACTCTTCTGCTCTCCCACTTTTTCATTATTCTCAATTTATGGATTTGTGTAGGGGGAGCAGTCAGTCTCTAGTGCATTTTAGTGTCTACTGTGTGCCAGGTACTCTGCTAAGTGCTGGGAATACGAAAAGAGGCAGAAGATGGTAGCTGCCCCCAAGGAGCTCCAGCCTAGTGGAGGAGACAGCAGCTGGACAAATGTATATGGACAGGCTGTGGAAAGGAGAAATCGGAGGTGATGAAGTGATGTTGGGAAAGCCGCCTTTTAAAGGAGGGGATTTTGATTGGGACCTGAAGGAAGCCAGGGACATGCATGAGCTTAACGTTGGGAAAGGCCAGAACATCAGTTAAAGCCAACACCAGTGGCCCCTCTTGTCTGGTGACTTTCTGAACCTTCAAGATAATTTGCATGGCTGAGTGCTCTTTAGGAGGCTGGAGCCAAAAATGGAAAGAAGAAAGATTGAGTGATTGGTGTTAATCATGGGGGAGGAGCATGTTGCCTGCGCTCTTGAGGTGGGGAGGAGGTGAAAGGAATTCACTTGCTCTCATTCAGAGAGGACTAAGGATGAAGGACTTTCCATTGAATGGAGTCAAGGGGAAAATGGAAATGCCACCATGGCTCCCCAGGTGGTTGGGCTTGATCCTTGTCAAGGACTGTTTGTGTTGAGTATAAGAACTAGTGACTGCTAATGGTGGCTGCTCAGTCCTCTAGGGGTGGGATGTAAGTTGTAGGGTTCAATCTTCAGGAAAGAAGAGGCAGTTATGGTACTCTAGAAGCTGTTGGAGGCTGGGAGGGGGCCCCAGAGGGATCAGTGGTAAGTTGGGGAGCTTAAGCAAGAGTTGGTGACAGAGAGATTCATGGTCTTGTGCTGCTGGCTGGCTAGCAGGGGACCACTGGAAAGGACTCCTTCCCTTGCAGCTGTGGACTTAGTCCTGACTCCTTCTGCAGCCCATAGGTATCCTCTGGTAGGAGCTAGTGTAACAAAACATGGTGGGCTCCCGGTCCAGTGACAGGGACATGATATGTAAAGTCATTCTCTTTTTTTCCCTTTTAAATTTATTTTTAGTTCACAACATTCAGTTCCACAAGCTTTTGAGTTCCAAATTTTCTTCTCCTCCCTCTCTTCCCCCCTTCCCCCAAGATGGCATGCAGTCTGATTTAGGCTCTACATACACCTTTACATTAAGCATATTTTCACATTAGTCGTGTTGTAGAAAAGAATTATAACCAATGGAATAAACTATGAGAGAGAAGAAACAGAACAGAAAAAAAGGAGAGAGCAAATAGTTTGCTTCAATCTGCATTCAGACTCTGTAATTCTTTCTCTGGATATAGATAGCTTTTTCCATCAAGAGTCTTTTGGAGTTGTCCTAGAACCTTGCATTGCTGAGAAGAGCCAAGTCTATCAAAGTTAGTCATCAGAGATACCATGTGTCTGTGTATAATGTTCTGGTTCTGCTCCCTCTCTCAGCATAAGATCATGTAAGTCTTTCCAGGTTATTATAAAATCTGTCTTCTCATTTCTTATAGCACAATAGTATTCCATTACATTCATATACCACACCTTGTTCAGCTATTCCCCAATTGATGGGTATCCCCTTGATTTCCAATTCTTTGCCACCACAAAAAGAGCTGCTATAAACAGTTTTGAACATATGGGTCCTTTTCCCACTGGTATGATCTCTTTGGGATACAGCCCTTGAAGTGTTATTGCTGGGTCAAAGGGTACGCACATTTTTATAGCCCTTTGGGCATAGTTCCAAATTGCTCTCCAGAATAGTTGGATCAGTTCACGACACCACCAGCAATGCCTTAGTGTTCCAATTTTCCCACATCTCCAGCATTTACCATTTTCCTGTTTTGTCATGTTAGCCAATCTGGCAGGTGAGATGTGGTACCTAAGAATTGTTTTGATTTGTATTTCTCTAATCAATAGTGATTTAGTGCATTTTTTCATATGACTATAGATATCTTTAATTTCTTCCTCTGAAAACTACCTGTTGATATCCTTTGACCATTTATCAATTGGGGAATGATTTGTATTCTGATAAATTTGACTCAGTTCTCTGTATATTTTAGAAATGAGGCCTTTATCAGAGACACTGATAGTAAAGATTCTGTCCCAGCTTTCTTCTTCCCTCCTAATCTTTGTTGCATTGGCTTTGCTTGCACAAAAACTTTTCAATTTTATGTAATCAAAATTATCCATTTTGCATTTTGTAACACTCTCTATCTCTTGTTTGGTCATAAATTCTTCCCTTCTCCATAAATCTGACAGATAAACTATTGCTTGCTCTCCCAGATTGCTTATACTATCAGCCTTTTTATCTAAATCATGAACCCATTTTGACTTCATTTTGGTTTATGGTGTAAGATATTGGTCTACGCCCAGTTTCTGCCATATTATTTTCCAGTTTTCTTAGCAGTTTTTGTCAAATAGTGAGTTCTTATCCCAGAAGCTGGATTCTTGGGTTTATCAAACAGTAGATTTCTGTAGTCATTGACTACTGTGTCTTGTGTACCTAACCTATTCCACTGATCCACCACTCTTTCTTAGCCAGTACCGAGTAGTTTTGATGATTGCTGCTTTGTAATGCAGTTTAAGATCTAGTATGGCTAGCCCACCTTCCCTATCATTTCTTTTCATTAATTTCCTTCATATTCTGGACCTTTTGTTCTTCCAGATGAATTTTGTTATTTTTTCTAGCTCTGTAAATTAATTCTTTGGTAGTTTGAGTGGCATGGCACTGAATAAGAAATTAATTTGGGTAAAATTGTCATTGTTATTATATTAGCTCGGCCTAACCATGAGCAACGGATGTTTTTCCAGTTATTTAGATCTGACTTTATTTGTGTGAAAAGTGTTTTATAATAGTGTTTATATAGTTCCTGGGTTTGTTTTTTACCAGGTAGACTCCCAAATATTTTATAATGTCTGCAGTAACTTTAAATAGAATTTCTCTTTTAATCTCTTGCTATTGGGCTTCATTAGTCATATATAGGAATGCTGAAGATTTATGTGGGTTTATTTTATATCCTGCAACTTTGCTAAAGTTACTAATCATTTCAAGTAGTTTTTACTTGATTCTTCAAGTATTTCATCAAATCATCTGCAAAGAGTGATAACTTAGTTTCTTCTTTGCCTATTCTAATTCCTTCAATTTTTTTCTTCTCTTATTGCTAAAGCTAACATTTCTCGTACCAAATTGAATAATAGGGGTGATAATGGACATCCTTGTTTCACCCTGATCTTGTTGGAAATGCTTCAAGCTTATCGCCATTACATATAATACTTGCTGATGGTTTTAGGTAGATGCTACTTATCATTTCAAGGAAGACTGCATTTATTCCTATGCTTTTTAGTGTTTTTAATGGGAATGGGTGTTGTATTTTGTTAAAAAGCTTTTTCTGCATCTATTGAGATAATCATGGTTTCTACTAACTTTGTTGTTGATTTGATCAATTATGCTGATAGTTTTCCTAATATTAAACCAGCCTTGCATTCCTGAAATAAAGTTGCTGTAATCTTTTTGCTAATATTTTATTTAAAATTTTTGCATCTGTATTCATCAGAGAAATTGATCTATAATTTTCTTTCTCTGTTTTGACCCTTCCTGGTTTAGGTATCAGTACCATATTTGTGTCATGAAAAGAAATTGGTAGGACTCCTTCACCTATTTTCCCAAATAGTCTATAAAGTATTGGAATTAATTGTTCTTTAACTGTTTGATAGAATCTGCTTGTAAATCCATTTGGCCCTGGAGATTTTTTTCCTAGGAAGTTCATTGATGGCTTGTTCAATTTCTTTTACTGAGATGGGGTTATTTAAGTATTTTACTTCCTCTTCTGTTAATCTGGAAAATTTATATTTTTGTAAATATTCATCCATTTTCCTAAGATTGTCAAATTTATGGGCATACAATTAGGCAAAATAATTCCTAATTGTTGCTTTAATTCCTCTTCATTGAAGGTGAATTCACCCTTTTCATTTTTGGTATTGGTAATTTGGTTTTCTTTTTTTTAATCAAATTGACCAAAGGTTTGTCAGTTTTACTGTTTTTTTATAAAACCAGTTCTCAATGTTATTTATTAGTTCAACAGTTTTCTTAATTTCAATTTTATTAATCTTTCCTTTGGTTTTCAGTATTTCTAATTTGGTATTTAATTAGGGATTTTCATTTTGTTCTTTTTTTAGCTTTTTCAGTTGCATGCCCAATTCACTGATCTCCTCTTTCTCTATTTCATTCATGTAAGCATTCAGAGATATAAAACTTCCCCTAAGAACTACTTTCACTGCATCCCATAAGTTTTGGTATGTTGTCTCATTATTATCATTCCCTTGAAAGAAGTTATTGTTTGTTTCTATAATTCGTTGTTTGACGTCTATCTTTACATGGCCCTTTATTACAAATAATTTTTATTGCATCATGATCTGAAAAGGATGCATTGACTATTTCTGTCTTTCTGCACTGGATTGTGAGGTTTTTATGCCCTGGTACATGGTCAATTTTTGTGTATGTACCATGTATCACTGAGAAAAGGTATATTCCTTTCTCTCCCCATTCAGTTTTCTCCAGAGGTCTATTACAGCTACCTTTTCTAAAATTCTATTCACCTCCTTAACTTCTTTCTTGATATAAAGTGATTCTGAGGGCAGTGTCCCAAGCCATGAAGGATACAATAGGAACTGCAGCAGAGAAAAGGCCTGAAGCAGAGAAACATGTATGTCAGTAGAGATACTCAGTGGGCCAGCCTGCCTTTGACCTCACCTGCTCCTTGAAAATGCTAGCACCCTGGTTTATGGTACTTGAATGTTTGCGAGGACAGCTTGGTGACAACAGTGTATGGGAGGAGATGGCACCATTGTAAAAAGGATGATACAGTAAAAATTCCTTTTTGTTGGGATTGCATAGGCTGCATCAGAAGTCAGTCACTGGAAGTCCAAGGCTGCCATAGCCGCTAGAGGTTTTGACTCTGTGCTCAGGGGGACGGTCTGTGATCATATCAGCCTCCCAGTTAAGGGCACTGAAGGACACAGCTGTTGATCCTAAAGGGATTCTAATGTTTAGGCCTCCCCGCCCCCCATGTTAGTTTGGGACCACGAGTCCAAATTAGATGTCGTCCCATACCTCCCTAAGGCCAAACCTGGCCGTCTCATAAAGCTGTTCCATTCAGGAATGGTCAGGATCCGAGGGTGAGGCTGGTCAGTTTGGAACTAACACCAAGGGAGCACCTTGGAACAAGCAAGGGAATAACTTCTTTGAAGTTCCAAAAAGGTAGATTCAGCCACCAGCCTGGATTAAATGCTTGCTTTGCACTTCATGCTAAGAAGCGTATGAAGAAAGGCAAGTCCACAGTCCCTGTTCTGTCCTCAAGGACTGGGGGAGTCAGCACAGAAACCATTCTGTATGTGCAAGGTCTTTAGAGGTAGAATGCCAGGTAATCCCAGAGAAAAGGCACCAGTGTAGAAGGGGAAATGGAGACCTGATGTGGGGACCCAGAGTGGAGGGAGCTGCCTTGAGGTCTGTACTGGAGGTCTATGAGCAGAGGCTGGGTGAGTCCAAGAAAGGAAGGGATTCCTGATCAGGTACCATATGGGCTGGATGACCTCTCAGGTCCTTTCCAGCTCAGAGGGTCTGTGGGTCTGGGTATTCTGGACCTCCATGACCAAGATGGACACGGGTGTCAGGGGCCCTTGGGAGGAGTCACGGGATTTGCAAGGGACTTCACCGGCCATCTGCTTCAGCTGGGAAGAGCACATCAGGCACCTTTCTGGGCCTTCCTGTCTGGGCTGTGCCGCAGGGGCTCCGCCGTGCCAGTCAGCAGCCCTTGCTGCTGCAGCAGGAGGAGGGCTAGGCTGAGGCTGCCAGGCTCCTCCTTTCCCACAAGGACAAACTATTCTGGTTTGATATTTTCTGACCTAGAGGCAGTGTGGCATAGATAAGATGACAGAGAATGCTGGTCTTGGTGGTGAGGGTTCAGATTCTGTCTCTAACACTTGCCAAGGCAAGGCCTTGTTTTCCTCAGCCTCCTCTCCCTCTCCCAAGGTTGTGATGGGGATGGGAGGTGCTTCCCCCCCAGGCCAGGGGACAGTGTGGCCTCAGAGCCGTTTTCGGATGGGTCACTTCTGGTTTTTCTTTTGGTCAGGCCTCGCTCCCTGTGCAGGAGTACCTCTTTATGCCATTCGACCAGGCCCACAAGCAATCTGAGACGGCCCGACACCTTCCCCCACCCCTCTACGTGCTCTTTGTGCAAGCCAATGCTTATGGGCAGGCCTGTGGTAAGTGTCTGGAAGCCAGGGTGGGCTCAGCAAGGGCTAGATTGGGGTATTCAGGTGGCCCTGTCGAATTTCACAGCTCCCTGCAGAAAAAAGCATGTCCCTGGCAGCATTTGGGGGCTCTCAGGTAATGCTTCCCTCAGGGTTGGGTGGCTTTATCCCTCCGCTCCCCTCCCTTCCCAGCATGGAGGCTTCTCCTTGGCTGTCCCTGGTGCTGAGCAAGGCTGGAGGAAGCTGATGAAACAGCAGCATTTGAGATGCTCTTGCCTTTGAGTCTGGCAAGGTTAGCAAGCCTCACAAGCAGGCGGGGCAGGCTAGGGCTGTATCCTTTGTCTCTCAAGGAACTCTGGCCCCCTCCCCACTCATCACTCACTTGCCACTGCCTTGGCACTGGCTTTCCTTTGTGCCCTAGCCACCGTGTGCTTTTTTGATGCCTGGAGAAATGTTGTCAACAAAAGGATAGGAAGAAGGCAATGCAGTTCTCATCCCAGAGAATGCTTGGGACTCTGTGGGCCTAGCCACCTCTCCAATCCCAGAGGCTGCTGGGAGGTCTGGCTAGTGCCTCCCCTTGCCCTGCCTGCCTGCCAGATGAAGGCTCTGCTCTGTTTCCAGCATAGGGCACCTCTCTTCCCTTTGACTGTGCACCAGTGCATTACTGCATTACTGCCTCTTTTCTTGAGTCTTCTCTCCTTTCTGTCTCCTTTTTTCCCCCTCCTCTTCTCTGTCCTGTTTTCTGCATTAGCTTACATGAAACCTTCCTCTCAGCCCCCTAGGCAGGGTGAGTATTTTTCTTTTTTTGTGTCTTTCAAGATAAGCCTACCCACCTTATCCATTTTCCTGGTAGGACCCCAAGCATCAGACTTGCTCAGAAGGTAGCCAAGGACATTTGTCCAGTACCGTGTGAGGTTACTGATTTTAAGTAGTCATACGCTAGGCTAGACAGTAGTGACTTGCCACCCCTTGAGACACTGTTTCAATGGCTTGGCATCCTGGAATTTTTTGGCCCACTTAATATAGAGAACTGAGGGTCCCTTTGACTGCTAGAGCCCACCAAATTGGGAAAGTCAGAAAATTGGGAGCTATGGATTGCTGGCCTTTCACTGATCAGTCTGACCTCCCATCTTAAGCTCTGTGAGTTCAGGCTTCATGGCCAGGTGGAGAAGATGGCACAGCCCAAGAACTGGGCTTGAAGCCATGGTCTCAGGCCTCTATCGGCAGACTTTCAGGGCAGGAGCTCACAAGCCTAATAACAGGAGGATCCCTGGGGGATTTCATCTAGACAGCGCCCTGCATCTGTGGCACAGCTAGGGAGAGGCGTTCACTCACTGCCTCACTCCTTGGCCATATCTTGGCCTTTTGTTCTAATGTGGTGGCCTGAAGATCCAAACCGACCAGCTTTCCCTGCTTTTCTAGAGACTCCCTGACTGCCGGCCCCCAGGAAACATCTTATGCAGTAATTAAGTCATAGTTCTTGAGTTCTCTTGGCCTAGGGTTCCATGAGATTGACCTGAAGTGCTGTTTTTTCAAATTGCCTTCAGATAAAAAATTGTCTGTGGCCATAGAAGGCAGTGTGGAAGAAGCCAAGGCTCTGTACAAACCGCCCGAGGATTCTCAAGGTAAAGCCCCGGCTAGATTGGGTTTTCCCCTTCCCATACCTTCCTTGCTGCAGTCTGAGACCATCTCACCACATCTGGTTCTGTGGAGTCCTGGTGTTAGACCGTGTGGCTGGAGCCCTCCCTGACAGTGTGCTAATGAGGCAGCTCGGAGAGGGTGCAGAGGGCCCTTCCGGAGCCCTCTGGGCAGCCCTGGCTTCTCTCTCTCTTTGGATGCAGATGACGAGAGTGACTCAGATGCTGAGGAGGAGCAGACCACAGTAAGAGCCCTGCCTCTGGGATCAGGAATTGGGGATAGCCTTGGGGCCGATGACCAAAGATTGGGGGGTGCAGGGGGAGGCTCCTGAGGAAGCTGAGGCAGCAGCACTGAGGAGGGGATTTCTGGTCTTTTTTCCCCAGAAACGCCGACGCCCCACCCTGGGGGTTCAGCTGGATGACAAGCGGAAGGAGATGCTCAAGAGACACCCATTGTCTGTCATGCTCGACCTCAAATGCAAAGGTGAGACAGTGGGAGGTCCCAGGACAAGGCCTCAGCACACAGCTAGGAAGAGGTGGAGTCTGATTCAAACCCAGGTCTCTCCTGTCACTAAGCTAAATGCCTCCCATGCTGCCTCTGAAGCTTTGGGGGCTTGAAATGGTAGGAGGAGGAGAGCTTCTTTCCAACACCTTGGAGAGTATGAAGTTCATCCCTGGATGAGCCTTTCTGCTCTTCCTACTGTGGAGGGGTGGGGTGGCGTGGAAGGATTGACTAGGGGAGGAAGCCGCTGATGTGGCTCTTGGCCTGGCATGCATCGCTCCTGGCCCAGCGCGTTTGCAAGCTGTGTGGCCTGATGCCCATTCTCTCCTGTCAGTTGGGCACCTTGGCCTAGATGGGCCGTATTTGTGGTCTGCCTCTTATACCCCTCTCCCTTCCCTTACAGATGACAGCGTGCTCCATCTGACATTTTACTATCTCATGAACCTCAACATCATGACTGTGAAGGCTAGAGTGAGCACCACAACTGAGATCATCACTCCAATCAGCGCAGGGTATGTGTTCCCAAACCTCAAGTTGTTCTGTCCCAGAAGTGTGTGCCCACCCCCACCCCTTGGCCTCTAGACGAGCAGCAGTCCCACCCGCCCATGCTGGTGCCCAGACTATAGCGGACAGAAGGAGCAGCCCACTGGCCACAACCAGGGCCTGCTCTGATGGCGGAATGTCTCGAGTGGCACCTTTGGGTTCTCTGCCATTTCAGCTTTCTTAGGACATCCCTGGGGGTGCTGGTTTTGTCCCTGGGCTCGCCCGTAGCAGCCACGCTCAGCCTTTGGCATGGGCAGGTAGGAGGGCTGGTGGACAGGGCCTTCCTTATTGGTGTGAGCGCAGCAGAGATCGAGGGCTCTGGGAGCCTGAGCAGATGGCCATGTTCATGGAGAAGGGGGGCCATGACAGGAAGAGCCCCCTTTTAGCTCTACTGGAGTGCCGTCCTCTTCAAGGGACTTTGGTTACAGGTGCCTCTGTTTCTTCCTGAGCCTGTCAGAGGGAGCCCGAGGTTCCCAAAAGCTGCCTGGGCTCTCTATCCTGTGAGCCATGATGGGGCCCTTGGGGGCTTTGTGGCCATTAAGCTCCCTCAGCTCTGTACATGAGCCTGCAACCCTGTCTGATCTCTCATCTGTAAAAACAATTAGTCAGAGGATATACCCCATAAATTCAGCCAGAAAGAAAGTGGTGCCATGAAGAATCTCCCCCTCAGTCAGGTGAAGGGACACGCTTCACCTTCCTTTTGGATGAAATGGATTCTCTGTCTGCCTGCTGGCGAGAGAATGGGGCCAGCTCTCCTCTGCCTGTCACACTTAATTATTTTCTGTCCCAGCCCTTGTGAGTGGTGGCAAGGTCGGTGTTGCCAGCTCTCTGTTCTGGTTTGTTGGGTCACCTTGTCTCTAGTGCAGAAGATACTGTCTCTTCCCTCAGGGGGTCTGGAGTGGACAGGGGCTGTGTTTGCTGTGATTAGGTGGAGATTGGGCTTACATTGCCAAACAGAGGCAGATGTGACACTTGGAGTTCAGCAGAAATTTTACCCTTAGTAACACAGATGTGTGGTGCAGGGGGTCTGCCGAAAGGGTACCAAGCAGCCTGTTCAGTCTGCATTAGTCCTTTGTCAGGGTCACCTGGCCATGCTGCAGGCAGGATGCCCAGGCCACTAGGTGACACGTTGATCCTCCTGCCATGTGTAAGTTTCCTAGCAAAAAATAGAATGATCATCCCTAACTAACCACTTCCTCTCTGGGAGCAAGATCTTGGTCAGACCTGGCCTTTCCTCCCATCTCCAACTAATGACCCTGGGGAGTCCCTTTCTTTTTTTGTAAAATGGCATTATGGATGCTTGCATGCCCCATCTCATAGGTGGTGAGAGATTTGAGAGTATCTGTGAAAACCTGCTACAGAATCCCACAGCTCTTTGGGGCAGGGCCCTGAGTTAGGCCGAGAGCAGTGGAAGGTGGGAGCGGCCCTCAGGGATGCCTAGGCTGGAGCACAGACCAGAGCTCCTATTAGCAGTCCTCACACCTCTCCATTCCACCCTCTTCCTAGTGATCTGCTGTCTCCTGACATGATCTTAAGCTGCCTGTATCCTGGGGATCATGGCAAGAAGACACCCAACCCAGCCAACCAGTACCAGTTTGATAAAGTTGGGTAAGTCAGCCCAGCTGGTGGTTCCCACTCAGCCTCTCTCATAAGGTCCATGGGAGTCCAAGTTTTCAGTGGAACTGTCTTAGACTCTTAGGGTAAGTAGTTTGTTAGAAGGGCAGTTGTATAGTGACTCCCTGAGCATCCTTCAGAGCAGGGGACGAAGGTGTGGAACGCTGGGAAGAACACTGGCCTGGGTGTCAGGAGACGTGGGTTTGAATCTTGGCTCAGAAGCTTCCCATTCACTTACCTCAGAAGAGTCCTCAGGCTCTTCTGTAAAAGGGTAATGATGTTAGCACTCGACAGCTGCCCTCACAGCGCTGTGGGATGGAATGGAGAGCAAAGGCAGCCCTTTTCCTTGGGAGTCCAGAGGGTTGGGTGCCTTTTGGGTAGATTCAGAGCAAGTGGCTTAAAACTGATGGGAAGAGAGTGGAGAGCCAGTCCTCATTGCTTTGGTTGGTTACGAGAGGACACCTCGGACAATCCTAAACGGGCAGAGCCTCCCAGAGCTGGGAGGGAACCAAGGGCCCTTAAAGTCCAGCCTTGTCATGTTAACACATGGCCAAGCCGAGGCCCAGAGAGGGCAAGTCAGGTCACACAGCTTGTGCCTCTTGGAAGGATTTGAACCCAGGTCCTTGTGCCTCCATGTCTAGGGCTCTATGTCCTCCGTGCCATGCTGGCTGTCTACAGGCTCAGCTCTTCGGGAAGAACTCAGGGAGGGCCGATCCCAGTTAGTAAGCGATCCTGCACTGCAGACAGCATGGGAACCATGACCTGGCATGGACAAATGGAGGATGGACACATGCACGCACACATGCGCGCGCGCACACACTCTCTCTCACACTCACTCATTCACTCACACAAGCTGGCTTGTGACTGCACCAGAGGAGAGTCTTTCAAAGAGTCCTCAGAAGGAAGATGTCACTTTTTACTGGGATGAAGGAGGAGAAGGCACAGGGATGTCCTCCTTGGAGGAGGACATTGTGTCTAAAGCCTCACGGTTGGAAAGGGATCTTGCAAATCTTCTGTTCCCACCTTTTACAAATGAGGAAACTGAGACCCATCCAAGTGAAGTAGCTTGCCTAAGGTCATGCAGCTTGTTAGAGGCCACATCAGCAGTGAGATTCAAGCTGGGGCACAGCCAGAGGGAAGGGAAGAACTGGAGCCAAGGTGGGGTGTCTGGTGGGGGGTGTAGACGAGCCGCCTCTTGGAGAAGGGAGGGAGGGGAAGGGTGGCCCTGAGAGGAGGCTCCAACCTTGACCAAAATGACCCATGTCTTTTACTGCAGCATCTTGACCCTGAGTGACTATGTACTTGAACTGGGGCATCCCTATTTGTGGGTGCAGAAGCTGGGGGGCCTGCACTTCCCCAAAGAGCAGCCACAGGTACGTATGCTGAGTTGGTCTAACAATAATGTTGCTTGCAGCTGCTGTGGGGGTGTAAGAACAATAACACCAGCACACAGGAGGGATGCCAGCACAGGTTCTTGCATCTGCTTTTCTGAAGGAAAGCAACTGTAAAAGGGTCAACAGTCTTACTTTAAGCAAACATATATATACATATATATATACACTTAGTTCAGGAGAAAATCAGCACCCTGAACTTTAGAGAAAACAGAAACAGAAATTACAAGCAGAAATTATATAAACAGAGCAAATAACACAAATCAGCAGACAGGGCTTCTGTCTGTCCATAGCAATACATACATAGTTACCAGAGGGAGAAGCACCAACATCTGGGTTTTCAAAGCCGGCAGGCTTCTTAACGGCTACGCAGAGTCTCATCTGGATACATCACAGGAACACCCTTCCCATGAGCGACCCCCAAAGCAAAATTCTAACCTCTGGGTATATATACACTTCAGGGTCAGAGGGCATCACAGTCCTGCTCTAACTTTCTACTCCACCCTGTCCTGTTCCATTTATTCAGCAAACTCTTCCCACCACAGGCAGGCTTCCATGTGACTTAAGCAGGGCACATGGGCATATTAATGGATGGGAAGATCTTCAAATTAAACAAATACAATAACAATACAGTCGAGCATCATGGTGGCACTGTTCTGGGCAGCCTGTTCAGACTCTCTTACCGTTTTTCACAAGCTCCAGGGGACGGCAGGGTAGCCCTACTTAGAAATAAAGCTGCTTGTGGGGCAGCTAGTTGGCGCAGTGAGTACAGCACCGGCCCTGGAGTCAGGAGGACCTGAGTTAAAATTCGGCCTCAGACACTTGACACACTTACTAGCTGTGTGACCTTGGGCAAGTGGCTTAACCCCAATTGCCCTGCACCGCACCCCCCTCCCAAAAAAAAAAGCTGCCTGGGCTTTCTAGCCATGGGAGTTGGAGACAGCTTTGGGCCCTCGACTCCTTTGAATTGAACATGACCTGCTGGGCATAGGGATGTGGGCACAGCATTGGCTGCTTTCCTCTCTTCCATGACCAGCCTCGCATGGAAGAACTGGAACTGACCCTCAGGAAACATAGGGCATCTTGTGGTTGAATATTCACTGATTGATTCATTCATTCATCAGCCTTTTATGAAATGCCCATGTGCCAAATTTTCCTTAAAGTCCTCTTCAGGCATCTCCTGGGGATTTAGAGGTTGAGCTTCAGTCGAGACTCTGTCCTTCTCAGGCCTCCTGGCCCTGAGTCCAGCCTCCTCTGCCAGTCTGCATCACCTGGGGCATGGAGGCCATCCCTGCCCCTTTGAGAGTGGGTGTGGAGGGTGCAGAGAGGGCAGAGCTGGGCACTGATGTGGGCCTTCTCCTCCTCAGCACACAGTAACTGCGGACAACTCGCTGAGTGCCAGCCACATGGAAACCACCATGAAGCTGCTGAGGACACGGCTGCAGGCCCGCTTAGCTCTTACCAAACAGTTTGCTTCATTGGGTAGGTCTGGCATCAAACCAAACTTTGGGCAGCACCTAGACTAGACATCGCCACAGGGGCTTGTCTTACTCTCCTTGAGTTTCTCATCCTGAGCTGCACTGCCCCTCAACAAGTTCTGCTGGGTCAGGAGAGGAGAAGTCAGGCAGGGTCATTGCCAGGGAAGTTGGGCACGATTCCTAGCTCCTCCCCCACACAGCATCAGGGATGCCCTTGTCCCTTCTTGGACAGCCTGAGGCCTGGGCACCCCCAGCAGATAGAAAAGCATGAGCATGGGCAGGGGGTTTCTACCTAGTTTGGGGAGTTGATTCACTGTTGAAGAACCTTGGGGTATGATTTCTGGGCTCAGGGTGGAGGTGCAGCCCCCCGGCTCTGGCTCTGCAGCGACCACTTCTGCCCATCCCCCTTGGACCTGAGTGCCAGCAGCTCTGCGACTCATTAGTGCTAAAGCCCCTCATGGGTTCATCTGTGTGTGGAAGTTGGGGCACTGTCCCTGAGGGGCACCCTGGCCTCTCCCACTGAAGCCAAGGGAGCTGTAGGGCCAGGGGATTTCATTTCACTAGCCAGTGTTTGCTGTCAGAAGCAGTGAATATCTGATTTTTCTCACAGTGGAGCCATGTCAGGTGCGGAGGTCCAACTGTCTGTCCTGAACATTGGACACAGGTAATGACGACAGGACCGCCAAGCGCCTGCCTGTGCTCCTGGAGCCCTGTCTGAGGCAGCCAGAGAGCCCAGTGGGGAGGTTGCTGGCTCAGCACCACCACGACATCTTCTTGTCACATAACCCTGCTTTCTCTCTTTTCTCTTAAAGAGCATGGCATTGTGCCAGTCACCAGTGAGTGTCAGCACCTTTTCCCCACAAAAATTGTGTCCCGCCTTGTGAAGTGGGTGGCAGTCGCCTATGAGGACTACCTGGTACGTAGTGGGAAGGAGGGAGAGAGCTGCTTTCACTGTGAGCCTCCACATGTGCGGCTTGGATAACACACATTCACACACACGGTCTCTGGGGCACACATGCATGTTCACACCCCAATGAGTGACTGCTTTCCTCTCTCTCCTGGTTCTGTTGCAGGATCTGCCTTATACCCGGGACATTGTGGAGGCTGGGCTGGCAGAGGACACACACCTGTACTACCTGGCACTCATCGAGAGAGGGACAGGTAAAGTTGTCTTCCATTCCTTCCCCCACTGGCTGTTTGCTCAGGGCTTTGGTGGGAGAGCAGAGCCATGGAGATGGGGCCCTTCTGTGAGGAGCCCGAGATGGGTGAAAGAAAGCCAAGGAGGGGCCTTGAGGTGCTGCTGCTTTTGTGTGGTCCCCCAGCCTAGCCCTGGTATCACTGCTTCTGGGTAGCGGCAGGTTCAGACTCTTGAGAGCGCCTCTCTGATCCCCACTGCCTTGGGAGGCCTCTGCTCGTGCTTCTCTTGCTTCCTAGATTCCCCTGACTTGTGCCCGCTCCTGGTGCTGTAGCTGGGGATACCGCATCCCAGGGATCAGGGTGGCCAGTGATCCAGAGTCCTTGTTGGAGCGTGGCTTCTCCATGAGGTGCCCCTCCATGGGGGATGAGCTGGGTCGTGCTGCCCAAATACTCCCCCAGCTTCCCATGGGTTTGGGGGTAACTCAGACACAGGATGTGAGCATCAGCTGACTGGCCAGGTGTTTTTCTTTGTCACGTGGTTTGTTTTTCTCCTCTCTGTCTTTCCAGCCAAGCTTCAGGCAGCTGTGGTGCTGAACCCAGGCTATTCCTCCATCCCACCCATTTTCCGACTTTTTCTGAACTGGAAAGGAGAGAAGACCAGCAGTAATGATGATAACATCCGGGTGAGGGACGGCCGGTGCGGTGCTGGCTCTGCGGGGGGAAGATTGACTCACCAGGGAGCGCTCCAGTTACCCAGCAGCCGCCCACCTTACTCTAGATAGCGTCACCTCCGCTGGGGGAGTGGGACCTCAGAGGCCTCCAAGCACAGCTTCATTGTTAGCCTTCAGGCTTGGCTGCCAGAGTCTTTGAGACCCACAGCCGGCTGCCCTCAGGCCTGATCCAGCCCCCTGACTGTGGGATCAGAGAGAATCTGGGCCCATGGAGATAGACCAGGGAAGGTCTGCCAGCTGCTGTCACAGCACTGGGCAAGGAAAAAGAGGGAGGACTCCAGGCCTTGGCCCATGGAGACCTGAATGACCATGTTGTGGAGGGCAGGAATGAGGGGAATTGGCTGCTTTGGGGAACATTGGGTTTCCTGGGCCAAGCTTAGGCATTGGGGTGGAGATGCACTCATTGGTGACAAGGCATCTTGTATCTGTCACAGGCCATGGAGAGTGAGGTCAGCGTGTGCCACCGGGAGCTTTATGGCCCCAAGCCTGGCCACCAGCTCCTGACCAATCAGCTGCAGCGCTTGTGCGTCATGCTCGATGTCTACCTGGAGACGGAGAGCCACGACACCAGTGTGGAAGGGCCCAAGGAATTTCCCCAGGAGAAAATGTGTCTCCGACTGGTCAGGTGAGCAGGCTGGGCTTTGCGGGGGCCGGGCCTGGTGGGAATGACCATCACCAAAGGCCACCTCAGCAGTTAGAGAGGAGGCCGGCTTTCCAACTGAGCCTGAAAATGTGACAGGATTGCCAGTGAGCAAAGCAGATTCCAAAGGCACTCAGCACAAGTCCAGGGATGTGCCTCTGCCTGGCATCAAAGGGCATCCAGTCCACTCTCCTCATCCTCAGGTGAGGGTCCATTTTATCAGGAGCCTCTTCCTCCATCTCGTGGCTTCTGCCCCTGGGCTTCCTGAGTGACTGGGCCTACAGCAAGGCAGGAGGTTATTTTTCATCTTTGGTGTTAGGTCCTTTCCACAGACCGCTCTTTTTTTTCCTAAAGAGTAGATTTCAAATCCTTTGAGATGAATTTTCAGTATTTTCTTTATCTCTTTGGTACAGAAACAGGCAGGAGCAGTAATAAGGAAGGAGAAGCTTAGAAACCTATTTCTATCCACTCATTGATTGTTGTATAGCTGCCTTCTTCCCTGACATGTCCTAAGGGAGGAAATCCTGGCCACCTCCACCCCACCCCCCGATCCACAGATAGGAAATGCTCAGCAAAAATCCGCCTCCTGGCTGACATCTTTGAAAAGGACCCATCGGTGTCTGGCTCTGTCAGGTTGAGGAAAAGGGTTCTCTCCTACCAGATTGCTTGGTTCCCCCAATGAATCCCTGGATGTTTTCTTCCCTTCTTCCCTCCCTCCAACTTTCTATCTCTTTCCCCTCACTCCCCATCCTTCCCCCCGCCTTTCTCTTTGTCCCTCCCTCCCTCTACTTCCTTTCTCCTCTCAGCCCTTCCTACCTCACTCATAGCCTGTCTTCATAGTCCTAGCTGGTGCCCAGAATGGATTTATTTTACATGTTCTCTGAAGGACCACTTCTTTTAGCAGAACATCTGTCCTCCAAATTGAGCATTTCTGGCAAGGGAGGCTTCCTGGCTGGCTGACTTAGACCTAGTGAACCAGGGGCTGAGAGGGCATGAAAGCACCTGGAGGATCAGATTTCTGTCTCAAATCTCCTGCAAACGGGATTGTTGCTGAAAGCTGGAATTGGAGCTATGGACCAGTGAGGGGCAGGCGCAAAGCTGAGTCAGGAGACTTGGGTCTTGGTTCTGGTTCTGCCCCAAATAGCCCCTGACTTTGGGCAAATCACTGGCCTTAATTGTCCACAATCCTGAAGTGAGAAAATTAGACCAGCTGCCTCAAAGGTCTTTCTTAGCTCTAAAATTCCATCATCTTCATATTCACATATTCTATCATATGCATATCACTTCTGTGCCTGTAGCAGTGAAGGGGCCTTGTAGGCTCACTGAGGCAGGCCCCCATCTTCATCAGAAGGTGAAAGGGCCCTCAGATTTAAGTCTAGGTCCGGAATATCTTAACTTTGCACCCTAAAGAGGAAAGTGACTGGCAAAGTTCAGAGAGCCGGCCACAGCCTCCTGTGCTGTGCCCAGTGCCTTTGGCACTGCCAGATGAGCACTCAAAGCATGTGTGTGCCTCTTTCCCTAGGGGTCCCAGTCGGATGAAGCCGTTCAAGTACAACCATCCACAGGGATTCTTCAGTCATCGTTGACTGCCAGACTGCCTTTCGTCCATCCATCTGTCCGTCCATCACCTGGCAAGCTTCCAGCAGTGGGTGGGCACGAGGCTTCCACACCATGAGTGTGACTTGTGTGCTTCTGCAGATCATCTGAAGTCAATTTTGTATTTTTAACATATTAAATATGTCCCTGGGTGAAGTGAGCTCAGTCCTCTGCGTGTTTGCGTGAAGGATTTTGTCCTTGGCAGTGGGAGTGGGGTGTAGATAGGCCTTTGATTTGCTTCCTGCCTAACCAAGCTGGGGGTTGGGGGTGCTGCTGTGTCATGCTGGGCGGGTCACTTCCATTGCTTCATCTATCACATCCACCCATCACTCTGGTTATGTGGCTTATAAAATACTGTGTTTGGTCTCTCTCAATGAAGCCTCTCAGATTCTGGTTGGTAAGGAATCCTCTCATGTTTGCCCAAGAGACAACCACCCCACCTTCATTCACCGTCTCTCCTTCCTTGGTCTGGCAGACTTCTACTTAATTCCACAATCAGACTCTCCTTTCTTTCTGCCTTTGCTGCGATTTGATCAGGATTGTGGCTTGTAAGTCTCTTCCCTTCAGAGGTGATTCTGCATGATGGAAGGGCCCCCTTTCCTCAGGAGCAGCCTCTGCCCCCTTGTCCTTAGTTTCTCCCCAGCCCATTTGACCTCGGCTCTTGAGGCCCCTGCATTTCAGTCATGGCCAGCATCCCTTGCCCAAGCCGCCTGCATCCCCTTGTGGTCTCACTGCTGTGTGTACTGAATAAGATGGAAAGGGAGCCTAAAAATAGCATTTTAATGGAACCTGCACTGCAGCCTTGACTTCTATTCTTGGCTGGAAGACAGGCCACTGACTCAGCAGCCAGAGCGAGAGCGGGATCGGGAGCAGCCCGGGATGGGCGGGAGCTCAGCAAGGAGGCGCTAGTTCCTGGGGGGGCCGGTGGGCTCCTTGCTGCTGCTGCTAGAGAATCCTCCAGAATAGCCCGCCTACTTCATGAGAGCAGAGAGGAAAAGAAAGAAGCAGCTCCCTTTGTGCAGGGGAGCAAGCAGGGGCCAACGTAAGGGTGAGACTTAGAAGAGACCTCAGAAGACATCTGATCAAACCTTCTCTTTTTACAGAAGAGGAAACTGAGGCCCACAGGGCCTGAGTGACTTGCCTGAGGTCACTGAGCTAGTAGCTAAGTAGCACCATTCAGACCCAAGTCTTCTGACTCCAAACCCACTGCACTTTCCCCATCTCTGTGCTGTGTATGTTTCTCCCTATGGATTATTAGGGATTTGTGGAGAGAGGGGCTCCTGGGATAGGAGCGACTAAAGTATCCCCAGTCAGTGATAGGAAAGGACACTCGAGAGCTGGGGCTGAGCCCAGGCACGCTCGGGGCTAGTAATGACCAGAAGCCAAGAGGAGCCTCTGACCCCTTCGCTTAGAGATGAGCAGGCACAGGGAAGCCGCAGGTGCCTCAGGGCTTCCCCTTCCTCTTTCCTCCACCTCATTACATGGATTCTTGGTTTCTCCCCTGGCCTTCCAGGTCTCTCTCTCGGCTAATTCATGGCCATTTCCCAAAGATGCTGAGAAAAAGAAACACCTGCAGCTTCCCGCAGTTCATGGCTGCCCCTTACCAGATGTCACATTTTAATAGCATGGATCCCAAACCTTCTTATGGAGTAGGACCAGAACTGAATTGGAACCCTTTGTATTTTAACATTGCCCCTTATCTTGACAAGATCTTTGTGTTTCCCCAGTGGAATTTTCCTTGTGAAAAAGAAAAACCAGGTGGTAGGATTAAGTCTAAAAGCATAAGCAACATTCTGTCCATAGGCCCCCACCTTTATACCAAGAGGAGTGGGGACCAAGATAAGTCACCTCGTTTAATCGGAGTTAGCTGCCTTTCAGCTTTGTTTTTCTTTACATTAGTATATTGTGTATATATTCTTCTTGGTTCTGCTGTTTTCATTCTGCCTCAGTTTAGTCTTCCCGTGCTTCTGAATTCTTGGTAATTCATGTTCCTTATAGAACAGTAATACTCCACTATTTTTACATAAGAGTTTGTTTGGCCGTGCCCGCTTTGATGGTGTGTGCATGCGCGTGTGCGCATGCGCATGCTCTCTCTGTCTCTCTCTGCGTTTCCAGTTCATCATTACCACAAAAAGCATGGCTATGAATATGTTGGTATAGATGATGTTATGTGATTGATATCTTACCTTTGGGGGGGGGGGTTGTCCCCAGATCAAAGGACATGAACAGCTCATTCTTGCCCAATACCAAACTGATTTCTAGAATGGCTGGATCCATCCATCATCCCACCACCAGTAGATTAGTATCTGTCTTCATAGATCACCCAGGAATTCACTGTTGCCCTTGGTGGTTCTCCTGAAGGTGCCATATTCCTGTCATCCATTGTAGTTAATATCTCTTTTCATTCTTTGGGTGTGAGATAAAACCTCTGGTGAACTTGTGGAGCATTACTTAATTGAGGCATCGAGTCGTTTCCTCTTGTGAAAGGGCAGGTTTGGACTTACTGACCTCTACATTTCCTTTTGGTTCCCCATCCCTGCTCCTTTGTGGTGTCTTTGAAACTGTCCATGTCCTTTGAACACTTACCCACTGGGGAATGGCTCCTAGTCACCTCTCTTTGTATCAATTCCTCTATGGTTTGAATGTCGGACTTTTCTTAGAGTTATTTGGTGCGTAGATATTCTCCCCCACTTGGCTTTACTTGTGTTTTGAACGATTGGTCTTGGACTTTCCCCCTTGAATATTCTGTATCTCTACTCCCACCTCCCCAGCTTGTTCTGTTTAAGCTGCCTATGTGCTCTTTTTGACATGCTGTCAATAAAAAGAGAATCCAATGGCTCCCATTGCCTGATATTTATTCGAGTGAGGATGTAGAGGAGAGGTCGGCCCTGCCGGGCCCTGGGAGGCAAAGCTGTGCACACACTGACAGGTTCTGGCCCTGGCCCTGGCCCTGCCATGAATGCTGCTTTGCTTCAAAGGGCCCCCCAGTCAGTCAAGGGCAGTGACTCTGGGTCACCTACCTTACCTTGTATAATTAGCCTTACACTTTTCAAAACCCTTTCCCACTCCTTTTATTTGATTGTTACACCCGTGGAGATCCTGGTTCTACTGCTAGCTTTGCCACGAATTAGCTAACTGTGTGACCTGGAGTGGGTCACTTGGCCTAGGTTCAGGCATTGCTACAACAGGGATGTTGGACAAGATAGGCATCCTGTGGTTGGCCAGAGAAGGTGAGGGTCACCATGCATGAGCTGAGCCCATGAAAATGGGGATAAAATTAAGTGCCTTTCCAGTGCTCAAAAACCTAGGACTTGCACAGGAGTTGGGGTGGTTAAACGGAGTCAGGAAAAACTCCATCAGATGAGCAGGAGGGGCACCCTTAGTTGTATCTCTGCTTCCCAGAGCTGAGCCAGAAGGAGGGTGCTTCTGTTCTCTTCCCCTCCTCCCATAGGTGGCCAACAGAGCTGAGGAAGGACCTCGGAGATCCTGTAGTTGTACACTGAAGCCCAGAGAGTGTAACGCCCAAAGCCACACAACAAGTTCAGGCTAGAGTTGGGATTGGAGTCCCTGGTCGTCAAGGTGCCAGCCAGGCCTGTTGCCTCTCACTAGTCACTGTGGAATGGAACCAGCCATGAGGCATGGGTACTTTTGCTCTAAACTTGGTCTTAGTGATGACCTTGGCTAGGTAAGCCCACCTTTTCTGCAGGGGTTCACTGTGTTTGAAACCTCAAAAGAAGCCTCCCTGGAGCCCCCTGAGTTAAGGGACACCATGGAAAGTACATGTTAGTGGGAAGGACAGATGGACATTTCAAATTCAGATAAGTCAGCCACTGAGCTTTGCCGCAGAGCTCCAGAGCTTCCTCTGGGTCAGCGCAATGCAAAATTTGAAATCCTTGCCCTGCCTCCCATAATGACTATGGCCTTCCATCTTGATAACGTGTTGTAGTTTATTGGGCATTTTCCTATCCTTCATCTGAGAGGCACAATGGTGTAGTAGTGGGTAGAGACCTGGGCTCAGTAAGAATCCCCTCCATGCCACCCCTAGCTCCAGCCTTCACCTGGAAACATCTCACGAGGAAGCAACTGAGATTCTGAAACTCTGGTTGTATAACTCAAGCTCTGTGAGGGAATGTCAGACTAAGAGCTAAGTACTTGAGTAAGCAGATGTGCTCATGGAAGACTTGTGAGGTTGGACTTGACAGAGCAAGGTTGGGGAAGAGGCCACCATCAGTCCACTGCCGCCTAGGCTCCCCAAGACAAGGCCAGGCCCTGAGACCTTGGTCCCTGGCTACCTGTAACAATCAGAAATAACATTATTTTGTAGTCAGGTAGGATTGGCAGTACCCCGGCCAATCTGACCATTGGAAGGGAAGAGGGTAACCCAAGGAGGCTGCTGAGTTCAAATCCCAGCTGCAACATTTACAAACAGGATGATCCTGAGAAAGCCTCTTGACCTCTCTTTGCCTTCTGTGGAGAAGGAAGAGATTGTTAGGGGCCCCTTCTAACTCTGAACTAAGTTTTACTTGGTCTAAGCAACCCCCAACTTAGAAACCAACCGTATCATAGACATTTCTGAGCTGGAAGTTCTTAACATCAGGATTTATTCTGGGCATCTAAGACTATTAGCAACTTGTGTCTGACACTTCTACAAGACACTGTTCTCATAGCCATTCTACTGGGTAGATAATGTAACCATTTTGCAGGATGGGAACCTGAGGCCCAGAATGGTTCTAGGCTTGGAGCTGACCCCAGAGGTCATCTAGTCCCAAGCCCCTCGTCTTACAGATGAGGAAATGGGCCCAGAGAGACTTGGGTGACTTAGCCAAGGTCACCCAACAAGGAAGTGACAGAATTGGGATTTGAACTCGGGTTCTCCGACTCCAAAATCCTTTGCATTTTCCACTGTGCTGCACCCATGATCACCGGACCAGGAATCACAGAATCATTTGATTTGGGAATTGGAAGGAACCTCAGAGGCCAAGTCTAGTCCTGACCAAAAGTCCCTCCACAACATCTCTGACCCATGGTCCTCTAGCCTTTGCTATAAAACCTCATGTGAGACGGAACTGGCAAACTCTGTTAATTGAGGTTTGCTTTTCTCACTTTATTTTTCTTGCTTTTTTAAAAAAAATATATGGCTAATATGGAAATGTGTTTTGCACGATTCCACATTTATAATTGATATATTGCTTGCCTTCTCAGTGGGAGTGGAAGGGAGGGAGAGAACTTGGAACTCAAAATTTAAAAAGAAAAGAACATTAAAAATAAATAAAATAAAAATCAAACGAAGATCTCACGTGTGGCGGAGCCCTCTTCCCATTCCATCTTGGGACAGGTTTAAGTGCTAGGGCTTTTTCCTAGAGCAAGCCTGAATTTTCCCCCTGACATCTTCTACCCAGTTATTTCAGCTTCTCCCCTCTGGGGCCAAGCAAGGCTAATCTTTCTTCCACATGACATCCTTTCAGATACTTGAAGATGGCTCTCATGTCCTCCTTAATTATCAAATTGGATTTCAAAGTCTGTTCTCCGTTCTCCCAGCCCAGGCCCTCTCCACCATCTGAGTCATTACCGGGTTTCTTTAGATGCCCGGGAGGGCTGCCTTGACATGCTGCCAAGTGGCATAAGCCTGGGGTGGGAGCCTGTGTAGCTTCCCTCCCAAGCTACTGGAAACTGCTCCGCTGTCCCTGGCACAGATCTAGAGCCATTCGAAAATTGATTCCTATTACTTACAAGCAAGAACAGTTAACATCTTTTTCCAGCTGCAGTCACTGAGAACATTGTTCCCTGCTCCAGCTCAGGCAGTATTGATCATGGCTGAGAGTAAACCCTACATGCATTTGCCTTTCGATTTGGTGAATATATATGGCAAAAGTGACCAAAAAAAAAGAAAAGAAAAAATGACGGTTCCTGACCTCATAGATGTTATATTCTCCAGGAGGTGCAGAACATGATGTACCCAGAGGAGTAAAATACAAGCTGAGGGCAGAGAAGAAATCCAGACAAAGCATTCTAGGAAAATCTGAGAACCTCCAGTAGCATTTGCTATTCCCTCCTCCAGCTCATTTGACAGATGAGGAAACTGAGGCAAACAGGGTGAGGTGACTTGGCCAGGGTCATAGCTAGGAAGTGTGTGAGACTGGATTTGAACTCAGGTCTTCTGGACTCCAGGCCCACTTCTCCACCTCTCAGCCTACAACACTGACTGTTGCACATACGTCATACTAAGAAGTAAAAGGTGGATGATGGCTTTGTCTTGAGAATGTTCCAGTTTGTCTGTGTCCTCACAGAGCTGGACGCAACCTTGGCCATCATTTAGCCCCATCCCCCAAGGAGGGAAATGAATGATTTATTTTTTTTAATATTTAATTTTTTTATTTTTGGTTTACAACACTCACTTCCACACGTTTTTGAGTTCCAAATTTTCTTCCCCTCCCTCCCCTCCCCCTCCCCCCAAGACGGCATGCAGTCTCATTTAGGTTCTACATATACCTTCACAGTAAACATATTTACACAATAGTCAAGTCGTAAAGAAGAATCATGATCAATGGAGTGATTCATGAGAAAGAAAAAACCAAAAAGAAGATATTAAAAAAAAGAGCAGATAGTTTCCTTCAATCCGCATTCATACTCCATAGTTCTGTATCTGGATGTAGACAGCTCTTTCCGTCATGAGACCTTTGGGGCTGTCTTTGAACCTTGCATTGCTGAGAGGAGTCAAGTCTATCAAAGTTAGTCATCACAGGTACCGTGGGTCTGTAATCGTGTATAATGATCTCCTGGTTCTGCTCCCCTCACTCAGCATCAGTTCGTATAAGTCATTCCAGGTTATAATGAAGTCCATCTGCCCCTCATTTCTTATAGCACAATAGTATTCCATTACATTCATATACAACAATTTATTTAGCCATTCGCCAATTCATGGGCATCCCCTTGATTTCCAATTCTTTGCTGCCACGAAAAGAGGTGCTATAAATACTTTTATACATACTGGTCCCTTTCCCACTTGTCTTATCTCTTTGGGATACAGCCCTAGGAGTGGTATTGGTGGATCAAAGGGTATGCACATTTTTATAGCCCTTTGGACATAGTTCCAAATCACTCTGCAGAATGGCTGGATCAGTTCACAACTCCACCAACAATGTAACAGTGTTCCTATTTTCCCACATCCTCTCCAGCATTTATCATTTTCCTGTTTTGTCATGTTAGTCAATCTGACAGGAGAGACGTGGTACCTAAGAGTTGTTTTGATTTGCATTTCTCTGATCAATAGTGATTTAGAGCATTTTTCATAGGCCTCTAGATACCTTTAATTTCTTCCTCTGAAAACTGCCTGTTCGTATCCTTTGACCATTTCTCAATTGGGGAATGACTTGTATTCTTATAAATTTGGCTCAGTTCCCTGTATATTTTAGATGAGGCCTTTATCAGAGACATTAGTTGTAAAGATTTTCTCCCAATTTTCTGTTTCTCTCCCAGTCTTTGTTGCATTGGCTTTTTTTATACAAAAACTTTTCAGTTTAACATAATCAAAATTATCCATTTTGCATTTTGTAATGCTCTCTATCTCTTGTGTCATGAAATCTTCCCTTTCCCGTAAATCTGACAGGTAAACTATTCCTTGCTGTCCCAAATTGCTTATAGTATCAGCCTGGAAGTGAATGATTTCTTAAAGCATTTACTAAGTGCTTGGAATGTGCTAGGCATTAGAGATGCAGATATCAAAGGAGACAGTCCCTGCCCTCAAGGAGCTTGCCTTCTAGTTGGGGAAGACAAGACAGAGAGCAGAGCGGCAGAAAAAGAGACGGAGAAACCCACCAGGAGGTGGCAGAGGGCCACATGTCCCAGGAGGATGAGAGGCAGAGGCCAAGTGTGATCTGGAGCCAACCAGCCAGTAACCAGAGGGGCAAAGGAGCCAGTGACCAACCCAAGGGCCTCTTCTTTCTGCTTCTTCTTGGTAACTGAAGCCTGACTTCTAGGGGTAACCAAGACCTGGCTTTCTAGTGGAAAGTTCACCAGACTTGAGTGTGGGATTGAGTTCTGGCTGACAGTCACCACTACCTGCATGACCTTGGTCAAGTCACTTCTCATTTCTTCACCAGCATCATCTTAATTAGCCCATATATATTTAAAGGTCCCTCCCAGCCCTGATGTTCCCTGGTCTAAGGCCCCTCCCAGCCCTGACATTCCCTTTTCTAAGGCCCCTCCAGCTGTGACTTCCCTGTTTATTTGGGCCTCACAAGTCTTGACACTGTGGAGGTAGCTAAGTAGGCACCAGTTCCAATCTGAGTTGCTGAGGGAGGTCAGCTGAACTAAGGGGGGAGAACACCATGACCTTTAAGCCTGGGAGTCTTAAGACTCAAGCTTGGCCTCTGGAGAGGTGAGGATATGATGTACCAGAGAGAAAACTAGATGGGGAGTCATGAAACCCAAGCTGTTCTGAGTCTGCCAGTTGACTCATTGATCACCTTGGAAGGGTCATGCCCACACTGGCTCTATTTCTGTCCCCTGAGGGAGGCAGTCCATGCAGTGGAAAGGGCTCTGGATGTGGCGGCAGAGGATCCGGGAGACTTTGGGCCAGTCTTTTCCCTCTCTGGCCTTCTGTTTCCTCATCCACAAAATGAGGGGTTGGTCTAGATGGCCATGACAGTCTCTTGTCCCTCTCGATCTCCGATCCTCTGGCTGGGTTTCTGAAGTCCCCTCCTGCCCAAAGGGTACACAGTTCTGTCATTGGTACCTGTTCTTCCCAAGAGCTCATACAATGCTCCTTCATGGGCTGACCCAGGTAAAAGGAAGAAAGAGTTCCCTTCGTTTCGAGTTTCACTAAGACAGGCTCCCAGCCATATCTATGGCCACCATCTCCCCTCTCACTTCAGGAGGCAAGACTCAATTAAACTGAACATTCAATACCAGGCAAAGCACCTTGCTTTGAATTAAATGAAATAATCTCCGCCCCCAAAGAGCTTACATTCCACTGGGAGAATTCAACATGGACACAAAGAAATAGAAGAGAGAACCTCCCCTGGCCCTGTGCCTTTGCTGACCAAGCTCTCCAGCCTTCTTGCCATTTTTAAGGCCACACGGATCCACTCTTTTCCTTCCCAGCCAAAGCATGTCCCCTGCGGCTGGCGGACCCTGGTGTCATTACTTCACCTTATCCCAACCACCCAAAGGAGCTGGCAATCTCCTTGTCATCTCCTGGCTCTCTGACCCTTTTCCAACCAGCTCTGTCTCTTCTCGGTGGGGAGAAATGTCTGGCTGATGCTCAGCTCTGCATTGCAGTCAGGCTGCTACAGCCCTCCTGGGTTCCTAGGTCCCTATCATGACTGGCTTTTTAATTTTGCAAAGCTCTTCCTCTTCCAGCCTTAAGCTTGCTCATGCCCGGCTCCCACTGCAACAGCCAAAGGGCAGAGACAATCTGTGCCTTTTGCAGCTGTTTTCTGCAGGACCTGGAAAAAAGCGAGGTTTCTTTACACAAAATCTGTGAACTTGGGATTTTAAAAATACTGTGGTAACTACGTCAATATAACTGGTTTCCTTTGAAATCCTATGCATTTTATTTTATGCATTTTAAAACCTTCTGAGAAGGGGTCCATGAGCTCCATGACACAAAAGGTAAAGAGGCCTCAGTCTAAAGGAAATCTTTTTCCCCCTGGAAAATAAGGAGTTTGAGAACAGTCATCCCTCCATCCATACCTCTGTCCAATGAAGCTCAGCTGTCAGTGCCTGGGTGTCCGTTGTATTCGCCTTTGCAGTTGAGGTCCCTCTCATTCTCTTCTTGGCTTTCATCTACCCCTCCATCCACCCCTCCATCCATCCCTCCATCCACCCCTCCATCTACCCATCCATCCCTCCATCCATTCCTCCATCCCTCCATCTACCCCTCCATCCACCCCTCCATCCATCCCTCCATCCACCTCCAACTACTCCTCCATCCACTCCTCCATCCATCCTTCCATGCACCTCTCTCCATCCATCCCTCTATCCATCCCCCCATCCAATGAAGGTCAGCTCTCACTGCCTGCGGTGTCTGTTGTATTCCTTCTTTCAGTTGAGGTCCCTCTCATCGTCAGCTTGGCTTTCCTCACCAAGTGGAGAAGATTCCTTCTTGTATGTTCACATCATGTGCTCATAGCCCAGCCATTGGAGCAGAAAGACTCAGTTCAAGTTCAAAATGAGGCCTTTTCTGACCCACCCACCTCAAACTACAGTTAATACTCTTTACTTCCCTCTCCAAATACTTTGTTTCTAATTTGTGATTATTTTGTATTTGTTTACCAGAGCACATGTACGTGTTAGAACATAAGGGCAAGGGCCTGTTTCATTTTTTATCTTTATGCCTCCCAGAGACTAGCCCAGCATTTTGTACACAATAGGCACTTATTAATTACTCGTTAAATTGGATGCTGACCCATGACACAGCTGCAATTGAGTGCATAGAGGGCTGGGCCTGAAATCAGAAGGACCTGAGTTCAAGTCTCACCTCAGACACTGACTAGCTGGTGACCCTGGGCAAATCACTTGACCCTGTTTGCCTCAGTTTCCTCATCTGTAAAATGAGCTGGAAAAAAGAGATGACAAACCATTCCAGTATCCTTGCCAAGAAAACCCCAAATGGAGTCACAAAGGGTCAAACGCTATTAAAAGACAACTGAAAACAAAAAGATGACCCAGCACAATGCCCTTATTTTACAGAAATGGAAACTGAGGCCTCGAGACAATGACTCAGCCAAAGTGATGTGGTTAAGTGGAAGAAGATGGGACTACAGGACAGCTTTTCCAAAGCACCCTGGTGTCTTGTGGTATGGTGAAAAGAGCGTCAACTTTACAGACAGAGGTCTTGGATTCAAATCCTGTCTCTGTTGCTTATCCCTCAGTGATCCTTCTCTGGGCTTCAATTTCCTCTATAAGATGAGGGCAGTTAGACTGCCTGGCTTCTGGGATCCCTTCCAGAGCAATCATTCTTCCAGCAGAACTACAGGAAAGGAGAGAAACCACTTCCCCTAATCCACAAGAAGGTCCCTGAGGAGGGGACACCACTGTCCACATTCATCCTTTTCTTATGCAGTTCCTCAGTCTGTTGAAATCTCCTTCCTCAAAGTATCACCTATCCTCGAATATCAAGTGTCATTGAGTGCGACCAAAGATGCCTCAGTGAAGCCCAGCAGCAAGCAGCAAGGCTTCTCTTCCTGTTTTTTTTTCCAGTCTGAAATGTATGGAACCAACAGTCCAGCAGTAACCAGAGTAAACCAGATACAATTCCTGCAATGCATCTCCCAAGGGCAGCTAGGTGGCACAATGGATAGAGTGCTGGGTCTAGAGTCAGGAAGACTCATCTTTCTGAGTTCAAATCGAGCCTCATACATTTACTAGCTGTGTGACCCTGGGCAAGTCACTTAACCCTGTTTGCCTCAGTTTCCTCATCTGTAAAATGAGCTGGAGAAGAAAATGGCAAAGTGCTCCAGGATCCTTGCCAAGCAAACCCCAAAATGGGGTTAAAGAGAGTGAAACAACTTTGTGGCTGAACAACAACAAATTTCCCAAGGGGTTTAGTAATCCTGAAAAAAAGCTTGTTTCCAATAGCTCCCCTCCAGCGAGGACTCCCTAGAACTGGAGTTTGTGTCCCCAAAGCACAAGTCTTCTCTTAGAAACCAAGCACTCTGGCTCAAGGTCCCAGGAGTGGTCATAGTAACCCAGCTGCAAAGAACCTCAGACTCCATCCAATCCGACAGATCCGTCTCTTCTCAGCATCTGCTGCTCTGCCTGGTCTCCATCCTCTGCTCCACCTAGCCTGTGTGCCTCTGTAGCTCCTCAGCAGAGGAACTCACAGGACAGCTACATGGAAATATATGTTGTGGGAAGGGCCTGAGAGTGATAGGGGAGTGAAATTGAACATCATTCATTGGGCTAAGTGAAGAGGAAGGCAAAGAATGGGTGTGAAGTCACAGCCTGTTATGAAGGAATCATCTAGAGCTTCTGTGCAGATTGTCACCTATGTGTGTGTATACGTATACATACACATACACATACACATATACATACACACATACACATGCACATATATATACACATACACATACATACACATTAGATATGTGTACATGTACACACACATATGTACACACACATATACACATATAGTGTGTGTATATCTATATGTATATGTGTATGTGTGTGTATCAGTAAGTCAACAACAACACTGTAGATGGTAATTGTCAAAATGCCTGTGTGGTTCTGTATCACAAGGTATACGAGACTCTCCACATAGAAAGCAGAAGTCAACCATTTATTCAGACACCGAGGACCATATTCCATAACCAAGCGTTCAGCTTCCACAGCCAGTTAACCCACTTCATCATAACAGCAAGGAACCCAAAACACAGTATCACAACATGGAGCTTCGCCATCCCCAAACCTCTCCAACTCCCTGCTGGGGTCTTCCCCAAAACAGTACAGCTAAGTCAGCCTGTTCAGTCCTAACCACCACGAGGGCAGCCATTAGGCGCCATTAGCAGCCATAACTGTACTCTCTCTCTCTCTCTCAGCATTTCCTGTGACATAGCTTCCTTTTCCTGTTAGGAAGCTCCTCCCACCACATGTAACTTAGGCTTCCTGTGATGTAAGCGGGTCACATAGCCTATTAATGGGTGGGAAAGATCTTCAAATCTAAATTGCTACTAAACTTGGTCCCAAGATCTTTCATATCCATTACATAGGGCAATGGGAATTCTGGGATAACTGGTGCCAACAGAACTTTCTACAACAATATAACAGGGATAACACAAGATAAGCGTATAAAACAATGTCATCATTCCCCCTTTGAATAAATGGGGCTCAAAATCTTGGGGTAAGGGGCCCAGATCTCATCCTTCAAAGCTTCTTCCTGCTGAAATTGGACGTAGAACTGTCCCTACCCCAAGAGATTAAGAGAGTCCTATTCAAGAGGTCAGTTCTTTGGCAAGCTGACATCTGGAAGTTGACACCAGGTCCAGGGATGACACATCACAGTCATGGACAGGTCCAGAGGTGACATCTAAACACATCTGAGAATGACATTTGGCTTAAGTGATCAGGCATCTGCAGGTGGATGGTACTAAGTCTGCAGGAAACAAATCTCACAAACAAATTTAATAGACAAAAGCTAAAAAGAAACAAAGAGACTATCATAGCCTCGTTCATGATAGAATACATAAGTCAAAGATATAGTTTCATAACCATTTTCTCCTGGGTAGACTTCTGTTACAGTATTGTCTTTTCCATGTGCTATAATTTCTGCAGCCTTTGGAACATCGTCCAGCTTTAGCTTTACCCATACTTTAGCTCCCAATTCTATTCTATCAGTAGAACCACATCCTTCTCCTCTGATAGGTATTTTGGAAGGAGGGTCAGTTTTCACAAGAGGTATTGTTTCACAAGGAATAATAATCAAGTGAACTATTCTATCATTTTTACACAACTCTATAGGTTCTTCACCCAAATTCTGGAGTGTCAAAATAATTTCTACTTGATAACTAGAATCTATCACTCCAGCCAATACATGTATTCCTTGAGCTGCTAATCCTGGTTTAGGTAATATCCATCCAAAATGATTCTTAGGGATTCTCATACATATCCCAGTAGAGATTTTTTCTTATCTCTTTTCTATCCAACCAAAAGTTCTCTAAACAATGTAAGTCATATCCTGCCAAACCAGGTATTCCTGGATTCGATGGTAGGACATCTTCCCTCACAGTCCAACACTCAATATTTTGGATCTTATGTGTCTGCTGTTTTCTAATTTGCAGATTCGAGGTCATCATTCTGGCTGTACTTCCTCCTAATAGTCTATCATTCAAATTACATAAAGCAGTGAACAAATTATCCTTACAATGTTGATATGAATTATTAGAACTTAACTTTCTTAACTGTTCTTTCAACAATCCATTCATTCTATCAATCCAGATGCTTGTGGATAATGTGGAATATGATATATTCACTCTATATTGTTCAATACACAATATCTCTTCATCTCATTACCTTTGAAATGTTACCCATAGTCACTTTGAATCTGCATTGGGATTCCATGATATAGACTTATAATATCTAAAGTTTTACAGGTGTTTTTCTGGGTTGCATTCTTATTAGGACAAGCCACTAGTATACCTGAATAGGTGTCAACACAAGTACACATAAATTTGCATCCCTTGTCTTGGGGTGGTGGTTCAATATAATCTATCTGTCAAATCTGGGCTGGAACTTTCCCCCTTGCTTTTTCCCTGGTTAGTACCCAAGGAACAGTTGATTCCTTTTCCAATTGACATATATGATATTCCTCTGTTACTTGCTTTAACAATGAATAAGAGATACTAATGCCTCGTTCTTGTGCCCACTGGTGTGTGGCATGGACCCCTAAATGTCCTGCCATTTGGTGGACCCATTTTGCTAGTACTGGACCATCAGTTGGTGTAGGAGTAGGGACAGTATGTTCAGTAGCAATCTTTGCGAGTCAATCAGTGTGTGCATTGTACTCACATTCTGGCATAGTGAGGAGCATGTAAGCATCTACATGAAAAACTGAAAAATTAGTAACCAAAGATGTCCTATATATCTTCCCATAGTTCTTTGCCCCAAACTTCTTTACCATAAATTTCCCAATTTTGATTTTTCCACATTGGCATCCATGTAGCTAACCCATTAGCTACTGCCCATGAATCAGTGAATATATGACACTGTCCTCCTTTCTCTGTTTTGATAGCTTGATGTACTGCCATAAGTTCAGCATATTGACTATTTCCACCTATCCCAGTACTTTCCAAAGTTCTCTTAGTACATGGATTATAGGCTACTGCTTTCCAATGTCTTTTATGTCCCAAATATTTTGCTGTCCCGTCAGTAAACCATGCATGTTTCTTCTGTTCTTCAGTCAGTCCATCACATCCATCATTCCATTTTACCAAGAATCATACCAACTGTTCCCTTGGTTCAAGGTTTTTTCATTTCTATCAATGCTTGTGATGGATTCATATAGAACAGAAACTCCACTTTTGCCTGTTTTCGATCTATTCTGAATATACCATTTCCATTTAATTCATGTCCAATTCTGTGTGATGCTGGGGTACCCATTACCCAAGTCATAATTGGGAATCCAGGCCTTAATATCACTTCATGGCCCAGAGTCAGTTGTTCAGCCTCTATCAAAGCCCAATATGCAGCTAACAACTGCTTTTCAAAAGGTATATATTGTAATCCAAATGAAGGTAGTTTCCTTGACCAAAATCCTAAGGGTACATTTTGGCTTTGTTGTTTCTGCCATAAACTCCAATTCACATAGTCATCCTGTACAGTAACTTGTAATTCCACTGGTCCACTTTGCACAGGCCATAAATCCAGAGCTAATTGTATAGCAGCTTTGGCTTCTTCAAAAGCTGTACTCCGTTCAAGCCCCCAATCAAATTCATACTTTTTCCTGGTAACTTTATATAAGGGTTTCAAAATCTGCCCAAGATGTGGAATGTGGTGCCTCCTGTGCCTGCAGTGGCATGAATATATGATGAAGTAATTGACACAAAAAGACAAAGACATGAGGCTAGGCGAGTCATATAGTTGAGCTATAGACTGATTTTAGTGGAGTTACTGACAGTATTTTATATAGGTTAATTGCTGAGTCATCCAGACTCCAAAGAAGAGTACAATAAAGCATTGGTTAAGTTTTTTATCTCCCTGTTCCTAGGAGTGAGACACTATTTTTCCTCAAGGCTATCCAAATTGAAACATTTACGCTCTCTCGCATATAGATAACCAGACTGAAACATTTCTGTCATCTCCCATGTGGGTAATCAGCTACAAAGGCGGATTTTCTTTGCCAAGTCTTCTTATCCTAAAACTGGCCTTGCCGTGAATAGACCCATTCTCAATTGACCCTGCCTTGCAGAGGTCTAAGAGGCCTAAACAGGATATAGCTGGCTCCCCACAGCCTCCAATACCCAAACAGTCCTATGAACTTTTGGGCCTCCTTCTTATTGGTGGGGATAGGAAAATCTTGAATCTTCCGTTGAGCTTGTGGGAGAATTTCTCACAGTCCTTTATTCCATCGTATACCCAAAAATTTCACAGTTTGAGCTGGTCCTTCAATCTTTGCAGGGTTAATTTCCCATCCTTTGCTTTTCATATGCTTAATTAAAAATATCAAACTCTTCTCAATTGCTTTTACATTTTCTCCCTGTATCATAATATCATCTATGTAGTGGGTAAGCTGTACACCAGGTAACTTTAATTCATCCAAATGTTCAGCCACAATCCTATGACAAATAGTTTGGCTATGCAGATATCCTTGTAACAATCAGGTAAAAGTATTTTGTCGGCCCCTCCACGTGAAAGCAAACTGGTACCATTGTTTGGAGTCTATTGGGATCATAAAGAAAGCAGTGGCCAAATCAATAACTGCATTTGAAGTCCCATCCTATTTCTGGATCCTTTCTATTAAGGGAACAGTATCTGGAACAGCAACATACAAGCGTGGGGTCACTTTATTCAATTGTCCATAATCCACTGTCATTCTCCACATTCCATCTGACTTTTGTACTGGTCATACAGGATTATTACATTGAGTGGTTGTAGGGACTAACATACCTGCTTCAACATATTCCTTTATAGTATTAGCAATTTTGTCTTGCCCACCTGGCACACGATACTGCTTTAAAGTAACTACTTTTGAAGTTTCAGGTAAAGTGATTGGGACCATCTTCACTTTTCCCACTAAAACTGTATTAATTCCTATCTTCCTTACTGCAAATTGATATCTCCCCTCAGGCACATTCAGATTCACACCTTTCAATATATCTGTTCCAGTGATGTATTCAGGAATGGGTATGATGACCACGGCATATTCTTTCCAAGACAATTGTCCAATCTTCATCATCAGTTTAACTTGTCTGGCTGATATTTCAGCCACTCCTAGTCCTATGATGGTAATAGGTTGTTTCATGTTTAAATTTGTCAGGGTTTCCATAAATCAAGCTGGCCTCTGCCCCAGTGTCTATCAATGCCCTAGTTATAGTATTTGATCCATTTTTTCCAATATATAATCAGATTAATATGGGGTCTGTAATCCTGTCTGTGTGTTTCTTTAATATGAGCTGGGGCTCAGCCTATTCCCTAGTCTCCTTGAAGGTGTGACCCACTTGGATACAACGGTTCAAGATGTGTAGGATTTGTAGGGGCAGTTCTTACTTCTCTATTCCTTTTGCTATTAAGCCCCTTATCTCAGTACATTTTGTATAGTTCATCAGTTGTAATACCATCTATTTTTCTAAAATCTACCCCTACTTTCAATAGAGCAGTAAACATTTCTTTCCTTGTCATTCTTTTCCGATGTTGAAACTGTTGGTTTTGTACCCTTCTCCCCTGAGGGAGTTTATTATTTCCCCAGTCTCCTAAGTCACTTAACTGTGAAATCTTATCCAGCACCTTTGAAAGAGGGTTCCCTACTTCTGCAATCAGCAAAGTCAGAATCACATGTTTATAAGTGGGGGCAGGGTACCATCTTAACAATCAAATTCCTATGAGAGGCTCCCAAGGGAGTTTCATAATAAACTTCAACATTCCCTAACATAATAACAGTCTTCATTAACTCCTTCTTTAACTTTCTCGTACAGTCCCTAATTTAGAATACCAGGGTCTATCTGCAGTAGGCCACATAGTATCAGCAGGATATTCCTCTTTACAGCCTACCACAGCCAAAGCCAACAAATTGGTTGTTTGGTTACCTCTTTGCAAATTATAATCCCTAAAAGCTTGCTGTACAAAAGAATTCTGATTAATACTTATGAATCTTGTACAATCCATAGAATCTACAGACACTCCTGTGGCCTCTTCATCACTGATTCTCACCATCCAAGATATTACAGTTCTCCCATTCTCTGGGTGAACCTACTCAAGATGTCTGTGATTTCCTGCTTTGTAAAATCTTCCAAAATCTCCCTGAACTCAGTATTATGACCCTGCATTTCTTGACTCCTTCGCTGTATGGGACACATTTCTTTTTGAGAAATCTGGTGCGATACAGTAACACTCTTTGGCTCAGAAGTAGCATCATGCCACAAAGTATCACCTCTTGCCTGAGGTTCTGACATTGTGTCCTCCTGTCTAGATTCTTTCCCCCATTGCCATGATAAGCCAACTGACTTCTAGACTCGACCTCAGCTGAACTGAGGTGCACTCTCGACCTGCTTGGCTCCCTCTGCCTTGTAGCTGAATTTACAACAAGGCTTGTAGGTTCCTGTTGTTCTACCACCTGAGGGTCTCCATCTTGCTGTGGTATAGAAGAAGCACTTTCACTTGAATTATCAGACCTTTCAACAACTGTCTGAGTATGAGCTCTCTCTAGTAATAGTCTGTCTCTGTTTTCACATACCATACAATAGACTGTGAGTAAAATCCAGCCTCTTCTAGAGGTCTCTGTTGGTACTTCTGTTCCTGGCTCAACAGGAACCTCTCTGAGACATAGCTCCAAATGTCTAGGTCCTTCCCTCTGTAGCCTCTGCTTCACAGAGACCGGTGCCTTTAGACCATTCCCTTGCTAGGGAGCAATAAGTTATAACCTCCCATCCTGGGACAACCATTTTTTCCTCTAAAGGCCTTCTGCCTCTAAATAGAGGTCTTATACCTGGCAATCCCATCCTATTCACCACCAAACAATGTATCAGTAAGGCAGTAATAACAACGTAGACGATAATTGTCAAAATGCCTACGTGGTTCTGTATGGCAAGGTAAGCGAGACTCTCCACACGGAAGGCAGAAGAGGTAAACCGTTCATTCAGATACCAGAGAACCAGATCCCATAACCAAATGTTCAGCTCCCACAGCCAGTTATCTCACTTCATCATAATGGCAAGGAACTCAAAACATGATGTCACAACATGGAGCCTTGCCATCCCCAAACCTCTCCAACTCCCTGCTGGGGTCTTCCCCAAAACAAACTCACAGTACAGCTAAGTCATAGCCTGTTCAGTTCTAACCACCATGAGGACAGCCATTAGCAGCCATAACTGCTCTCTCTCTCTCTCTCTCTCTCTCTCTCAGCATTTCCTGTGACATAACTTCCTTTTCCTGTCAGGAAGTTCCTCCCACCACATGTAACTTAGGCTTCCTATAACTTAAGCAGGTCACATGGCCTATTATTGGGTGGGAAAGATCTTCAAATCTAAATTGCTACTACAGTGTGTGTGTGTGTGTGTGTATATATATATACATACATACATACACACATTATATGTGTGTATATATTATACACATATATATTATATGTGTATATATGTATGTATACACACATACACACGTATGTGTATACATGTGTAGTATGTGTGTATATGTATATATGTGTGTATACATACATACATATATAGTATGTACGTACGTGTGTATACATACATACATATATAGTATGTATGTATGTATGTATTACCAGAGCAGGGAAAAATGGCTCAGTCATATAGCAAGCAGGAAGAGAGGTGATATACATGTTCCATGGGCATCTGTACAATATCAAGAGAACTTGAGAAGTGTGTGCAGCATGCCTTTGGGGCAAATTTGTGGAAGGATATGAATGACAGTTGCCAAGGGTGCAGAGGCATGGTTGGGTTGTGATCCACCTTCCTGGACAGTCAGTCAGCAAGTATTTATTGAGTACCTAGTATATGCCAGGCACTGTGCTAAGCCCTGGGAATATAAAGAAAGTCAAAAGACAGACCCTGTCCCAAAGGAGCTCACCATCTAATAGGGGAAGACAAGAAGCAAACAAGTATGTACGAACATGCTATAGAAAGGATAAATAGGAAACAATTGACACAAGGAAGGCACTAAAATTCAGGGGGTTTGGAAAGGACAGAAAACCTATGTCAGTGATATCACAAACTCCTCAGAGTAGAGTGGAAAGAGTGCTTGGATTTGGGGTGATAAGACCTGGATTTTGATCCTGGCTCTCTCCTTCCCTGCCTGTGTGATTTGTGAGAGGTCATGAGCTCCCTCTGCCTTCTGGGAAGGATCCAAGCAGAAGCTGAATGACCACTTGTTGGGTAGGTAACCCCTGTCCAAAAGCCCTTTGGTGTGAAACTGTCTTCTTATGGGTGGAAATGAATGCCCTGCTTTGTGTGAGAGTCAGGGTCAGAGGAAGAGAGCTCGAGCTTCCTTCAGTCCTCTTTGGGACTCTTTAAGAATAGTTTTCTTGGGGCAGCTAGGTGGTGCAGTGACCTGAGTTCAAATCCGGCATTAGGCACTTGACACACTTACTAGCTGTGTGACCTTGGGAAAATCACTCAACCCTGCCTTCCCCCTCTGCAAGAAAAAAAAAGAATAGTCTTCTTCAGGCTCTTCAAGTGGGGAGTTGTTTTGGGTGCGTCTGGCTTCCAGCTTCAAGAGAGAAGATGGAAGAAGTCAACCCCACTTCAGGTTGCTGAAGGAAAAGATTCTGGGCAAGCATGAGAGGAACAGTCAGTCTCCATTGTGTCCCTATTCCAAGCTAGCTACAGAAGAGACTTCAGGGAGTTTCCCCTTGAGTGAGAACCAGGACTTTCCTAGTTGAGCTGAGTCCTCTTGCTCTCCTAGTGAGAACGCCGTCACTCGGTATTATCCAGCATAGTCTCCTGTGTATACTTTCTCTGATTTTTTTGTTTTGCAACCAATGTGGATAAATGGGTTTTCTTTGCTATTCGCTATGTGTGTTTGTCATGGAACTGGTATTTCATGGGGAAAGGGTCAACCCTCAGATATAAAACTTAGAATCCTCCTTCCCCCAAATGACAAAGTGTTCAGAAGTTAGATTGAACAATCTTTGAAGGAGCAGGAAGGTATGCTTCCAGCCCAGTACCCCATCTCTCTGAGGAGAGGTGGCCTCAACCTCCTGCTTCCTCTCCTGGTGGACATGAAAGTGTCCCTTGGAGAAAGGTAGGGGGAGAAGAGGCTGGAGATGTCTATTCTCCCTCCCTTTGAGCCTCAAAACACTTGGGACTCCTCTAGGAATGTCCTAGTGAGATTCCATTTGTGTATCGCTTAGACTCAATGCCCTCTGAGCCCAGATTCTGTGATTCTGTGAGTCTGGGCTCATTACCTCAGTTTTTTTTATCTATAATATGGGGATGATCATACACATATCATTCCTACCTCTAGGTGTGTGAAAAGTACTTTGTGAACCTTAAAGCCTTAAATAAATGAGTTCTATTAGCACATTAAATCCACATACACTTTAAGCTCTAACTTGTATGTATCATCAATGGCTTTTGTAAGCAAATTTACTCAAACTCTAGGACAGCCATATTCCTCGACTGTACCCTGGGTATTCTTATTTAAAGTCTGTCACAAGTGGAAAAATATCTAACAAAAACCAAAAGGGGAGGCAGGTCTTGGGGCATACAGGTTCAAAGCACATCCGTTGGAAAGAAAATTCCATTTATTCTGCCTGAAATGTTTGTGTTTCCCGTCAGGAGTATCACTTTCCTTCCATACTTCAAAGATCTTTGATTCTGTTTGCTTGGGTCCCAATATGACAGTAGCCCCTCAGCCATGTGCCAAGTCATCACAATGGGGTAGGAGTAGGTATAGTGGGTCAGGACTATAAGCCGTGCTGCTGTGGGAGGCTGAGGCTGCTGGGATGCTTGACCTCAGGAGTTCTGAGCTTCGATAAAGATGAACCAATCAGGTGTGTGCACAAGGTCTGGCACTAACAGAGTAAGCCCCAGGAGTGGAGGGCCACCAGGATGCCCAAAGAGGGCTTTTGGACAGGAGTTACCTACCCAACAAGTAGTCATTCAGCTTCTGCTTGGATCCTTCCCAGAAGTGGAGCAGATTAAAGCTTCCTGTCCCAATCAGTATTAGGATCAGGCATGAGAGTAGCCAAAGCACTTTCAGCCTGGGTGAGATGGGGAGTCTCCATCTCGAGAACAAGAAAAGGGATGAAGATCATGGCATTTGGAGCAAGAAGGGGCCTCAGAGGCCACTTAGTCCAATCTCATGTTACAAAGGATATTGAATCCCCAAGAGACGAGGCAGCTTGCCGAGGGTACCCGAAGCAGGAAGAGGCAGAGCTGGGATTCTGCCCCCTACCTTTCCAAAGCTTGGCACAGTCCAGTTGAATGGCCACTAGTGAGCACCTGAGTCTAATTCATTGGCATTAGCCCCCCACCCCCACTCTTAGAGCTGAATGAGCAATCCATAGTCACCAACTAAGAAGCTTCCTCTTTCCTATAGCAAAAAAACCAGGGCCAAGACGTGGAAGCAACTTGATGTCCCTATTAGGAAATATCTGCCATGTCTGCGGGCCCACTGCATAACTCTCCATCTCAAGAGCCCAGAGGATGCTGACAACTCCCTATGGTAGGCAGCTTACTTCCTACCCCCCTCCTCAATCCCCACCCCCAAAGCAAGGCACAAACTCCTACCAGCAGCAAAGAACATCATTTGTTACCAGAAATATGGAGGCAACTTCTGTCACATGCAAGGGCTAAAGGGACTTAGCCAAGGTCACATGGCTAGAGCTAGGACTTAAATCCAAGGCCCCTGGTTCCCAGGTCCATCTAGACCTGTCTCTCTAGCGTGGGTGGCCAAGGCTTCTGTGGAATCTTAGCAGCTTCCTCTCTCCCTTCACCTCCTCCCCACCATCCTCCTCCGGAAAAGGGAAATAACACAGCAGGAGTCCCCAGTTTTTATAAGCACTCTTTTTTTATTGCACACAAGCAATTGAAAGTGGCCTCAAGTTGAATGGTGCTCCTCTGAGTTTGTGGAGTGATTGACACTGTGTGGCTGACCCTGCATCCTCTGGGCCTACCCTCCAGCAGAGCTGTCTCTGCACCGGGGGGCCGACAGATTTCCTTTGGAAAATAAACAAAAAAAGGCATCTGTACCATTTTAAGACATCTCAAGCATAATGCATCTTCTAACAGTGCATACATTCATTATTGCATTTGTCCATCAATTGATTGCACATACAGGAAATAAATGCACTTATCGGGAGGGGGAGGGGCAGTTTTAAATAGTCAAGTGTTTACATGTGGCATTCGGCATATATCACATTCTGCTAGTTAAGCTATCATAACATAGTTGACCATCATAGGTGAGGGTTGAGGGTCGGGGGGGCTGGGTGGGGGTGGGGTGGAGGCCTCCAGGGGGAAGGGGATCTGGTTTTCCTCTCTCCCTCTTTTCCTTTGTATTGCAACCAGGAATTCCAGCTTGGAAAAGGAGAGTGCCCTGCAGTCTGAGCACAGTCTCTTGTGGGAGGCAGAAATAAAATAAATTAGAGTCGATTGACCTGTCTGAGTTTCTTTGGCTGCTCCTGGTGGGTGTTTCCGAGCCTGATCCCTGTGCCTACTTATCGCCCTTCTTGGCTTTGTCCTCAGGCACCTGCTCTGAGGCTTTGCTCTCCTTCTGGTCAGTGCTGGAGGATTTCTCCACTTTCTCCGCCTTGGGCTTGCTGGGTTTGGGGGCCTCTGTTTTGGCGGGTTCTTTGGGAGGGGCCTTGCCCTCCTCTTTGGCTTTGGGGTCGGCGTGGGGTTTCTCTTCAGCCTTCTGGGGCTCAGCTGCCTTCTCCTCTGCTTTCTTTTCCTCCTGTTTTGGTTTCTCGGGTCCCTTGGGTGGCTCTGGCCCCTTTTTCTCCTCTGCCTTCTTTTCTTGGGGCTTTGCCGGCTCCTTCTCCTTGGTTTCTGCCTTTGCAGGGGCTGAAGGAGGCTCTGGGGCTGGGGCCTTCTGGCTCTCAGCTCCTTCTGTCTTGGTTCCCACTTGAGGCTCCTTGGGTTTCTCCTCAGCCTCCTTTTTGGGGGTCTCTTTCTTGCTGTCCTTTTTTTCTTCTGCTTTGGCTGGGGCTTTCTCCTCCTCTGTTTTCTTGGGGGGTTCTTTCCCTTTAACTTCCTGAGGTTTTCCTTCTTCTTTGACAGGTGGGCCAGGTGACTTTATTGCTTCTTTCTTTGGGGTGCTCTCTTTGTCTTCTTTCTCAGGAGATTTTACATCTTCCTTTTCTGGGGATTTAGCCTTTACTGGGGATTTGATGTCTGCTGGGGACCTCACTTCCTCCTTCACTGGGGTCTTGGCCTTCTCTGGAGACTTGACCTCTTCCTTCACTGGGCTCTTGGCTTTCTCTGGAGACTTGACCTCAGGGGGGGACTTGACCTCTTCCTTCACTGGGCTCTTGGCTTTCTCAGGAGACTTGACCTCAGCGGGGGACTTGACTTCTTCCTTCACTGGGCTCTTGGCTTTCTCTGGAGACTTGGCCTCAGGGGGGGACTTGACCTCTTCCTTCACAGGGGATTTGGCCTTCTCTGGAGATTTGACTTCTTCTTTCACTGGAGATTTAGCCTTTTCCGGAGATTTGGCCTCAGGGGGGGACTTGACCTCTTCCTTCACAGGGGTCTTGGCCTTCTCTGGAGATTTGACCTCTTCCTTCTCTGGGGACTTAACCTTCTCTGGAGACTTGACCTCAGGTGGGGACTTGACCTCTTCCTTCACTGGGGACTTGGCCTTCTCTGGAGATTTGACCTCTTCCTTCTCTGGGGACTTAACCTTCTCTGGAGACTTGACCTCAGGGGGGGACTTGACCTCTTCCTTCACAGGGGATTTGGCCTTCTCTGGAGACTTGACTTCTTCTTTCACTGGAGATTTGGCCTTTTCCGGAGACTTGACCTCAGGGGGGGACTTGACCTCTTCCTTCACTGGAGACTTGGCCTTCTCTGGAGATTTGACCTCTTCCTTTTCTGGAGACTTAACCTTCTCTGGAGACTTGACCTCAGGTGGGGACTTGACATCTTCCTTCACTGGGGATTTGGTCTTCTCTGGTGATGTGACCTCCTCTATAGGAGGAGACTTGGTTTCCTTCTCCGGGGACTTTCCTTCTTCACCTTCTTCTTCCTTCTCTCCAGTTTCTTCTTCTGCTTCTTCTTTCTCCTCTTCCTTCTCCTCTTCCTCAGTTACCTCTTCAGTCACCTGGATCTCCTCAGTTTGTTCTTCCACAATGACTGTTTCCTTCTCTGACTTCTCAACCACTTTGATCTTCTCTTCACTTTTGACTTTTATATGTGTGGAAGCAGCTGGGGCTTTGGGGAGTCCCTCAGGAAGAGAGAAAGGACTTGGGCCAAAACCAATTCTACACTCTTCTCCTTCCAGAAGTTTTCTGTGGGGAAGAGAAACAGCATGAAGAAGTTACTGGAAAGAGAAATCATCATACATCCCTCCCTGGCCACCATTCCTTTATGCATGCTTTCTTCCTCATTAAAATGTATTCTCCTTCAGGACAAAGTCCTACAGCTATGACCATGGGTAAGCATACATGTATCTGCATCCCAAGTACTTAGCACTGTGCTTGACACAAGGTTTAATAAATTTTCATCCATCCATCCATCCATCCACCCATCTATCCATCCATCCATTCTTCCCCACCCTCTGAGCTTCATGGGTAAGGTTGGCAAAGGTGGTATTTAAGCTGCTAGCTCCTTCCCCCCCTCCACAATTCTTTCCCATCAAGCCAGAAGACCAATGTTCTATTCTTAGATCAATTACTATCTAGCCACGACCTTCTGCAAGTCAACTAACCTTGATGCGCCTCAGTTTCCTGATTTCTCTAACTGGGGTAATAAGCCTTCATGAAGACTTGTGAGCCCTGAATGATATAATGAATTTCCAAGTGGTCTGGACATATGAAGCTTTATACACACCTGGCTTGTTACATACTAAAATGAAGCCTGTGACCAGTAAAGGCCTTCAATCTGCACCCTCAGCTTCTTCTGCTGCTCCATCTAACCAGTGCTCTTAGCATGGGGCTGCTAAGGGCAGAAGATAGTCAGCCTGCCTTCCATTCCCAAATTCTGCCACTGAGAAGGCCAGGGAATTCTAGCTGCATATCCATCTTTGCCAGGGACCCTTCCTCTGCCTACTTGGCATGGTTATACTCCCCACGAAATGCTTTGCCAGTCCATACATCTTGTGATCTTCCTGGTGGCTTTGTGAGCTAATGAGGGAGGGCAAGTGGAATCATGCCCATTTCACAGAGGGACAAAGAAAGGTCCAGTGAGATGAAGTGAGGTTTCCAGAGTCCCCCAGCAGAGTAGTGACAGAGCTGGGATTTCTACCTGGCTCCTGGCTCCTAATCAAGTACTCTGACAATCCTGTAGAATGGAAGCAACTTGAAGGTAGGAAATGTCTTCACTTTCACTCTTGTATCCCCAGAACCCATACCTGGCAGGCACTAGGTGCTTAAAAATGTTGGTTGAATTTAATGCCCTGCCTCCCTTTGCACATAACTTTGGTACCCTGGACAGCTCCACTCTCTCAACTCCCTACAGATCTCACAGAGGGCTGGCAAACCCTCTCTAAGTCATAGAGTCCCTAAGAGTCCCTTGAACTCTCTTCCCCGCTACCCCACCCCCCCAGTGCTAAGTGTAAGCAGGGGGAAGAAAAACCCAGAGAGTCAGTCTTAAAAGGCAACAAACAGCTCAAACAGGCTCTGGGCTTCCTGGGTTGTGGGGAGTGTTAACCCTAGAATTCCCTGAAAAAGGAACATAATGAATGCTTGCTGCCTGCCTGCCTAGAGTGGTCGGCCTCGAGTCAAGAATACCTGGGTTCCAGATTTGCTTCTGACATTCACTATCTGTGTGACTCTGAGCTAGCCATTTAACTCAGTTTCTCTACCTGTAAACTGGGCACGGCTCCCACCTACAGTACCTAATTCTCAAAGCCAGTGTAAAGCTCAAATGAGACAATGTATCCAAAGAGCCCTAAGCAAATGTTGTAATGCCTGAAGGACAGAAATAATCCTCTCTTGCCACCACTCCGGAAAGTGGTCAGGATCGAACAAGAGCCCTTTGTAAACTGTAAAGTACTTAATAAATGCATAGTATTATCAGGTAGTGATGTTCAGGAAAAAGAGCTTTGGATTTGCAGTCAGGACCTGGGTTCGAATCCTGACTCTTTCTCTTCCTGGAAGTTAGGCGGAGTGCTGGGCATGGAATCAGGAAGACCCTCAGTTCAAATCTGGCCTCAGACACTAGCTGGATGACCCTAGGCCACTTAGGTGACCTCCGTCTGCCTCAGTTTTTTTCATCTGTGAAACGGGGATAATAACAGTGCCTATCTCCCGGGGTTGTTGGGAAGGCATAATGAAATAAAATCAATTTGCTATATAAATGCTAGCTGAGTGTGGTCTAGTCACTTTACTGTTTGTTCAACTGTGAAATGAGGGGGTTGGACCAGCGGACCTGCCAGGGCCCTTCCATCTCTCCCTTGGTGGTCCTACATCTGTAACCGCGGGAAGCCCATCCTGGTCGGGACCATCAGACAGCCTAAGAAGTGGTTTTTCCAATCCAGCATCTCCTCGGATTTTCTCAGCAGGGTTGTTAACTGAGGAGGGAAGCAAGAGTGCCCCTATGTCACAGAGGGGCCCTCAGAACCATGTACCTGTAGGCTGCGATTTCAATGTCTAGGGCCATCTTGACGTTCAGCAAGTCCTGGTACTCCCGGAGCTGGGCTGCCATCTCCCATTTGGTGTTCCTCAGCTCACTGTCCAGCTGCTGAATGGCTTCCTGGGGAAGGAAGGGTTCCCTGTGTCATGGAGGGGCCAGCCCCTGGCTCTCTGCAATGCAGATGCCTACTCCTGCCAGCCAATGGGGAGCAGCGCTGACTGTGGATCCCAGTCACCCAACTGCAGGGAGGGCAGTCCCAGGGCGAGCTGTCATTTGTGGAAGGGACAGTTCTCGCTTAATGCCCATGTTCCCTTGGAATAGAATGATTTCCTTCTTTGTACTCAGGTCCTGCAACAAGCAAGGGCTACACTCCCAGGCTCCCAGAATCCCCTTCCAGATGTTAGAAGTTCTGCAGAGCACAGAATGTCACCACTAAAGCAGGCTGGAAAGTCTCATAGACTCAGGAACTTCTAAGATCCTTTCTGGTTCTAAATCATCACAGATATCAGAGGTCATTCACCTTTTGGGTGGGGAGTGTGTCATGGACCCCTCCCCACCTTGGTGAAGCCTGTGGGTCTCTTCTCATAATAATGTTTGAAAACACATTTTTTAAAAACCATGGGGTTACAAAGCAAACTAATTATGTTGAAAAAGAGTTATCAAAAGAGTAAAAAAAAATTTAAAAAGAGACCCCAGGTTAAGAATCCCAACTCTAATGGCAAGACCCGTATTTTATAGAAAAGAAGCTGAAGGGCAGTGATACACTCAAGGAGGTGGAACCTGAACCCAGATTACTGGATATAGAGATGGAGAAGATTTCAGGAGACCCTAGTCCAATGGGCTCATTTGAAAAATGAGGAAGTGGAGGCCCAAGTAACTTTTCCAAGGTCCCACAGCATAGACACAATGCCAGCCCAGGCTCTCTCCTTCCCCAGCAGCTACCTGGTAGGAGATGACATCAGCATGATGGCGGTCTTCCAGATCTGAACGCTGCCTCTCCAAAGAGTCCTTTGTCCCCTTGAGGGCCTCCAGCTCGGTGGTCTTGGACTGCAGCTGACGTCTGTATTCCGTGATCTCCTCCTGGGCCGAGCGCATGGCATCTGTGTTCACTTTGGCAGCTTCTGACAAGCGGTCCAACCTCACTGTGGCAGGCCATGGTCAAGGAGTAGAAGGGGCAGAGGTTAGATTCTCCACCCCAACCCCCACCCCCAAGAGAACACAGTGCTTAGTACATAGTAGGAGCTTAATAAGTGCTCTTTGTCTGATACTGTGTGTCCCAGATCACAGAATTTCAAGCAAGAAGAGGGTCTGACAGATCTTGTCCAACTCTCTCATTTCACAGATGGGGAAACTGAGGCCCAGAGAGAGAAAAGGGCTTGCCACCCAAGGTTATGCAGCTTGCAAGTAGCAGAATTGGAATTCAAACCCAAGTTACTGTCTATATATAGGGTTCTTTCTGCTACTCCACCATGATTAGCCCTGCTCAGCTACTAGACCCCTAAACCTGAGCCAGTCCCAATTCAGGATGTATGAGGACCGCTATACAGATATTGCCTCCACCTTCCTATACCCTAGCCCCAAAGCCCTATGAGCCCCTGTGCACCTGCAGGACCTATGTCTCCTGAAAGGGCTAGGATGGTCCCTTTGGTGAAGGCCTTTCTTTCCTCTTACTGCCCAAAATCATGAGTCACTTATTTTGTAAAACTGGTGAACAAGAGAGCTGAGCCATCCCCTGGGGCACCTTGTACACTGTTGGCAATCAGTCAGATCACTTCCACATCACAGTCCCCTCTCCAGAAACCAGCATTATCTCTTCCTTTTAGAAACAGTCATCCTACAAGGCTGGCTCAAATGGACTGCCCACAACAATTCCTGGGCTGATTTTCCCTGGTCTAGCACTAGAGAATGAGGGACTGAGGGTTCCCACATCATTTCCCATCCACCCACTCAGCCAAGCTGGTGATTCAGTGAGTGTGTATATGTGAGTGTGTGTGTATGTCCAGTACTCTCCTTGAGGAGGTGCCAGTCACAATGCAGAATATGTCCCAGATCTTTGGGAGCTTATACCCCAAGAGGGAGGGAGACCGGTCAGCTAACTCTGTGCCCTAAAGCATTCTAGTTTGTCCAAGGTTGTAGCTGGAGCTAACCAGGACATTTTGGCTTTCACTGGAGATATCCAAAAAAGGGTCTACTTCCCTGAATGGCTGCCAGTTTTGTTACAGGGTCTGGGGGCAGGTGGTGGGCAGGTCCAAGCTTATTTCCTAAGCCTGTGTGCCAGGCTTAGCAAAGGAAAGGGGAGAACGAAAAGGAGCTGAAGAGTAGAAAGACTTAGTTCTGGGTAGGCATCTTAGTGCAGATAGGAGCAGGGAAAGGGATGGGTGGGGGCAGGGGTAGGGATCAGTCACTCTCACTATTCAAGGAAGCTCAGAAAACTCAAAATTAGGATGAGGTTTGTCCTGGCCAAAGAGAGTGAGATGAGGAGACTTAAGGTTCCATTTTGAGCTGCCTCAGCTGACTGAGGATAAAAAAGGCCACGAAACAGTTTTTCTTTCAGCCTTGGGATGACGGTGGGGGAAGGGAAGGTCTTATTAAAGGGTCACGGAAAGGACTTTACCAGAGAGAGTCTAACTGTGGGAATGTGTAGACTCCTACTCTAAAAAAGAGCCTCTTTAAAAAAAAATAAAAAGCAGATCTGGGGACGACCATGTGGATTCTGTCCCCTGTCCTGTCCCCTCCAATCTTCTTTCTAGCTCCTCCATTTCCTTCTTTCTCTCTCCCTGCAGTATCTCGATGCTGCAGGGAAGAGGGGGAGTGTCCTCAGCCCCAAGGGGAAACTCTGGGAGAAGAGGGAGGAGGGAAGGGAGAATAGGAACCCTGCAATATGTCGAGTCAATGCTAGGAGCTAGGTGCTGTAAGCCAGGATGAAGGCTGCCCCACCCCTCCCCCAAGGCAACCACAAAAGTGAGAACATTTCTAAAAACTGGAGAGGGAGGGACCTTAGACCATTTGTAAGGTCAAAGCTGGGAGGGGCCTTAGAACATAGAAAGTCAAGGATGGGAGAGGCCTTAGACCAATGTAAAAGGTCAGGGCTAGGAGAGACCTTAGAACATAAAAGATTAGGGCTGGGAGGGACACTGGACCATTTCTAAGATCAGGGCTGGTAGGGATCTTGTACCATTTCTAAGGTCAGAGCTGGAAGGGACCTTGGACCATTTCTAAGGTCGGAGCTGGTAGGGATCTTGTACCATTTCTAAGGTCAGAGCTGAAAGAGACCTTGGGCCATTCGTAAGGTCAGGGCTGGGAGGGGCCTTGGACCATTTCTAAGGTCGGAGCTGGTAGGGATCTTGTACCATTTCTAAGGTCAGAGCTGAAAGAGACCTTGGGCCATTCGTAAGGTCAGGGCTGGGAGGGGCCTTGGACCATTTCTAAGGTCGGGGCTAGGAGGGGCCTTGGACCATTTCTAAGGCCAGGGCTGCGTATCAGAGCTAGCCAGGATGGCGGCTTGGCCACCGGAGCGGGGAGCCTCGGAGATCACCTGCAAACAGGTGAGGGACCAGGGATGCGCTTCCAGCCCCGCCCCTCCCGCTCCAGCCCCGCCCCCTCCCCCCCACCTCCCCGGCTCGCGCGCGCGCACCTCGGAACCACTCCTCGGACTGCAGCGTGTTCTGTACCGTGTGGCCCTCGAGCTGCGCGCGGATCTCTCGCAGGGCCGACGTGACGTCGGACTTGACGAGGTCGCGGCCGTCCGGGGGTCCCGCGGCCTGGATCTGGCTGAGCAGCTCGGCCACCTCCTCGTCGTGGCGGCGGCGCAGGAAGGCGCCCTCGTCCTGCAGCGCCTGCACCTTCTTCTGCAGCTCGGCGCGCGCCAGGCCCGCCTCGTCCGCGTAGCGGTGCAGCGCGCGCGCCGCCGCCTGCAGCTCCTCGCGCTGGCGGGCCTCGTCGTCTAGGCGCTGCTGCGCGTGCGCGATGTCCTCCAGCAGGCGCTCGTGCTCCAGGCGCAGCTGGCCCTGCTCGGCGCCCAGGCGCAGCGCGGCCGCGCGCATCTCGCGGATCTCGCGCTCGTAGAGCGCGCCCATGGCAGAGCGGCCGGCCTGCTGCTGCCGCAGCGCGGCCGCCTCACCCTCCAGCTGCCGGTTCTGCAGCTCCAGCTGCCGCACCTTGTCGATGTAGCCGGCGAAGCGGTCGTTGAGCGCCTGCAGCAGCTCTTTTTCGTTGCGCGCCCCGCGGCCCTCGCCGCCCAGCCCCGGCCCGTTGAGCGAGTCCAGGCTCTCGGTGCTCGAGGCGGCCAGCGCGCCGCGGGAGCGGAAGCCCGAGCCCGAGCTCCGCGCCCACGAGTGGAAGCCGCTGGACGCCGAGCCGCCGGCGGTCGAGCGCAGCAGCGCGGTGCTCTTGCGGCCCAGGGCCATGGGCAAGGGCAGCGGGTACACGGGGCCCTGCAGCAGCCCGTCCCCGCTGCCGTAGCTCATCATGCTTGCGGGGCCGCGGCCGGAGCCGGAGTGCGGGGAGCGGGGAGCCGGCCGGGAGGACACTGCGGCACCAGCCCGCCGGCCGCGCCTTTTATAGCTGCCCGGGCTCCTCGACGCGGCCCGGGCGGGGGGAGGGGGGAAGGAGGGCGGGGGAGAGCTTCTCCTGCCCCTCCCCCCCCATGCCAGGCTCTGCCAGCCCTGCCACTGATGCTGCTGCTGTCGCCGCCACCCCCCTCGCTCTCTTCTAGATCTCTTCCCCAGTTCCCTAGTCCTCCCTGGCCAGGTCTCCAGCTACTCATCTTTACCTTCCTTTCTCCTCGTTCATCTCCCCTCTCTTCCCTTGCTCTTCTTTCCCCTCTTTTCTCCCTCCTTCTTTCTTCTTTTTCATTGTGAACTTGACAGTTATCAATAAGCAGACATTTCATTATACAAAGGATGACAAGGAACATTCCTCCCTCCCCCTTTAATTTTTCTTTCCTCCTTCTCCTATTCTCTCTTTCCCCCCTCCTCTGTCCTCTTTCCCTTCTCCGCTGCCTTCACTTTCTTCTCTCCCCTCTTTTTTGCTTTTCATTGTGAACTTAACTATTAACAAACATTTCCGTATACAAAGGACAAAGATTCCTTTCCCCTTTTCTTTCCCTCATTCTTTTCTCATGTCTCGCTTTCCCCTCTTTACCTTTCTTTTCTGCCTCCCATCTCCCCTCCTCTTTTCCTCAGCACCCCTTTTCTCCCCTTCCCTCTCTCCCTCGGTTTTCCCTGGCCAGGCTGGGGCTGTCACTTCTTCCTCTTCCTCGAGCCCCCGGCCCAGATTCCCAGATTTCTAGCAAACTGTTAGCTTGCCCTTGCTGCAGAGAAGTATGTGGGGGAGGGGTCAGAGGGGGATGGGGAAAAAACGAACTAGAAGCAGAATCTTCCCTGTCTCGGTAGAGAGAGCGATGTATGAGACCATTTGGGCGGAATATGATGGGGGACCTGGGCTTGCACAGTCGGGAAGGAGACTTGTTTTGTTCCGAGACTTCGGTTTGAGCAGGACTTTTTTGCTCCCCAAGTGTGAGAGGGGGGCGGCAAGGGGGTAAGGATACATTAGTCCTGTTCTGAGGTCAATCCCCACCTTGGGACTGCAGAGGAGCCTGGACTGATGGGACGGGCAGTGCACTCAGCACCAGGGGAGGCTGCGGCGCTGAAGTGCCTGGGTGGGGAGTGGGGCGAAGGCACATCTAGGCAGATCTACGTGCAGCCCCGCAGATCTACCTCTGCGGAGCGAGGAGGGCGCTGCAGCCCCAGTCCTAGGGGTGGGGGTGGCGTGCAAAGGAAGCCTTAGGGACCTTAACGGGAGCCTAGAACTTTCTCCTCAGCCGTATCATTGTAGGCTGAATTAGTCTACACTGCATCGCCCCATGTTGCGGGGGGGGGGGAGGGGACTCGTGAATGGAATTGTGGAACCTTCTCCTCCCCGCTTTCTGAATTCTTTTCGCTTTCTGAATTCACTTTCTCTGAATGTCTTTTCACCTCTTTGTGTCCTAACTCCCAATTCCTTTAGAGATTTCCTCGCCCTCTTTTTTTCGTCGGAATTTCTTCAAACGGGGTAAACTTGAGCAGCGTCTGGGGGCACTGCATTGGAGGAGGAGGCTCAACTTCTGTTTCTGCTGCCTCATAATCGAGAATGAGTCCCTCTGCTAGATTTTGTGGGTTGGCGAAGTTCAGAGCTGAGCCTGCAGCAAGTGCGCGCTCCCGGCTCCTGGGCTTAGTCGCTGTGGCTGCTTTCCTTGGTCCTGAAGAGAGCACACAACTGGTCTGTGAAGAAAGGCGCCCTGGGCGGTGCCCTAAAACTCCTGAAACCCAACCTAAGGCTCCTTTTCTCTCACTGCCACCAGCCTGTCCTTAACCTTGGGCTCAGTTCTGCAGCGCCTCCTCCCCTGAAATTAACAAATACCAGGCAGGGCACAAGAAAACCTCTTCTAAGGAATAAAGAGAGGAAATATGGTAGAATAGTAATTGCTGCTGTAGCTGAAGAGGCCAAAGCACTTTAGCTAGTTCTCTCTTACCCTCTCGGGGGACCCCACCTCGAACCCTCTTGGCTTTTCCTAGTGTCTTTCCCCTCTCCCCATCCAAGTTTTCATCTCTGCCCCTGTGGTTCAAGAAGTAGCTGAAGGGGTTAGGGATTACTGAAATCACCTTCCCTCTTTCCCCGCAAGTACGGGATTACCTAATCACCCAGCACTAGAAATGGGCACTCTTCCTCTTTCCTTTGGGTGAGGAACAAGGGGGGAAATATATCCATACACACACACACACATATGAAATGCCATATAGTGTCCAGTTTTTTGAGGCAATGGGAAGATTAAGTCGATGACCTGCCTCAAGAGGTTTTTACTGGGAATCCCTGTCAATCTCCATTTTGCTGCGTTTTGCCTGGTGCTTCTTCCCACTCCACCCCACCCCCCTCATGACCAGTGTGCCTCAGTATGGGCTTAACCTAGATAGGGCTCGTTGAAGGTCCAACAGGTCCCTTCTGCTTCCATCCCTGCTCACCTGTTCATATGGACTATTTGTGCCCGAATAATGATAGAACCTTCCAAGCTGATCTTGGTCTGGTCAGCCACAGTCAGACACACTATACCTTGACCCCAACTTATGATGTCATTTTGGTCCTCCTTGAGAACAAAGAACAACAACCATCACAATTTCTCTTCACCAAATTAGCTCTGTAAGATTGCAGTTTATAGCCTGATGTCTGTGATTTTTTTTTAAATTAATACCCATACCGCAATGTAATGCTATGTATTTTATTTTATGTATTTAAAAATTCTATTTATTTTGTAATTCTATGTATTTTGTTTTATGTATTTAAAACGTAATTCTGAGAAAAGGTCTCTAGCCATTACCAGACTGAGTGCCTAAGGAGACTCGAAAAAAGACAAAGGAGCCCTGACCTGGGAGAATAATTGGTTCTGCTGGAAGCCCCAAAGCCTCGGGAATGAGGTCATTGCAGGGAACTTGGAGAAAGCATTGAACTCACAGACAAAGGATCTATGTTGGAGTCCCAGCTCTACCATTAGATGTGTGATCTTGGGGATATCCCTTAAACTTGAGGTGTTAGCAAAGGCTCTAGTGTGTTTAAGACTGAGAGCAGCCTTGTTTGGCCAAAGCATAGAGTGTATGGATGGTAAGTAACATGGTATAAGACTAGAAAGGTAGAATGATGATCTACTGGGAAAGGCCTTGAAGGCCAGGCAGAATAGATTGAATGTTAAATACAGGGCAATGGAGAGAGTCGCCGAAGACTTTTGAGCAGTGAGAAGACCAGATCTGTGCATAAGGGAGATTAGTGTGGCAGCAATGAAGAGAGATTAGAGGATGGAGGCAGGGTAGAGGTGAAAGAAAGCTATTGAATTCTGACATGCATGGGAAGATGTATAAACTCATTGGAATATGAAAAAAGAAAAAATGCTGTGTAATTATAATGACCAAAGCTAGCCTTGTGAGAGATAGAAATGGACCTCCTTCCCTTCTTTGCAGGGGTGAGAGGATTCCATATGCTGTCAGACTCAGTTGATAGGTTGGTTTTCATGAAATTTTCTTTCTTTAATTCTGTCCCAAGGGCCTGAGTAAAGTGGGGGGAGGGTAGATGTATTTGGAAATGAAGGCAATGTAAAAGCCAGAAGTTCCCAATAGGGAAAAATTAAGATCTTAGAGAAAAATGGAAACTATTGAAATACTCTGAGTGGTGGTTAACAAGGGTTTTGGGGCAGTGGCAGCAGAAATAGAAAGGAAATACAGATTGAAGGGCACAATGGAAGAGGAAACACAGGACTATTTGGGTATTAGGAATAGGGGAGAAAAGAGTCAAAGGTAACCCAGCAAGCTTTGGAATGGAACATGGCAAACTGGGTGAGTGGCACCACCACAGACAGGAATGGTTAACCCAGGGGGAGGAGCAGGCTTGGGGGAAAGGTCATTAGCTCAGTTTTGGCATGAGATATTCTTGGCACATCCAGATGGAGGTGTCTGTATGCAACTGGAGGTCAAAAGGGAGGCTAGAGCTGCAGCTATAGATATGGGAGTCCTAGCCCTAGAGGTGGTCACTGAAGTCTTGGGAATGATTGGGACTACCAAGGGGGTAAAAAGAAGACAGCTCACCCTGAGCATGCCACACCCCTCCTCTCAGAGGAACTTTCTGCAGTGAAAGAGGCAATTGTCCAATGGTGGTCTAATTTTCTTTGACTTTGCAGTCCCATGAGAAATAACCATCTCCTTTCCCTTCCTTAGGCACCCTATTGCTGGGAATCTGGAGCCATCATCTCTTTTGGGCACCTGAAGACAACTGGACCTAAGAAAAAAAAAGGGGCACTTCCCCTTTAACCAGCATTGGTTGGAAGGATCGAGTTTCCTGGAATGGGATGGCTCCCAGTTCTGAGTGGAGAAGCCAACATGATAAAGCAAAAATTTTTTTTCCATTTAAAGACACAGTAGTACTTCAGTTAGAAAAGCAAAATTGCTGATGAGCCACGTATACTAAGAAAGCAGCCATGTTTTGCAGGAACTTAGAAGATGGGGTCACCTTCCTGAGTATGTGACTTGTGATCTGAGGGGGTCTCAAAAAGACCTCTGGCTCACAAGAATCCCTGCGTTCTCCTCCATAGAGGTTGTGACACTTGAAATTCATAGTATCATAGAATTTAGAGCTGGAAAGGACATTGGGAAGGGAAAGGGGACACATACAGGCTGTGTAAGGGTAAGAAGTTATTGGAATGGGAGGAGGGAACCCCAACTCCTGGGGCCTAGGGATCCTGGACATGGTAGAAATTCCCACACCCCCACCACCCCACAAGGGGAGCTAGGAGTCTGTGCTGAGGTTGCCATAGAAGAAATGGGTTGACAGAAATCCCCAATCATTATACCTGTAGGCAGAAAAATGGAAAGAGGGCCGTGAGCATTCTGAATTGGATCTGGTCCTAGAATGGTTTACAGATAGCACATCGGTTGTGCTCCTAAGGTCCACATAGAGGCAGCTTGGCAGAGTGGGACAAGCATTGGGCTTGGGGATGGCAGATCTAGGTGCTCTTCCCAGCTTTGCTCATCACTTGTTTTGGCAAGTAAGTTAATTCCTCCTTCTGAGCCTCAGTTTCTTCATCCATGAAACGGGCACAATGACCCCAGCACTATACACTTAAAGGGGTTCTTGGGAGGAAGTTATCTGTAAAGTGTGAGATGTTAAGTAAATTGGAGGTATTATTGTGAATCTGGTATTGAAAGGAGCCATGGAATGCCTCTACACAAGGAATTACTTTCACCTTGTTGTTCTTCACTGTTCTATCACTAGAACGGGGAGAGAAACGTGGTATTAGGGTGTAATGACTGTCGGAGATTAAATCCTTTCCATTGATCAAATCCAGAAAGCTATCTTGGAATAAGGAAGACCCGAGTTCGTCATATCTCTGACACGTTAGCTCTGTGACAAAGGGCAAGTCACTTAACCCTAGAGTGACACATTCAGTCCTGGACATTTATAAAGTATAGTCTGTAAGTTGTTGACCGACATCAATGGAAGGAGTCTCCACACCAAGAATTCTCTGCACTGATGAAATCACAGGTCTGAACCCAAAGGAAAAATAAATCAAGTCCCATTCAATATTGATTTCTAACAAGAACAGTTCACAAACTCAACAAAAATTTTCCTGATCACCTATCTGTAACGCATAGCACATGTCCAGGGGTTAGTAAGATCTGGTCCCTGCCCTTAGGAAACTTAACACCTAGTAGAGAGATCTGAACAATGTAGAATTATCTGAACTTTATTCTGACTTCTTTCAAACTCTGAGCATGTGTGTATGGGGAGAGGTGGGGAGGAAGGTATCCCCATTCTAGTATTCCAGAAATAAAACCAGAGTCCTGATTTATGGCGGAAGATCATCACACACCCACCTACCCTATTCCCTCTCCAGGATCATAATTGTGATCTTGGCCTGGGATAAAGTATTCAGAAACCCCAAAGTTCTGGAAAAAGAAAGGGCTGAACATCTCAGCACTGGAAATGCAGACAGCTCCATGCACTTCAGGATGTACCCTGGTGGTGCCTCTCTGCACCATACCCAACAGTTGTTTGTTTTGTTGTTATGGGAAGGGCTTTTTGGCCGTCAGTTGAATGCCAGTGTGGTGCAGTAGATAGAGTGCTGGGCCTGGAGTCAGGAAGACCTGAGTTCAAATCTGGCTTCAGATACTTACTAGCTGGGTGATGCTAGGCAAGTCACTTCACCTTGTTTGCCTCAGTTTCCATATTTGTAAAATGAACTGGAGAAGGAAATGGCAAACCACTCCAGTATCTTTGCTGAGAAAACCCCAAATGGGATCATGAGGAGTAGGACACAGCTGAAATTACTCAACAATAAAATGAGTGTCAATATAAATAAGGCCCGGGGGGGGGGGAAGCTGAGGGGGAAGATTCCTTGACCCCACTTTGCTCTCTCCTGGGGCTAGAGATACCAGGCAACACCCCTGCCCCAGGCTGTGTTTGCTAGGGAAGTTCAGCTCTGATTATTTGCTTCTTTTCCTCTCTTATCTCCCTTGGCCTTCCAGTCTCCTCTTTCCCTTTCCTTGTTATAGCTGTTCTTAACACCTAATTAAATTCAACTTAACAAATATTTGAGTTCCCACCACATTCAGCAAACCACTCTCCTTCATCCTCTTCCCTACTTCCCCTCCTAACTTCTTTTACTCTTCCTTCACCTTTTCTGTCCCTCTACTCTTTATTTTCTCCCTCCATCTATACTTATATTTCTCATCCTTTCTCTCTCCCTCCCCCATCATGTTCCCTTTTCCCTGCTTCCTTCCCTTTACCCCTCCATCCCCCCCATCCTTTTTCTTCCCTTCCCTTCTCTTTGAATCCCTCCAGGCTGATCTTTTTCTCACCTTCTGCTTGCTCTTGTCCTTTGCTTCTCTTTTGCCACCGCATTCTCTCTTTTCCCTGCCTTTTTTTTCTCCTTTGGCCTATTTTCCTATAGTATTCATTCTCTTACTTCTCATTTTTCCCTCCCTCCTTCCCTTCCCTTCTCATTTCTTTCCCCTATTTATCTCTCTCCTTCTTATCTCTTCCTTTATGCCCTCTCTCTCTCTCTCTCCTTCCCTTGTCATCACTCTCCCCATCTACCTCTCTACTCTCCTACCTTCCCATTTCTCCCTTTTATTCCTCTCCCTGCTCCTCCTCCTTCCTCCCCACCTCCTTCCAGGAGTTGCCCTATTTTTTTACTGCTCAATTAGTGATTTATAATAAAAGGAAAGGAAATATTTCCTTCTCTAGTCTCCTTTTAACATGGGAGCAAGCAAAACATCTGGCAATTGAGGTCTAATTTTCATCAGGTTCTGCACACAGCACAATCCTCTATTCCAACCTGCACCCAGTCAGCGTCCAGAGTGCTGGGTCCATTAATCCTGTGTTCTCATTCATTGCTTTTCACCCACAAACAGAACCCACCAGAGAACCCACCAGGAGTTTATGAAACACCTAACACTGCCCCCCCCCCCATGGCTGTTGAAAAAGGATCATTTGTTCCCATGGGCTGTTACATAAGAGTCTGAATTTTATTGGAAAGGTCAGAGGCTGGTTGCTGCATTCAAATTTCTGTTCTCCCCTCTGGTTCTTGGCAATTAAAGATTAATAATTTTTGGCAGGTTGCTCCTGAGACAGTAGGAGATGAGATGACTCATTAGGCTGGCCAAAATGGTCACTCCTCAGTAATGATTAGAAAAATAGCACATGGGCTGCTGTGTTCCTGTCATTTTATTCTATGTGACCCTTTACTCAGTGTGCCTACTGAACTCACTGGTGCTGAAACTCAGCATTCCCATCTTCTAGCCGCATGTAGGCTGCCCCCAGGGTCTGGCTGGAATGCTCTAGCTTCCTTTCCCTCTCTTCAAATCCCCAGCTTTCCCCAGAACTCAGCTCAGGTGCCACCTCCTCCAGAGCCCTTTAATCCACCTTCTCCTAATCCCTTCCTTTGTTCGTCTCCTCTCCCTCCTTAAATTACCTTGTACATCCTCGGCGTACATGTTGTATCCCCAATAGAACCAAACTCCTCAACGCCAGTAACTTGTGGTTTGGTTTTTTTTTAACTGAATCTCAGCACCCAGGACAGCGCCTCTACCCATTTGTTAGAGACTTGTGGATTTCACCCACGTTGGGCTCTCCTTTCACAAAGGCAAACAGCAACAGCTTTGTAATTTAACAGTCTAAGAGAGACACCAGTGGCTCAGACAGATCAAGTGATTTGTCTGGAGCTATACGACTAGTATCAGAGGCAGAGTATGACCTTAGGTCTTGCTACAACTCACTGCCCCACTTACACATGGTAGACACCTAATCGGTTCCTGTGACTTGAATTGTCCCTTCCCCTGACAAGTCTAATCCAGAGCAAATAAACTGTCTGAACCAGTAATGCAGGATCTCTGGAGTAGAATTTTAGAGCTAGGGACTCTTTCTCCCTACTTCTCCCCTGACTGGCTGCATGATGCTGGGTGGATGTCCTCTGTCTGTGCTTTGTGAAACAGAGGAGAATCTTTTCTGTGACTAATTCAAAGAATGATGATAGGCTACTTTACATATCCTACAGGGATCAGGAATTCTGAATGAAAGGAAGGTATTGAGCAGCAATGAAGGTGGAGCAGGAGAAATCAATGTTGACAGGTAAGAGGGGAGTCAAAAAAACTTTGAGACTCTTTTGCCTCAAAGTATAATAATGTATATTGATACTAATGACCCTGGATTATTGATCAGGAAATCAACAGGCATTTATTAATGCTTACTATGTGTAATTGCTATGCTAACCACTAGGAATACAAAGAGAGGCGACCCCCAACCCCCCAAAAAACCCAATTGTAGTGTTAATGGGATTAAAGATCTTCCCCACCCATTCAATAGGGCCTTTACTTGCACCTTTACTTATTAGGTGCACCCCAAGCCCACACCCTTTTGCTATTTAGGTTATGAGAGGTGTGAAACCCTCAGGGCCCTAAGGAGAGGTGCTAAGACCAGAGTCAATTGTATGTGCACTGAGTTCTAGCCAATCAGATGTGCATGAATTGCCAATCAGATGCTGGCTAGGACTGTATATAAAGAGAGCCCACAGTGTGAGAGAAACAGAACTGAGAAGAGGACATCAAGAGGGCGTTGAAGAGCAGACATTGAGAGAGCCATCATGGAGAGAGACTGCAGAGTGGAGAGTGCAGACCAGAAAGTTGCAAAGAACAAAGAGCTGAGAATCTACAGCATTGAGAGATTGGAGAACTGAGAATCCAGAGAATCCAAGAGACTGCAAGGATTCTGAGAACTGCAAGGGCTTTCAGAACTTTGAGAGAGGAAGAAGGCAAGCAGACAGTTAATATTTGTTAGTGATTGTTTACAGGAAGGCCCTAGCAGGGGGGAAGGTTACAGGATGATTTGGTTCCTTACTATAATACTGTGTTATAATTTCCTTGTTGCTACACTAAGGTGGGCTTACTGGTTTTGGAATATAATTACTGCAATATCAAATTGGAGTCATTGGTTTTGGGATTTGATACTCTGGTGTTTAAATAAATGTTACACTTCCTCTGCCTTCTACCTAGAGAATTTTTCATACTTTGAGATTCTGAACCATACAGGAATATTCATGGTCATTCTCAAGGTCATGAATCTTGCCTTACTGATATACCAACCAAACAAAAAAAAAAACCCAAAGAAACAGTCCCTTCCCAGACCTCACAGTCGAATGGGAGACAACATGTAAATAACTAGGAATGTGAAGGATGCATGCAGAGTAGTTGGGGGATCTTAGTAGTACTAGCCCCTGAATAGGCTAGGAAAGGCTTCCAGCAGAATATGAGATTGGAGCTGACTCAAAGGAAGCCAGGAAACAAAGGCAAGAGGGAGGAGGAGGAGGAGAATTCCAGCCCAGGGTTTAGCCATTACAAAGGTGGAGAAGGAGGAGGAATGTCCTACAGGAGCAGCAGGAAGAAGGCCAGTGTAGTTAGACTGTAGAATACATGGAAAGGAGTGAGGTGTATGAAGAATGAAAAGGTTGGAAAGCCAAGTCACAAAAGCTCTAAATGCCAGTAGACTTTGTATTTGATCATGAAGGTAATAGGATTAAATAAATAGAGCTCAACAAACTGAAGTTAGAAAAAATTACCTCAGCAGCTTTATGGAGAACAGACTGGAGTTAGAAGATGCTTGAGGCAGGGAGAGTGATAAAGGGCTATTGAAAGAGTCCAGCTGAGAGGTGATGAACTAGGGTAGTAGCTGTATAAGTGGGAAGGAGACATGCTAGAGAACCTAGAGTTGTGAAGATGTTTAGAATAAACATAATTTGGTGACAGATTGCAAATATGGTGTGATTTCAAGAGAAGAGTAGAGGTTGATGCAGGTTGAGAGCCTGGGTGACAAGGAGGATGGTGGTACCCTTGACAATAATAGGAAAGTTGGGAGGAGAAGATGGTTTAGGGAGAAAGATACTGAGTTCTGATTTGGATATGTTGAGTTTGAGGTGTTGATGGGACATGCAGTTCAAGATGTCCAAAAGGCAGTTGGTGATGTGGGTTTGGAGCTCACTGCATATATAGATCTAGGAGTCATCTGCATAACTGAACCCATTGGAGCAGAGATGACCAAATGAGATAGTATAGAGAGAGAAAAGAAAGAGGGCCCAGGACAGAGCCTTGGGATAGAGCCACAGTTAGTGAAGATGACATGTATGAAAACCAGCAAAGAAAACTGGGGAAGAACAATCAAAGAAAGAAAACCAGGAGACAGCAGTGTCATGAAACCTAGAGAGGAAATTGTTTCCAGAAGATAAATCCACAGTGTCAAAAGCTGCAGGAAAGTCAAGAAGGGCGATGAGTGCGAAAAGGCGATTAGATTTGGCAATTAAGAGATCATTGGTAACTTTGGAGAGAGCAGCTTCAGTTGCATGATGAGATTGGAAGCCAGATTACAGAGGTTTTAGAAGAGAATGAGAATAAAGAAGTGGGGGTTTCTAGTGGAAATAGCTTTTGAAAGTTTAGCTGAGAACAAAAGGAGATGATAGAGGACAGAAAGGAAGGGGAGATAGAGGATAATAATTAGCAGGGATAATAAGATCGAGAAAAGGTTTGACAGAATCATTAAATGGTGGTGGGAGAGACTTCAGAATATAGAATATTGGAACTGGCAGGGACCTCAAAACACTGAATGTTAAGAGTTGGAAGAGACCTCAGAACACAGAACCTAGAATGCCGGGGGAAGAAGGGATCTTGGAGAGCTTATAGCCCAATTCCCTTATTTTAGCTGGACTCGAATTCAACCTCTGTTTCTTGACACTGTGTTTCATTGGCTGTCCTCCACACTTGAAATTCCCTCCTTTCTCCCCTATGTTGCCTGATTCCCCTCAAGTTCAAGCTAAAATCTCACCTTCTACAAGAAGTCTTTGGTCCCCTTCAATGCTAGTGCCTTCCTTCTGTGAACGTTGTTCAGTCATTTTCGACTCCTTTTGGGATATCTTTCAAGAAGCGATTGGTGGATTCTTTCAATTTCTATGGTTCTAAAATATCAAGGCAGTTTTCCTTGACAATTTCTTGAAAGATGATGTCTAGGCTTTCAGGTAGTCCAGTAATTTTTAAATTCTCTCTCCTGGATCTATTTTCCAGGTCAGTTGTTTTTCCAATGAGGTATTTCACATTGTCTTCTATTTTTTTCATTCTTTTGGTTTTGTTTTATAATTGCTTGATTCCCCTAAAGTCATTAGTTTCCATTTGCTCCATTCTAATTTTTAAGGAATTATTTTCTTCAGTGAGCCTTAGGACCTCCTTTTCTATTTGGCCAATTCTGCTTTTTAAGGCGTTCTTCTCTTTACTAGCTTTTTGGAGCTCTTTTGCCATTTGGGTTAGTCTATTTTTTAAGGTGTTATTTTCTTCAGTATTTTTTTGGGTCTCCTTTAGCAAGCTGTTGACTTGTTTTTCATTATTTTCTTGAATCACTCTCATTTCTCTTCCCAATTTTCCCTCTACTCTTATTTGATTTTCAAAATCCTTTTTGAGCTCTTCCATGGCCTGTGACCAATTCATATTTTTCTTGGAGGCTTTTGATGTAGGAACTTTGACTTCACTGTCTTCTTCTGGTTGTATGTTTTGATTTTCTTTGTCAACAAAGTAAGATTCTACGGTCTTAGTTTTGTATGCTGTTTGCTCAGTTTCCCAGCCAAATACTTGACTTTCTAAGTCTTTGTTAAGATAGGACTCTGATTCCAAAGCAGAGAGTGCACTGCCCCAAGCTTCAGGGGTTTTGCACAGCTGTTTTCAGAGATACTTCTAGGCACCTGTAAATTTCCAGTTCTTCTAAGGTAGTATGATCAAAGGAGAGGTGCTTACTCCTCTCCTGGCCTGTACTCTGGTCTGTGAGTGACTTCAAGCACTCTTTTCTGCCTTTGAATTGTGCAGAGGACTCCCTCTCCACAGCCGCCACAAGCTCTGCCATGCCAGTGCTCCTCCTCACCCCAGGACCGCCACCCATGACTGCAACCCAGATCCAAGCAGGACAAAGCAAGAGGATCTTGCCTCAGTGCCAACAAAGAGATCCCTGCAGTCCCCCTCTGATCAGCTGCTAGGTCCCCCCACCAACTGTGGGCCTGGAGCTCTGGAAGCTGCTGTTTCCCCTACTGCTGCCACCTCCACCTCCCCAGAGCTGGGGCCTGATTGTGCTCCTCTCTCACCCAGGTCTGAGAGTTTTCCCATTGATCTTCTAAGTTCTTTGGCATTTGTGGGTTGAGAAGTCTGAAAACCGCCACAGCTGCCAGTGACTCAGTCCCCTGGGACCTGCTCCAGCCCCATTTGAGCCCGGAGTGGTCCATGCTGGACTGCGCTCTGCTGCCAGCCCAGTATGATAGACCTTTTCTGCCCATCTTCCAGGTTGTCTTGGGCTGGAGACTTGTTTCACTCTGTCATTTCATGGGTTCTGTAGCTCTAGAATTTGTTTACAGGTATTTGGAGGAGCTTGGGGGAGAGCTCAAGCAAGTTACTGCTTTTACTCCATCTTGGCTCCATCCCCCCATCAGGCATTTTGCATACCTTAAAATGTTAGCTAACAGGCTTATTGTAGCTGAGGAAACTGAGGCTTGGGGTGGAGTATTCGCTGTTTAAGAAATAGGGAATGCATTGTGAGAAGATTTCCATAAAATGAATGTAAAACATGAGTCTGAAAGTTTTGATGCTTGAAGGGTATTTAGTGTTTAACCTACTTGAAGAGTTCACTTCTGTGGGTAAACAAATACCATTTAGATTATCATCTAATAATAAACACGTAATAACAGTAATTCTATTAAGAACACATTTATATATTGCACTTATGCAGAATTACACGCACATAGTTCTCGGACCTGGAATGCCCTTCTCTCTTCCTTCTGCCTACCCCACACCAAGAAAGCTTTGCAGGGTTAGCTCACGGTCCACACGCTCTCTCCTGTCAAGTCATCTAGGATCACCCCCTCCCCTTGTCTCTCCCCCCATCAAACCCCACTAGTCTTCCAGGGTCTCTATGACACAATCATATTTGGTCTTGTCCAAGCCACACTGCTGCAAGGACCTTGGGCTGGGTCCCTTGGGGTAAGGGGGCGGGACCATTCTCAAGTACCCTTGAGACTGTTGGACGTGCTGGGGAAAGGACTAATGAACGGATGCTGGCGTTTCGGGATCCTCGTGGGAGGGGGCTTCTGGACCCCAAACTGGCCCTAGCTTGTTTGGGCACAGCTGTCTGCATATGGTCTTCCCCCATTAGACTGCGGGCTTATAGGGGCAGGGATCAGCTTTTGCCTTTCTTACAACTATAGGCGATTAATAAATGCTTTTTGACTGATGAGAGGGAGGAGCCAGCGACAGGATCTCCAGACCAGCCGCGAGTGAGTGCTTAACAAGCACGTGGCCAAGCCTGCAAGGCCAGATCACCCCCACGCGGCGCTTCTGGGAACTGCCGAACGAAAGCTGGGTTCTCCTGCTCCGCTTCCCCTCCCCCACCCCGCCCCATGGACCTCCGGAAGTTGCCGAACACTCGGTTCTCCCTCTCGCCCTCTCTGTGCAACCCCGCCCCGCTCCGCCCCGGGCTCCGGAAATTGCCGAGGACAGCCTGCCATAGGGTCACACAATCGTGGGCCTGGCCCCCCGCAGTCCGACCCGCGGCTGGTGCTGAGCTGAGTCAGAGGCGACCGAGGGATCCTGGGGCTGGGGAAAGGGGGTGAATGAAGCCTGCCATAACTTCCTATATTGCGAGCAAGAGATAGTGGCGGCCATAACACAGCATTATCTCAGGGATCCCTGGGACGCGGGGCGACCCCGGGGGATGCTGGGAAAGCAGGGGTTTTTTTCTCTCTCTTTCTGATAGGGGAGGGGCGGATAGGGCAGGGGAGAGGAGGGGCCAGAGCCCAAGGGTGAAGGGGTGGGGCCGAAACTTAGGGAGAGAGGCGGGGCCAGAGCCCATGGGGAAAGATGGAATGGGCAGGGCCAGAGCTGAAGAGAGGAGAGGGGCGGGGCCCCGGACTATGGGAGAAATGGAGGGGGCGGAGCCACAGGCTATGACAGAAATGGAAGGGGTGGGGCCACAGGCTATGGGAGAAATGGAGGGGGCGTGGCCACAGCCCAAGAGAGGAGAAGGAAAGGGATGGGCTAGAAAGATCTTTCCAACACATTCACACCGTTCTCGCACCGCAAACCCCTCAAGAAAGGGCGACCCACCTCGCCACCTCCTTTAAAAACTGTGGTTGCGATGTGTTGGGATAGGTTAGGGTGGGATGGGTTGGGATGGATTGAGATGATATCCCAGAGTCTCCCAGTAGGAGAGCACAGATCTGGACCTAGGAGAGACCTTAGGGATTATCTAATCCAACCCCTTCACTTTCAGAGGAGGAAACACACTCAGAAGCAGTGATCTTCAAGAGGTCCCACAGTGACAGAGCCAGGATTTTGAATTCAGGGGATAGATCGTCGTGTGGGATGAAGAGCAAGGAGACCAGTGGCCCTGGATTGTATATTAGGTGGTGGGGTGGCAAGTGTAAGCAGACTGGAAAGGTAGAAAGGGTCCAGGTCATGAATGCCAACAGAGGATTTTCTATTTGATCCTGGCGGTAATAAGGAGCTCCAAGTTAGGGGGTGACAATGGAACCCTGGCTTTGAGAAGATCTTTACTAACTGAGGAGCAGATAGACCAAACTGGGGAGATCCCTGAGGCAGGGAGACCCACAAGCAGGCTCTTGCCACAGTCCAGGTGTGAGGGGATGAGGACCTCCTTTCACCCATTTTTCAAGCACTCTACGATTGGTCCCAGCTGGCCTTCTTATGGTTCCTCTTCACCCCCTCCACACCTCATTTCCTCTTTCTATGATGCTGAGTGCCTGACCTGGTACCTGAAATGAGCTCCTTCCTCACCTGGACCCTCAAGCTTCCTTCAAGGTTCTACTTAAGGGCCCCATCCCTCAGGAGGCCTTTTTGGAGTCCTGTTGTTGGTATCATATTGTCACTTCCAAATGACTTTATATGTATATACATATGTATATATGTACTTATCTGTGTCCACGTTATTTTGTTATTTTCCCTTAAATTAGAAGTTCTTAACCTCTTGGGGGGGGGTCACATGCCCGTTTGTCAGTCCAATGAAGCCGATGGACCCCTCCTCAGGATCAGATCTTTAAACACATAAAAATGCGTAGGATTACACAGGAAACCAATTGAATTGAAATACTTGCCAAGATATTTTTAAAACCCAAGTTCATGGACCCCGGGATGAGAACCTCTGGCCTCGTGGACTGAGAGTCAGGATAGTTTGGGTTTTGGTTTTGCTTTTGCAGCACCTAGCTCTGTGCCTGGCCTAAAGCAAGCCTTTGACCAATTGGTATTAGGTGGGATTGAATTGGAGCAAACCTCGGAGGAGCCTTGGACCCAGGCAGCCTGAGAGTTTTGAGCCTCGGAACCCCACAGGTGCGGCTTGGTGGCTGTTCTTTCTTCTGCAGGAGTCTGGGCTATAGCAGTTATAAAGCTGGTGGGCTTTTTGGTTTGTTTTTGAGAAACCCAGTGTACCCAGCTCCCTGGGATTGATGGTAGACATTCAAACCCTGCCCTTGTGTTAGGATGCGGCTTGACCTTCAGTCACTGAGGAGCAGTGGATCCTGGGGAAACTAGGCATCTAATGCATCTCTTCTTCCCCTGGCATCTGCCCCCAAGCAGAAGAGCTTTCTCAGGGATGATCTGAGGCCCTGACTTTGCCTACTCAACAGGCTCCTAAGACCTGAATTAGTTTGGGTGACTTCCTAGTGTTGGTGGAAGTGAGTGTGAGTTCCTGGGCACTTCCCCTGCTTGGTACGTGGTAGAGCATGGTATACATACCAGGCCTGGCCACTGAAAGGTTCCTGGAAGCCCAGGCTCCAGGCTGGTTCAACTGGTTGTCTGCTGAGATGGCTGAATACATTATTCCTCCCCTCCCCCCAACAAAGTGCTGAGACCGTGTACCCATAAGCACCCACAGGCTGGTCATTTGTCCTTTCCTCTGCTGGCCCTGAGCCAATAACATCCTGCTCCTCCATGTGACTCCAGAGAGCTGACTGAGACCTGCTTTTCCCTGTGGCCTCCCTGAGGCAATGGCTTGCCTGGAATCCGGGGCATGATACCCTGCCCCCCTCACCTGACCACTTCTCGAGGCCTCAGACTAAGGAAACCCTACCTGTTCAACATTCCATGTTCATGTTTCTTTGCTTGGTCAACCGATACAGTACTGTACACATAGCCCAAGATCCCTAAAGACTCTGGGTTTATTCACCAATATTTCTCCCAGAGAGAGGCTTAGAAACAGAGAAACTAGGAGCTAATGGGCAAGGGGCCACCCAACTATCAGGGAAGACAGAGACAAAAAACCAAAGGCTTTGAATTTGTGATGCAGGGGCAGCTCAGTGGTTAGTGGTTAGAGCACTGGCCTTGCGATCAGGAGGACCTGAGTTCAAATAAAGCCTTAGAGGCTTAGTAGCTGTGTGACCCTGGGCACTTAGCCTCAATTGCTGAAAAAGAAAGAAATTGTGATGCAAATCAGGAGAATGCATATTTTGATTTGTAGACATTCTATTTATATATTTTGTTTATTTGATTTTATTTTTAGTTTAATATTTTATATTTAGTTTATATTTACATTTAAATTCTATTTTATTTGAAGTATTTTATATTTAGTTTAATATTTTATTTTTAGTTCTAAGTTCTCTCCCTCTACGCCCTTTCCCACCCCTTGAGAAGGCAAGAAACACGATGCATACATATGAAGTCACGCAAAACCCATTTCCACATTAGCCGCGTATTTGTACACTCTGAAGGAAGGCGTCTCTCTGGAGGTATCTGAGGCCATCAGTTCGAGCTGTGAATAGAGCAAAGGACTTGGAGTTAGGAAGACCAAAGTTCTAATCCTGTCTCAGGTTCTGATTAGAGCTGTGTGACCTCGAGCAAGTTACTTGATTCGCTGAGCCTTAGTTTCCCCATCTGCAAAATGGGGATCATAATAGTATCGCTGTGAGTTGACATTTGTAAAGCGCTTTGCAAACCTCGAGGAGCTTTCTAAATGCTAGGTATTGTCCCTGCCGTTGTCACGGGCTGGTGGATAGAGGGCTGAGCACAGATGGACCTGGTGCTATTCTTAGACTAGCCCGCCTCTCCTTCTTTGGTGGTGCCTGATCATGCCCCGCCCCCTCCCCCTCCCCCCCATCATGCCCCGCCCCCTCCCCCTGACCATGCCCCGCCCCCTCCCCTGATCGTGCCCCCGCCCCCCCGATCGTGCCCCCCATCATGCCCTGCCCGCTCCCCCCCCGCCCAGAGGGGCAGAGCTTGGTCTCCAAATCCAGGGTTCTCTCGACCACACCATGGCGCCTCCACACTCAGGAAGCAGGGAATAGTCCATCCTGACACACAAAGGAGGAGCGATGAGAGAAAACAGACCGCCTTGTAGTGAATCCCACGCCCCTAGAGATCTGCCCACTGGGATTAGATACCTATGGATGGGGTCTCTTTCCGTGCTAAGATTGTCATTCTATGCAATTACTGACAGGATAGGGCAGCTAGGTGGTGCCATAGTGCACAGGGTGCCAGGCCTGGAGTCAGGAAGACTCATCTGCATGAGTTCAAATCTGGCCTCAGACACTTACTAGCTGGGTGACCCTGGGCAAGTCACTGAATGTTGTTTGCCTCAGTTTCCTCATTTGTAAAATGGGCTGGAGAAGGAATGGCAAACCACTCCAGTATCTTTGCAGAGAAAACCCCAAATGAGGCACAAAGTCAGACACTACTGAAAAATGTCGGAACAACAAAATGGCAGGATAAACAGGAGCTGGCTCATGGGGAGATTAAAAACCAGGCCTAGGGATTTGCTACCTGACTCGGTAGGCAGCCGGCCCTCCTGGGGTGTAGCTCCAAATCTCAGTGATGGGGAATGGACATCCAGGATTCTCCAGCCATAAGCATGGCCCTCTCCTACTCAGCTAAAGACTCAAGTGGCTTCTGGGGTGGGAGGGCACTCTGGTGCCAGGGCGGGGGAGGTTGTGCCCCTCAGCAGAGGGAGACTCGAGCAGCACCACACCCTCTCTGCGTTTCTCCTTTGGAGCAGCTTTCTTGGCCCCTCCTGGAAATATGTTCCTGCAACGCAGCAACCAACCCGCTTGTCCTTGCCTCCTTGCCCCCATCCCCAAGTCTGACCCTTGATAGCTAAGAGCTGAATGGGCACAAGGGCTGAGAGTCCCCTTTACCCCTGTTTTCCAGCTAGATCATGTTTTAAGGTCACCCTCAGCCAGCTATAGATTTTTCACTGATAGAGTTGCCAGCCCCTACTGCAGTCCCAGGCTGCGTCCTCCCCAGAGCTGGTCGTAAACCTTCTTGGCTCCAGGGCCAGGCTGGGACTCAGACTAGCACGGGGCTCTGCACCGTCTCTGCTGGTGGCCACAGGCAGGCACAGAACCCAGAGATACCTGCCAGACTGCAGTGAGGAAGATGAGCCAATACTAGCCCCTTTGTGCTCTCCGCAGGCTTGGCCATCAGCCACGGCTTGATTTATACCCCTCAGTGTCTTAACAGAGCCAGTAAACTGCCTGCTACCAACCCTGTGTGCAGACGGCTCCTTCAGGGTGACCTTGCTGGGTGCTGAGTTTCAGGAAGCCAGGGACATCCCGAGCCAGATCTTAACTCGTTGTGTGGGTTAAACCTGATTTCTCCCGACTCCTCGGCCTCATTTCCCTCTTCAGTAAGAAGCAGAGGGGTTACTAGATGGCCTCACTGGGCTTCAGCTTCCCCCTCTGTGACATATGGACTAGAAGGTTTCTGTTTCCTTTTAGCCCCAAATCTGTCAGCCTGTGATCTCTTCAGAGCCCTTCCAGTCCCCGAAGGATGAGATTCTAATGATTAGCTCTGGAGTTTTTTCCTAGCCAGAACCTTTACTTTTCACTGAATTTAGAATAGAACAGAGAAGATTGTACATGAAACTGCAGGTCTCCATTATGCACAGTCTGCTTTTCTTTTCAAGCATATAGTAAATTCGATCTGTAGCTTTCAAAGCCATCCTGCTTGTCTGTTCTTCTTTCCATTTTTTTTAAATACCTCAATGACCCTCTTTTCTATTTTCATCCTTTTTTCTTTTTCTTCTCTTTCTTTCTTCCTCCTTCCCCTTCTTCCCTCCCTCCTTCCCTCCCTCTCTTCCTTCCTTCCTTTCTTTTTCTTTCTTTTCCTTTCTTCCTTTCTCTTTCTTTCCTTTCTTCCTTCTTCCTTTCCTTCCTTCTTTCTCTTTCTTTCTTTTTCTTTCTCTCTTTCTTTCTTTCCTTCCTCCCTTCCATCTTTCTTTCTTCCTTCCTTTTTCTTTCTTCCTTCCTTCCTTTCCTCCTTCTTTCTCTCCCTTGTCTCTATGCCCTATAATACTCTCAACACACCCTCATTGGGGGGAAAAAAAGCTAAATCAAACCCTTGTGACAAGTATGCATAGTCAAGCAAAATAAATATCTACATTGGCTGTGTATGAACACATCTGCTTTATCCTGTATCTTGAGTCCATCATCACTCTGTTAAGAGGTGGGGAGCAGGCTCCACTATCAATTCTCTAGCATCATTTCATCTCCTCCCCACCCTCTATTTATTATGGCACACTGCCTTTCTATATATGGTATAGAGGAGGTAAACCAGGCTAGTTGACTTGCCCAAGGTCACATTCATGGGCCAGTGACAGAGCCGGGAGTCACTTAAATGGGCTCCATCCTGAGGCTGAGTCCGGTTGAAGCTCAAGAATCAGTCGCTGGTACAGGAAGTCGGTCCATTCACCCTTGGCTGCCAAGAGCCCCTCCATCTTTTCAAGCATGCATCTTATCAATGCTAGTATGGGGAAGGCTGATCTGACTTGGCTCTCCTGGTACTCTCTACAAGGGCAGCCAGAGCCTGCTTGCAAAGGCAGACATAGCTCATTTGGCTTGCTCCCTGGAACACAGAGCCCAGCCTACATAGAGGGGTTAGGAGCTGCCAGGCAGACTGGCCTTCTTGTTCAAGCTCATCGAGAGCTAATGTTGGGCAATAGGTGGTAGAGGGAACCTGTGGCTCAGGCCCCTCCTCCCTACTGCTGCAATCTCACCCTTGGTCAGATAAAGAAACAGGACTGAGCATCACCACCATGAAGGGCAGAGGTAATGGGCCAGCTGCCCAGCCCATTTAGACCAGGGCCTGGGAAGCCTCAGCTTGCTCCCTAGGAGACTCCATTTCCCCCACTGCTAATTGATGCTGCATATGGACTGATTGCTTGGGCCTAGGAGCAGAAGCAGGAGCCCAGCAAAAGCAGGACTGAGATAGAACACATGAGCTCTGAGCAACCAACTGACCAAGGGCCAACTTGAAAGCACCTCTGTTACTTAGGATCACAAATGGGAACATTTTAAGTCATAGGAATCTAAATTAAATTTGATTTTTCAATTAAAAATCTACTTTCTTTCCTTTTTGCCTCTCCCCATCAGGATGGGAGAGGGGAGAAAAGCAAAAACGTTTGTAATGTTTGTAGTCAGACAAAACTAATCCCTGCATGGGCCACGTCCAAAAAAGTTTTTTATTTAATTTTTTTCATAGTCATAGAAATTTAAAGCTCAGAGAAACCTAGAGAGTATCTCTATCAACCCTGTTGTTCTCTAGAGGAAGAACCTGAGAGCAGGAGAGAGGGTTTACCCACAATTCAATTCAATTGGCTTTTATTAAGCACTGACTCTCTCTGTCTCTCACTCTTTCTCTCCCTCTATATACACATATACATACATATATACACATATATATGTGTATATATACATATTTGTAACAACAATGCTGCTTGCCACTAATGTGGCCAATAACACCAGCACACAGGAGGGCTGCTAGCACAGGTTCTTTGATCTGCTTTTCTAAGGAAAGCAAGTTTAAGGAGTTAAAAATCTTACTTTAATTAAACATCCGTATATCATTCACTCAGTTCAGGGGGAAAAGTCAGCACCCTGAACTTTCAGAGAAAATTGGAAATTAGAAAATTAAGAGAAATTACAAACAGGAGTTACGAGCAGAAAGAATAACAGAAATCAGTCCATTATATAACAGAGACCAACAGACAGGCTTCTATCTCTCTGACCAAATCACAACAGGTAGTTATCAGAGAGGGAGAGAAGCACCAACATCTGGGTTTTCAAAGGGGGGAGGACTCCTTAACAATGGCTACCCAGAGTCTCAGCTGGTCAAACCACACAACACTCTTCCAGTGAGTGAGAGCCCCAAGCAAAATGCTAACCTGAGAGTATATATACCCTTTTTCAGGGTCAGAGGCTGTCACTACCATGCGACTCAATCTCATGTGACTAGGCTTTCTTGCGACTTAAGCAGGTCATCAGAGACTCCTGATTCAATCAAAGACTGAAACAAAGGCAAGACTCAGTCAAAGGTACTCGATCGCCTTAGTGCTGAGAAGCACTCAAACAAAAAACAGCAAAAAGTCCCACCCTGCTTGCCATTACAATATACATGCATACATACATACATATACATATGTATTTGGATATGGTGTTGGAGGCGTCTGTGGCTTTAGTGAATAGAGGGCTGGTCTCAAATCAAGAAGACCTAAGCTCCAGCATACTCAGTCTATGTGGCCTGGGCCAAGTCACTTGCCCTCTTGGTGCCCCAGCAACTTTCTAAGGTTTAGGAATGGCAGAACAGGTGCCATCTGCATTGGTTATAGGTATTTCTTCCCTGGAGTTCCCCCCCACACTATTGATATCATGGGTCCAGTCCAAAGAAATGTATAAGGTACTAGGGGCACAAAGACAAAAGCTAAGCAGCCCCTGCCCACAAGAAGCTTCCGTTCTATTGGGAAGATTCAACACGTACCCAAGGGAGTATGAGGCTATTTTGTATTTGATCCTGGATACAGTTTTGGGAACCACTGGAGTTGATTGATTAAAGGGGGTGACGGTCAGAATTTTGGCAGCTTGGACTGCCAGTAGCTGTGGCAATCATCCAGGCATGAGGTGATGAGGGCCTGCAGCTGGGTGGTGGCCAGGTCAGAGGACAGAAGGGAGCCTATGCAAGAAATGTCACAAAGGTAATGGACAGGCCCTGGCAACGGAATGGATATGGGGCTGAGTGAAAGGGAGGAGTCAAGGATGGTACCCTGGTTGTGAGCCCGAGTGCCTCGGAGAATGGTGGGACCCTCAATAGTAATAGAGAAGTTAGGAAGAGGGTTTGGGTGAAAAGATAAATGAGTTTGGTTTTGGACATTTGAGTTGAAGATGTCTGGGGGACATCCATTTCAGGTTATTCATTGGGCAGTTGGGGATGTGAAAATGGAGAGAGGTTAGGGCCTGGATGAAAAGATGGAAGAATTATCTTCATAGAGATGATCATTGAATCCATGGGAGCGTCAAGTGAAATAGTGTCAAGGGAGAAGAGAAGAGGGGCAACCTTGGGAGGAAACCTGTGGTTATCAGGTATGACCTGTTGTGAGGCTAATCAGTAAGTAAAAGATCTTTCCTACCCATTCAATAGGCCTCAGGTGGGGCCAGTTAAGGGAAGCTTGATTAGAGGTTACTTACTAGGCAATAAGCCTCAGGCCTACACCCTTTTGCTGATTGGGCATGAAGCCCTTGGGCCCTAAAAAGAGTATATACACTCAGAAGGTAGCCTTTGAAAACTGAGAATTCAGAAGTCAGAAAAAAAGCCAGAATTCAGAATTCAGCCCAAGGAGAGGGAGTAAGAACTCTGAGTCGACAGAGCTGCAGAAGAGAGCGCTGAGCGGAGAGTGGAAACCAGGGAGCTTAGGGGACCAGAGAATAGAGTGGGGAGAGAACAAAGGCAAGCACTCAGGATTTGTGAATGATTGTTTACAGGATGACCTGGTTCCTTGC